>NC_092728.1:94791287-95120092 GCF_047496885.1 Scyliorhinus torazame | reverse complement strand
TCATTGCACGTGCCCTAGCCCCTAAAACTCATCTGTGCCCTGCACCCGTGCCAACTTACTCAGTGTCTAATTGTTTGGCCTTACGGGCCCTTTGACTACGTCTACGTGGTTCCCTAGACGGTACAGCAGAACTGGAGGTGGACTCCTGTGATTCCTGCCCTCTGACATTGGATCCCTTTGGCGGCCGTTTCCTGGGGCGTCCTGGCCTAGATGGGCCAGGCTGCGGCCCGGGTGACTGGGATGGCGAGCTGCCAGCCTGTCCTGCCCGTTGCCCACCCGATGCACCTGGGACGGAAGGGGGGGGAGTCCGAGGTGTCGCGGTGTACCGGGACCTCCCCTACAGAGGGAGCCGGGACGGACCACCCCACCTCCTCCTCCCTTGGGGTGCCCGATGGCCCCCAGGCCTCTACATGGGTGGGGGATGCGAACGGACTGGCCATCCGACGCGCCCCCGACATCTGGCGCTGCCAGTCCTGGAGGCCCGTGCTGATATCGACAGGGGTCTGCAGGTTTGCAGCCATGGAGCCCAGGGGGTTGTCGAACCCTGTCTGTGAAAGTGCGACGCCGGCTCGCACATGGCCACTGGCGCCGATGCCCTCAGCGATGGCCTGCTGAGACTGGGCCATGGCCTGCAGAGACTGGGCCATGGCCTGCAGAGACTGGGCTATGGCCTGCTGAGACTGGGCCATGGCCTGCTGAGACTGGGCTATGGCGTTGAGCGCCTCTGCCATCTGGCGCTGGCACTGGCTCATGGCCTCCTGTGAGAGGCCAGCCATTTCCTGGGCCACAGACGCCGCCTGCACGGAAGGCCCCAGGCCTCGCAAACCGTTCCCCATGTCTGACACCGTCGCACCCATTGCCTCCACCGCGGACGCCACCCGTGCGGTGTCAGCCTGGGTGGCACGCATGACCGGGACCACTCCCAGCTCCTGGACGCGGGTGGACTCCTCCACCTGCGACCGCAGCCGCCGCAAGCCACCCGTCACCCTATTCGCTCGTCTCCGTGTCGGTGGTTGCATCGGATCTATGTGTGGGTGTGGTAACTGCAGGAACCCGGGATCCATCTGGTCGGCAGATGTTCACTTTGCCTGGGCTGCCCTCCGACCGCCCGGTCCCTCTGCTGCTCCTACCTCCACCTGCTGTACCGGGACGGCTGTGTTGTGCGCACCAGTGAGTGTACCAGACGCCTCATCACTAAAGTGCCCAACCTTGGTGAGTGTTTCTGCGATGGTGGAGGGTGTTGGTGACAGCAGTGGCGTTGTGTCATGCTCTTCGTCCCACTCTGAGTCCATGGCACTTTGGGGTGGGGGTTCGTCTCCACCCATCCACTCTGAGTCACTGTCCGGTATTTCGTCTTCCCGGGTAGGGGTGTCCCAGGTAGTGCTGTCCCGGGTAGTGCTGTCCCGGGTAGTGCTGTCCCGGGTAGTGCTGTCCCGGGTAGTGCTGTCCCGGGTAGTGCTGTCCCGGGTAGTGCTGTCCCGGGTAGTGCTGTCCCGGGTAGTGCTGTCCCGGGTAGGGGTGTCCCGGGTAGGGGTGTCCCGGGTAGGGGTGTCCTGGATAATGGTGTCCTGGCTCGGATGTGACGGGGGCCTGTGGCTGCCCCCCTCATCGCTGGGTGGTCGCTCCCGCACGTGACGGGGGTGTCGTCTCCCTGTTGCTCCAGGTCTCTCCGTCTCCCGTGGTGTGCGAGGGGCATCCTGCGGGCGTCGCATGCTGGAAGGTCCGGGTCTCTCCGTCTCCTGTGGTCTCCGAGGGGCATCCTGCGGGCGTCGCATGCTGGAAGGTCCGGGTCTCTCCGTCTCCCGTGGTCTCCGAGGGGCATCCTGCGGGCGTCGCATGCTGGAGGGTCCGGGTCTCTCCGTCTCCCGTGGTGTCCGAGGGGCATCCTGCGGGCGTCGCATGCTGGAGGGTGCGGGTCTCTCTGTCTCCTGTGGTCTCCGAGGGGCATCCTGCGGGCGTCGCATGCTGGAGGGTGCGGGTCTCTCCGTCTCCTGTGGTCTCCGAGGGGCATCCTGCGGGCGGTGTGCATCTGCGGGGATGGGTGCCTGGACGTTTGGTCCTGCGATACACAATGAAGCATGCATGGTTATACATCAGGCAGTGATCAGGTGATACGGGAGAGGGGGATATAGGGAAGGGGGGATATGGGGACGGGCTGTTGGTGGCTCACTTGCTCGTGGGGCCCCGACCTCTGCATCAGCAACCTCCCGGTCCTCAGGTCCGCCAGCCAGTTCCAGGGCCCTTTCCTCGTGTACGGTCAGTGGCCTCTCATCAGCGGGCCCTCCTCCAGTCCTCACATGCTCCCTATTGTTGTGTGCGCGCTTCTCCTGTTGGGGGGGGGGGGGGGGGGGCGGTAGTGGCAGGGGTAAAAGGCAACAGTGTTAGGCAGCTATATGAATGCACGCCATCGGTTGCGCGTGCATTGCAGAGGTTAAGGTTAGGGCTGGATTCACTTGGGGATATGGGGGATATGGGGGAGGGGGGATATGGGGGAGGGGGGGATATGGGGAGGGGTGGATATGGGGGATATGGGGGAGGGGGGATATGGGGGAGGGGGATATGGGGGAGGGGGGGGATATGGGGGAGGGGGGGGATATGGGGGAGGGGGGGATATGGGGAGTGGGGGATATGGGGGAGGCTCACCCTGCCTGCTCTGACGAGGTCGTTCACCTTCTTGTGGCACTGGGTGCCTGTCCGTGGTGTTAGGGCCACAGCGGTGACGGCCTCTGCCACTTCCCTCCACAGACGCCGGCTGTGGCGTGGGGCAACTCTGCGGCCGTGCCCGGGCTACAGGGCGTCCCTCCTCTGCTCCACCGCGTCCAGGAGCGCCTCCACATCGCGTGACTCGAACCTCGGGGCTGAGCGACGGCTAGCCATCCAGTCGGGTGTTGCGGTCGGGTGTTCCGGTCGGGTGGGGGGGAGCTGCGCGGCCTTATGAGCCGTCACGCCGTGCAGCGCGTATGACGCTGCACGGCGTGAACCATTGCGCAAGCGCGGATCCCGTCACGTCGCTGCTAGCCCATTTCGGGCCGGAGACTATCGGCCCATTTTTATGACGTGACGCAAGTGGGATTTGCGCCGTTTTTTGCGCCGATCGGCGGACTTTCCGCCGATAACGGAGAATTTCGCCCCAGATATGGGGAGGATTCAGGTGTCAGCCAGCCAGTCAATTGGGGAGGAGGATGGGTTTGGGAATTTGAGGGGTGGCAGACGGAACTGATACTAGGAGAGAGCTGGGAACTTACCCTTGCAGCTCGTTGGAGATTATTGGTCTTCTTAAGACATTATTTGAAAGCAGCTCAGTATTCTTAATAAAGGTTCTTGAACATGCTCTATCTACACAGTGGATAATGTAGAACTTGTCCTTCTAGTCATGCTGCCCACATTGACAGCCGCTGCCATCGCATCCCAGGTGGCATTGCTGATCCTGCTGCTGGTCCTCTGACCCCCTTGGGGGAACAGGGTGCCCTGCTTCTCATCCACAGTGTCAAGAATTCTTGTGAGATTGGCACCCCCAAAGCGAGGAGCAGGTCTACATGCTGTTATGCTTGTGTGTTGACTGGGAGTGAGTGGTGAGGGAGCGTTTAAAAGCAGCTCCCCCTTGTTAGCGGCAAGATATTGAGGCACGAGTCGGTTGAATCAGACGGCGAGGGAGCCAGTTATGTCGAGAATCTGAAGGGGGCTCATTTTCAAGCACTGAGTGCATTGAATACGGGCAGCGATCTCGCCGATGCAACCTAAACTGGACCTTAACGTGAGTCTGCTGAATTGCACCCCGAAGCTTTCAAAAGAAGGAAAATTCTAGATTCTTTCATTTAATTGTGTTGATTTTGAACCTGTGGAAAAAATTGAAGTTAAAGAGTAAGAACATAGCCACCAGCATATCTGGTGCACTGGCATTGCCTCTCAAGGCTGCATTGTCACTTCCTGTGTGATCCAAGCTTCCAGTCTGTTCCCCATCTCAACAACATTATACTCTGGATCAGTTTCAATATATGATAACCAAATGACGTCTTCATCTTCATTCTGAATTCCACAATTATTTCATATTGTCCATGACCCACTTACTGCATTTTAGCATTGGTAAAACAAAAGTTAACCTATCTTTAATTCCAATTCAATCTCCCTATCGGCTCATTGGACTGAACCCAAAGATGTGCAAGCACATAAACCTCAACTTATTCAGAACTTCACCATCCACAAACCAACTTGCATAAAACCTCATTCTTTGTCACATTTAACCTCTCAACTTTCTAATAGCTCTCCATTTTCTGTCATAATGATTTCTGGCAGCCTGGTGCTTGTTTTTCCATTCCACTCATTTCATCTCAACATCTCCCTTGCAACATTTCTGGTCTATTGTAAGATTTCAACCCTTGTTTTGCCCCATCAATGGTGGAGCTTATAGCTACTAAATTACTTTTAGTAGCTGTCAATAAAAATTTTCTGTAGAGGATCCACAGGACGCAAAACTGTTACGTAAGATCTTGGCTTCAAGAACTGCACTGTGTGGAATGTTGTTAATTTTGAAACCATTGAGAAGATCATGTTTACATTATCCACCTTGCCTAACTGAAAACATGGATGCAAATGACATAAAATGGAAACTGAACGAAAGGAAGTATGATTGTTTCTGCATTAGTCTTTCATGGTTACCGTAACACAATGCAACCTGCATTATGAAGAACACATTATGCAGATAAAGATGGCATTTAAGTACTCCCCAGGGAAACAATTTAGGTTAGAGTTCAATCAGCTTTGATTGCTATTCACTTTTTTTCCCAATCTTGTCCTTTCAGCACAAGACAATGTCACTTGCTTTACACGTTCTGCTTAAGAGTGCAGCAAATTGGCCAGTGTAAGGAAAGAAAGAAAGCACTTGCATTTATATAGCACCTTTCACAACTTAAGGACATCCCAAAGTGCTTTTATAGACATTAACATATTTCTTTAAAAATTATATTTACTATTGTAACTTTAACTAGGGAAACAAAACTCCAAGTGTTCGCTTGAGGTATGGAGACGAACTGGAAGGACGTATTAAAATAATTGACTGAAGAGCCAGAAGTGAGATGGGGAGATTTTTGTTTGCAGAACAAACAACTTTCGATGGGGAATTGGATGCACACTTTAAAAAGAATAACATGCAAGGCTAAGAGCAAAGAGCAGGGTCGTGTGGCTAATAAATAGCTTTTTCAAAGAGCTGACACAAGCACATTAAGTCGAAAGGTTGTCTCCTGCTATATGGTTGAATGGTTTTAATGATTTAGAAGTTAGCTGAAATAATGGCTCCACTTGATCTCCTCCTGGCTAGAATTAGGGGGTAAGAATTTTGATTAAATCTTAACATCTATACCACGTGCGGCAGCCCCTCAGAGTACTTTAATGCCCTGAAGTACTTATTGCTTTTTCTTCGATAAACTTGCAATTAATATGGTACTCATCTGTTTTAAAGTTTTGCTTCGAGTGATGAAATGGCAGGTGGGTAATTGCCAGGCTGACCAAATCCCAACGGGAAACTTGGGCAAACTATCTTAACAAGTTGCAATTTATATTTTATTAAAAGACGTTATGTGCACTGAAGTCAGAAGTAAGAAAAATACAATACTACGTTTGGAGATTTTAAATATAAAATTAAAACATTCATTAACAAAAGAAAATAAAACTTAAACACACAAGATTACAGTTACGCATTTCAATTTAGTCTTACAACATTTCCCAAAAGCGTCCTATTTAGTTAGATTCACAAAAAAACACCCTTGTCCAGGCAACAGGCCATATAGATTCGTAACCTACAAAAACAAGCCAGTAATATTACCGGCAGGCACCCAGTGTTGCTATAGGGGAGGCATTGCACAGGACCTCTCTCACCCTCTCACTCAACAATGGAAATGCAAGGTTTGTAACAAAACCTTACTTTCCAGAATAAACAAACACCTCTCTGGGATGGCTGGAGGCTTCTTACTTCACAGGTCTGTCTCCGCACATCATAGGGTAACACATGGCCTCTCCTCCGAACAGTTTCCAATCTTTCCTTAAGTATGTTCTTTCTCTTTCATTTTTACCTCTTAATCTTCACTTTTTTTTTAAGCTCCCTTTCCCAAGCTATAAAAATCTTTCATGTTGACTTCATGGCCACTACGTTCAGGAAACTGAACTTGATAACATTTCTTCACTAATTTATGTTCTTTGCTAGTTTTAATCTTCCTTTTATTTCTCTGTAGAAATTCACCCAAGTTAAAACAAACAAACCTCCTTTATCACCTTGTGCACATTTCCATCCATGTTGCTTACTTATCTATCCCATCTTAGCTTTGCTCGTCTCCATTTCAAAATGCCTGCTTTTGCACCTTACCCGTTGATGATTTAAACCTGCAGTCTGACTGTCTTCAGTTTAATTAAATTACTCACACACACACTCAAAAATACACACAGTCCCCCACAAGCATGCTTCACAACATATCACAATAATATTGGAAAATTTGATATTTCCTTACACTTCTTACTAATGCAAAACACTGAAGAAAAATGGTAGAATAAATTTTTGATTGACTGATTTCTTGCTCATTGTAATTGTTTTCCAGCTGCTTCCCTTTTGTTTCATGGAACGGTGAAGTTCTGTGGACTCTGTCCTCCTTGATCAAGTGGCCATTGTCCTTCCTTGAGCATTGGGTGGCACGGTGGAACAGTGCTAGGACTGCTGCCTCACAGTGCCAGGGTTTGATTTCAACCTTGGGTGACTGTTGTGTGGACTTTGAACATTCTTGCCGTGTCACCCGAATCTCTGCTGACTATGTCATGACTCGCACCAAGTCATGTTCTGTCACCTCTCTTGCTGACCTGCATTCATTCTCGCGATGTCTTGATTTTGAAATTTTTGTTTTTCTTTTTTCTTTTTTGGAAATATTTTTATTCAAATTTTTACATATTTTCAACAAACCCCCCCCCCCCTTACAGAAAAAAGAAAAACAAAGAACACGTAAATAAACATCTTCCAACTACATCACGAATTCCCCCAATATACAAAACCTCCATTAAGCAATAATGAACACAGTAGAAAACACAAAGTAACCCCCCCCCCCCCCCCTCCTCTGGGTTGCTGCTGCTGCTGACCACCTCCTAACGCTCCACTAGAAAGTCTAGGAACAGTTGCCACCACCTGAAGAACCCTTGCACAGACCCTCTCAAGGCAAATTTTACTCTCCAATTTAATGAACCCTGCCATGTCGCTGATCCAGGCTTCCACGCTTGGGGGCCTCGCATCCATCCACTGTAGCAGAATCCTCCGCCGGGCTACCAGGGACGTAAAGGCCAGAATACCGGCCTCTTTCGCCTCCTGCACTCCCGGCTCGTCCGATACCCCAAATAGTGCTAACCCCCAGCTCGGCTTAACCCGGGTGTTCACCACCGTAGACACCGTCCTTGCAATACCCCTCCAGAACCCATCCAGCGCCTGGCATGCCCAGAACATGTGGGTGTGATTTGCTGGGCTTATCGAGCACCTCCCACACCTGTCTTCCACCCCAAAGAACCTGCTCAGCCTCACCCCTGTCATATGCGCTCTGTGAAGAACCTTAAATTGTATCAGGCTAAGCCTGGCGCAAGAGGAGGAAGAATTAACCCTACCCAGGGCGTTCGCCTACGCACCCTCGTCTATCTCCTCCCAAAGCTCCTCCTCCCATTTATCCTTTAGCTCCTCCACCGAGGTCTCCTCCTCCTTCTGCATCTCCTGGTAGATCGCCAAGATCCTGCCCTCTCCAACCCACACCCCCGAGAGCACCCTATCCTGGATCCTGAGTGCTGGAAGAAGCGGGAACTCCCTCACCCGCCGTCTTACAAACGCCCTTACCTGCATGTACCTGAAGGCATTTCCGGGGGGATGCCCGAATTTTTCCTCCAGTGCCCCAAGGCTCGCAAACGTCCCATCGAAAAACAGGTCCCCCATCCTTCTAATTCCTACCCTGTGCCAGCTCAGGAACCCTCCATCCATTCTCCCCGGGACGATCCGATGGTTCTCCCGGATCGGGACCAAACCGAAGCCTCTACCTCACCCCAGTGGTGTCTCCTCTGCCCCCAAATTTTCAAAGTCGCCACTACCACCGGACTCGTGGTGTACCTAGTCGGCGGGAGCGGCAGCGGTGCTGTCACCAGCGCTCCCAGACTCGTGCCCACACAGGACGCCATCTCCAGCCTCTTGCACGCCTCCCCCTCCATTACCCACTTGCGTATCATTGCCACATTGGCAGCCCAGTAATACCCACACAGATTAGGTAACGCTAACCCTCCTCTGTCCCTACTCCGCTCCAGAAACACCCTTCTCACCCTCGGAGTCTTTTTCGTCCACACCAATTTGTTTTTATTTTCAAAGCCCTCCATAGCCTTGCATCTAATCCCCACCCCACGTCTCTTCTCTACTTCAGCTCCTCAACTTTCAGATATCTGAGCTCATCTAATTCTGGCTTCTTGTGCATTCCCAATTTTAATTGTTCCACCTTTGGTGGTCGCACCTTCAGTTGCCTGATCCTTGTGGTTAGAAATGTCCTCCCTCCAGTTCTCTTCCTCTCTTCTTCATCTTCTCCCTTTCAGCCACTCCCAAAAATCAACCTTTTGACAAAGTTTTTTAACATTTTTTTTTTAATAAATATTTTATTGAAAATTTTTGGTCAACAGTCACAGTACATTGTGTATCCTTTACATAATAATATAACAGTATAAATAACAATGACCTGTTTTATAAACAAAGAATAAATATATAACAAAAACTAAAACTAAAACTAAATGGCAATTGCCTTGTCTCAGATAAACACTCTCCAAAAATATGATTTAACAGTCCAATATACAATTATTTACAGCAACGACCTATACATATTATACATATATATTAACAACCCTGAGAGTCCTTCTGGTTCCTCCTCCCCCCCCCCCCCCCCCCCCCCCGCCCCCGGGCTGCTGCTGCTGCCTTCTTCTTTTCCATTCCCTCTATCTTTCTGTGAGGTATTCGACGAACGGTTGCCACCGCCTGGTGAACCCTTGAGCCGATCCCCTTAGGACGAACTTAATCCGTTCCAGCTTTATAAACCCTGCCATGTCATTTATCCAGGTCTCCACCCCCGGGGGCTTGGCTTCCTTCCACATCAACAGTATCCTGCGCCGGGCTACTAGGGACGCAAAGGCCAAAACATCGGCCTCTCTCGCCTCCTGCACTCCCGGCTCTTGTGCAACCCCAAATATAGCCAACCCCCAGCTTGGTTCGACCTGGACCCCCACCACCTTCGAAAGCACCTTTGCCACCCCCACCCAGAACCCCTGTAGTGCCGGGCACGACCAGAACATGTGGGTGTGATTCGCTGGGCTTCTCGAGCATCTCACACACCTATCCTCTACCCCAAAAAATTTACTGAGCCGTGCTCCAGTCATATGCGCCCTGTGTAACACCTTAAATTGAATCAGGCTTAGCCTGGCACATGAGGACGATGAGTTTACCCTACTTAGGGCACCCGCCCACAGCCCCTCCTCAATCTCCCCCATCTCTTCTTCCCATTTCCCTTTCAGCTCATCTACCATAATCTCCCCCTCGTCCCTCATTTCCCTATATGTATCTGACACCTTACCGTCCCCCACCCATGTCTTTGAGATCACTCTGTCCTGCACCTCATGCGTCGGGTGCTGCGGGAATTCACTCACCTGTTGCCTCGCAAAAGCCCTCAGTTGCATATACCGGAATGCATTCCCTTGGGGCAACCCATATTTCTCGGTCATCGCTCCCAGAAATAATCCCACTCCACTCTATCAAATGCTTTCTCGGCATCCATCGCCACCACTATCTCCGCTTCCCCCTCTGGTGGGGGCATCATTACCCCTAGCAGCCTCCGTATATTCGTATTCAGCTGTCTCCCCTTCACAAACCCAGTTTGGTCCTCATGGACCACCCTCGGGACACAATCCTCTATCCTCATTGCCATTACCTTGGCCAGAATCTTAGCGTCTACATTTAGGAGGGAAATAGGTCTATAGGACCCGCATTGCAGCGGGTCCTTTTCCTTCTTTAGGAGAAGCGATATCGTTGCCTCAGACATAGTCGGGGGCAGCTGTCCCCTTTCCTTTGCCTCATTAAAGGTCCTCATCAGTAGCGGGGCGAGCAAGTCCACATATTTCCTGTAAAATTCAACTGGGAATCCATCCGGTCCCGGAGCCTTCCCCGCCTGCATGCTCCTAATTCCTTTCACTACTTCCTCTATTTCAATCTGTGCTCCCAGTCCTACCCTTTCCTGCTCCTCCACCTTGGGAAATTCCAGCCGGTCCAGAAAGCCCATCATTCTCTCCCTCCCATCCGGGGGTTGAGCTTCGTTTAATTTTTTATAAAATGCCTTGAACACTCCATTCACTCTCTCCGCTCCCCGCTCCATCTCTCCTTCCTCATCCCTCACTCCCCCTATTTCCCTCGCTGCTCCCCTTTTCCTCAATTGGTGGGCCAGCAACCTGCTCGCCTTCTCCCCATATTCGTACTGTACACCCTGTGCCTTCCTCCACTGTGCCTCTGCAGTACCCGTTGTCAGCAAGTCAAATTCTACGTGTAGCCTTTGCCTTTCCCTGTACAGTCCCTCCTCCGGTGCCTCCGCATATTGCCTGTCCACCCTCAGAAGTTCTTGCAGCAACCGCTCCCGTTCCCTACTCTCCTGCTTTCCTTTATGTGCCCTTATTGATATCAGCTCCCCTCTAACCACTGCCTTCAGAGCCTCCCAGACCACTCCCACCTGGACCTCCCCATTGTCATTGAGTTCCAAGTACTTTTCAATGCACCCCCTCACCCTTAGACACACCCCATCATCTGCCATTAGTCCCATGTCCATTCTCCAGGGTGGGCGCCCTTCTGTTTCCTCCCCTATCTCCAAGTCCACCCAATGTGGAGCGTGATCCGAAATGGCTATAGCCGTATACTCCGTTCCCCTCACCTTCGGGATCAACGCCCTTCCCAAAACAAAAAAGTCTATTCGCGAATAGACTTTGTGGACATAGGAGAAAAACGAAAACTCCTTACTCCTAGGTCTGCTAAATCTCCACGGGTCTACTCCTCCCATCTGCTCCATAAAATCTTTAAGCACCTTGGCTGCTGCCGGCCTCCTTCCAGTCCTGGACCTCGACCTGTCCAGCCCTGGTTCCAACACCGTATTGAAATCTCCCCCCATTATCAACTTTCCCACCTCTAGGTCCGGGATGCGTCCTAGCATACGCCTCATAAAATTGGCATCATCCCAGTTCGGGGCATATACGTTTACCAAAACCACCGTCTCCCCCTGTAGTTTGCCACTCACCATCACGTATCTGCCCCCGCTATCCGCCACTAGTCTTTGCCTCAAACATTACCCGCTTCCCCACTAATATAGCCACCCCCCTGTTTTTCGCATCTAGCCCCGAATGGAACACCTGCCCCACCCAACCTTTGCGTAGCCTCACCTGGTCTATCAGTTTCAAGTGCGTTTCCTGTAACATAACCACGTCTGCCTTAAGTTTCTTAAGGTGTGCGAGTACCCGTGCCCTCTTTATCGGCCCGTTCAGCCCTCTCACGTTCCACGTGATCAGCCGGGTTGGGGGGCTTTTTACCCCCCCCCCCCTTGTCGATTAGCCATCCCCTTTTTCCAGCTCCTCACCCGGTTCCCACGCAGCTGTGTCCCCCCCAGGCGGTGCCCCCCGCCCATCCCACCCCATACCAGCTCCCCCCTCTCCCCAGCAGCAGCAGCCCAATAATTCCCCCCCCCCCCCCGCTAGATCCCCCACTAGCGTAGTTACACCCCCCATGTTGCTCCCAGAAGTCAGCAAACTCTGGCCGACCTTGGCTTCCCCCCGTGACCTCGGCTCGCACCGTGCGACGCCCCCTCCATCCTGCTTCCCTATTCCCGCCATGATTATCATTGCGCGGGAACCGAGCCCGCGCTTCCCCCTTGGCCTCGCACCCAATGGCTGACGCCCCATCTCTTCCACCTCCTTTCCTCCCCCCACCACCTCCTGTGGAAGAGAGAAAAGTTACCACATCGCAGGATTAATAACATAAAACTCCTCTTTCCCCCCGTTTTACCCCCCTCTTCGCCCCCCCATACTCGCCCCACCACTTTGTTTCAAACGTTCTTTTTTTTTTAATAACCCGCTCATTCCAATTTTTCTTCCATGATAAAAGTCCATGCCTCATCCGCCGTCTCAAAGTAGTGGTGCCTCCCTTGATATGTGACCCACAGTCTTGCCGGTTGCAGCATTCCGAATTTTATCTTCTTTTTGTGAAGCACCGCCTTGGCCCGATTAAAGCTCGCCCTCCTTCTCGCCACTTCCGCACTCCAGTCTTGGTATACGCGGATCACCGCGTTCTCCCACTTACTGCTCCGAGTTTTCTTTGCCCATCTAAGGACCATCTCTCTATCCTTAAAACGGAGGAATCTCACCACTATGGCTCTAGGAATTTCTCCTGCTCTCGGTCCTCGCGCCATCACTCGGTATGCTCCCTCCACCTCCAGCAGACCCGCCGGGGCCTCCGCTCCCATTAACGAGTGCAGCATCGTGCTCACATATGCCCCGACGTCCGCTCCCTCCGCACCTTCAGGAAGACCAAGAATCCTTAGGTTGTTCCTCCTCGCGTTGTTCTCCAGCCTTTCCACACATCGTTTATGGTGTGCCTCGTGCATCTCCGTCTTCACCACCAGGCCCTGTATGTCGTCCTCATTCTCGGCAGCCTTTGCCTTCACGACCCGAAGCTCCCGCTCCTGGGTCTTTTGCTCCTTCTTTAGCCCTTCGATCGCCTGTAATATCGGGGCCAACAGCTCCTTCTTCATTTCCTTTTTGAGTTCTTCCACGCAACGTTTCAAAAACTCGTGTTGTTCAGGGCCCCATATTAAACTGCCACCTTCCGACGCCATCTTGGTTTTTGCTTGCCTTGCCGCTGCTCTAAAGGATCCACCGCAATCCGGCTACCTTCCTCTCCTTTTTTCATCCGTATCCAGGGGGGATTCCCTTCTGGTTCACCGCACAGTACCTTTAGTCGTTAAAATTGCCGTTGGGGCTCTTATTAAGAGCCCAAAAGTCCGTTCCACTGGGAGCTGCCGAAACGTGCGACTCAGCTGGTCATCGCCGCACCCCGAAGTCTCTTGACCAAGTTTTTATTCATCTAACCTAATATCTCCTAATGTTATGTTTTGTTTTCTAATGCATCCTGTGAAGATCCTATGATGTTTCATTGTGTTCGAGGTGCTTTAACATAGACATAGTTAACATAGAACAGACAGTGCAGAAGGAGGCCATTCGGCCCATCAAGTCTGCACCGACCCACTTAAGCCCTCACTTCCACCCTATCCCCCCGTAACCCAGAACCTCATCCCTCCTAACCTTTTTTGTCACTAAGGGTAATTTATCTTGGCCAATTCACCTAACCTGCACGTCTTTGGACTGGGGGAGACAACCGGAGCACCCGGAGGAAACCCACTCAGACATGGGGAGAACGTGCAGACTCCGCACAGACAGTGACCCAGCGGCGAATCGAACCTGGGACCCTGGCACTGTGAAGGCACAGTACGAGCCATTTGTGCTATCGTGCTGCCCTTTATCAATGAGGTTCTGCCATTCTCCTCACCTGCATCTGCAATGTTTCCTGCAGGAGTCTCTCGGATGCTGCAATTGGCTAGTTTTTTCCCCTTCTTAGAATCTATGGGCGCGATTCTCCACTTCCACGCCGGTTGGGAGAATCGCCTGGGCCGCCAAAATTTCCGGGGACGCCGGTCCGACGCCCTCCCGCGATTCTCCCAAGCGCCGGGAACGGCCCGGTCGAGTTTTGCAGGCCGGAGAATCGCCGGAGACACCGAAAATGGCGATTCTCCGGCACCCCCACTATTCTGAGGCCCGGATGGGCCGAGCGGCCAGGCCAAAACGGCGGGTTCCCCCCGGTGCCGTCCACACCTGGTCGCTGCAGTCGTGGGCGGTGCGTGAACGCTGTGGGGGCGGCCTTTGGGGGGGGCGAGGGGGGATCCTGCACCGGGCTTCACCTGGAATGTGGGGTGGCCCGCATCGGTGCCCACCGATGGTCAGGCCGTCCTCTCTGAAGGAGGACCTCCTTCCTTCCGCGGCCCTGCAAGATCCGTCCCCATCTTCTTGCGGGGTGGACTTGGAGAGGACGGCAACCACGCATGCGCGGGTTGGCGCCAGGCAACCCGCGCATGCGCGGATGACGTCCGTTATGCGGCGCCGGCCGCGTCATTTATGCGGCGCCGCTTTTACGTGGGCGATAAGGCCTGGCGCGTGTAGATGACGTGGCCCCGATACTGGCCCATTGTCAGGGCCTGAATCGGTCGGGACAGGGGCCGTTCCGCGCCGTCGTGAACCTCGACAGCGTTCACGACGGCGCGGCCACTTCGGCGTGGGAGTGGAGAATCCCGCCCATTGAGTTTTATAGCACAGAAAAAGGCCTTACAGCCCATCGTGTCTGTGCGACCGTCGAACACCAATCTATTCCAATCCCATTTTCCAACATTTGGTCCGTAGCCTTGTATGCTGTGGCGTTTCAAATGCTCTAAATGATTCTTAAATGTGGTGGGAGTTCTCGCCTTTACCACCCTTTCAGGCAGTAAGTTCCAGACTCCCACCACCCTCTAGGTGAAAAGTTTTTTCCTCAAATAACCTCTAAATCTCCTTCTCTTTATCTTAAATCTATGCCCCCTTGGTTATTGACCCCACTTCTAAGGGGAAATGTTTCTTCTTATCTACCCTATCTATGTCCCTCATAATTAGCTTGAGATGTTAAGGTCAAATGGACTGTCTGTACAGCTAAGGCCGAGAGCAACTAACTTTATACAAACCAGAGATCATCAAACCTGGGATTTGCTGGTCTGTGAAATTCAGTTCCAAACACTGAGCGTTTTCTTTGTCCATCATTGGACCTCACATTTGATTTTGTGCACATCTTTCCTCACAAGTTTAACTTAACATTTGACTGTCTGTGAAGTGACTGAAACCAGAACTAGAACTAAATAATGATAAACAAGAATAATTATCAGGGAGTGGCAATTCCTCACCACTCAAGTAAAACATTTGCAGCGGCGATCTTGATAAAAGTAACTGTACAATAAAATATTGTATACACTGGAGTCTACTTAACAATTTAGATTAGATGACACAGAACAAACATTATAATCCCCTAACCACTAATTGGGGACAGATAATTAGTTTATGGCAAAACACTGAACGATGACTTCATCCGTACTGCTAAATGTTGCCAGTTTTAGGCACTGCAGAATTCCTTAATATTGTCTACTCAAAAGAACTGAACAATGAATAAACTGAACGTTTCCCAATAACAAAATAAAATAAGCGGTAATTTGTAAAATATATATATCTGGTGCATTCAAAATGTAAAATGAAACATAGATTAGGCATTATAGGTGTTTGAAATTGCCATTTCTGAAACCTGAGTATCAATCCATACAAACGAGAGGGGTCCAGGGTTTTGCTGAATTAGCTGTTCTTGGGTGGGACAGCAATAGCCGTGCTACACTGGTCGTGGCATTCTTTCAGACGAGGGAGGGGTATTTGTGTTCATGTTTGCTGGTAAGGGTATGTGTGAGAACATACTTTGCTTCAGTTCTGATGCTCTCTACAGTTAAATAGTCCACTAACAAATCACCTGAAGATCACACATGAACAGTTTATTGTTGAAGGTATTGGAGGCATGTTATTTCAACCTAAGTCTTAAGAAGAAATGGAAAGAAAATTGAACATTTAATTTTTTGAATAAGGAACATGTTGAGGCACATTGGCACCTAGGTATAATTGCACAGGTCTGTCCCCACAGTCTTAATTGTTTACTGAGATCAATGCCTGAATTTTCATCTTTGAGACTGGTAGGGGGAATTGGGAAAACTCCCTGCTCCAACTGCCTGCCTGAGGAGGAATTACCCACCAAGGCAACTATTCATTGCTGGGGCTGGGCACAGGCTAGAGTTGGGCCAGGGATCACCTGCTCTCCAGTGTAAACTTTATTTGATTGTCAGCTCAGGCTCTCTGATCTCTGCCATCAATTTCACGATTTGTTTACCTAAGTCAATCGATTTCAAGCAGTTTTTGTTAGTGGTTTTTCAAATGTCAAAGGACCAAGATGATTGACACTTTTATTAGCTTTCAGTCCAGACCTTTTTTTATATAGGAGAAACCTATCAATGACGTACAATTTTCTAAAGTTTTTTTATTGCACATGCTACTTTATGCTATGATTAGTATCAGAAATACTTATACCAAGTATTAGCCCAGAAAATGTATAGCATGTTGTAGTGGAGGAAAGTACAGCTATTCTGCTATAGTGTACTTCACTTTCCTCATTAGAAACCAAAACCAGACAAAGACGCTTGGAGTTACAAACGAGGCCTTTATTGCGAGCTATAGCACACGCCACTCACGTTCCAAACATGGACGTCAGAGAGCCCTGATTCAAGGATTACAAAATTTTTATTGCCATCTTTGAGAATGACCATATGTTGCTTCCCTTTCCTGGGGTCCCATCACCTAGAAGATGTGCCTTTGAGGTGGTTTCCAACAGCTAATAACTTCAGCTGAGCATCTTATGTGGTACAGAAGAATTTTAACCTCTTCAGCGCTTAGTGGATAACTTGAGATTTAAATCTAATTCCGATATGTCTAAAACAACACCCTTTCAGTGTCAATCGACATGGAAGGGCAGAGCCTGACATAGGGGTCATGTGGTGACATAGGGTGGATGGAAGGGCAGAGCCTGACTCGAGGGACAGGATGGGCCTGAGGGGATGGTTGGGGGCGGGCAGGGCCTGGCATGGTCATGAGGGACCAGAGGGTATGATGGGTGTGACTTGGCATTGAGTACATGAGGGGGTGAATGGAGGGCATGAGGATTGATAGGGATGGGTGGAAGGGCAGAGCTGGGCCCAAGGAGGCAGCACCTTGCATATTGGATTGGATTTGTTTATTGTCACGTGTACCGAGGTACAGTGAAAAGTATTTTTCTGCGAGCAGCTCAACTGATCATTAAATACATGGGAAGAAAAGGGAAGAAAAGAAAATACATAATAGGGCAACGCGACATATACAATGTAGCTACATAAGCACTGGCATCGGATGAAGCATACAGGGTGTAGTGTTAATGAGGTCAGTCCATAAGAGGGTCATTTAGGAGATGGTGACAGTGGAGAAGAAACTGTTTTTGAGTCTGTTCGTGCGTGTTCTCAGACTTCTGTATCTCCTGCCCGATGGAAGAAGTTGGAAGAGTGAGTAAGCCGGGTGGGATAGATCTTTGATTATGCTGCCCGCTTTCCCCAGGCAGCGGGAGGTGTAGATGGAGTCAATGGATGGGAGGCAGGTTCGTGTGATGAAATGGGCGGTGTTCACAACTCTCTGAAGTTTCTTGCGGTCCTGGGCCGAGCAGTTGCCATACCAGGCTGTGATGCAGCCCAATAGGGTGCTTTCTATGGTGCATCTGTAAAAGTTGGTAAGGGTTAATGTGGACATGCCGAATTTCTTTAGTTTCCTGAGGAAGTATAGGTGCTGTTGTGCTTTCTTGGTGGTAGCATCGACGTGGGTGGACCAGGACAGATTTTTGGAGATGTGCACCTAGGAATTGGAAACTGCTAACCATCTCCACCTCGGCCCCGCTGATGCTGACAGGGGTGTGTACACTACGTTGCTTCCTGAAGTCAATGACCAGCTCTTTAGTTTTGCTGTCATTGAGGGAAAGATTGTTGTCGCTCCTCCACTCCACTAGGTTCTCTATCTACCGCCTGTATTCTGATTTGTCGTTATTCGAGATCCGGCCCACTATGGTCGTATCGTCAGCAAACTTGTAGATGGAGTTGGAACCAAGTTTTGCCACGCAGTCGTGTGTGTACAGGGAGTAGAGTAGGGGGCTAAGTACGCAGCCTTACGGGGCCCCAGTGTTGAGGACTATTGTGGACGAGGTGTTGCTGTTCATTCTTACTGATTGTGGTGTGTTGGTCAGAAAATCGAGGATCCAGTTGCAGAGTGGGGAGCCAAGTCCTAGGTTTTGGAGCTTTGATATGAGCTTGGCTGGGATTATGGTGTTGAAGGCGGAGCTGTAGTCAATAAATAGGAGTCTGATGTAGGAGTCCTTGTTTTGGAGATGCTCTAGGAATGAGTGTAGGGGGAGGGAAATGGCGTCTGATGTGGACACCGGTTGCAGCGGTATGCGAATTGCAGTGGATCAAGGCGTTCTGGGAGTATGGAGGTGATGCGCTTCATGATCAACCTCTCGAAGCACTTCATTACGACTGAAGTCAGGGCCACTGGACGGCAGTCATTGAGGCACGTTCTTTGGTACCGGTATGATGGTGGTCTTCTTGAAGCAGGTGGGGACCTCGGAGTGGAGTAGGGACAGGTTAAAGATGTCCGTGAATACCTCTGCCAGCTGGTCCGCGCAGGCTCTGAGTGCACGACCAGGGATCCCGTCCGGGCCTGTCGCCTTCCGAGGGTTCACTTTCAGGAAGGCCAATCTGACTTTGGAAGCTGTGATGGTGGGTATGGGTGAATTATGGGCTGCTGGGGCACTCGTCAGCGGATTGTTGGTTTACCTGCTCGAACCGAGCATAGAATGCATTGAGTTCATCGGGGAGGGATGCGCTGCTGCCAGAGATACTGTTCGGCTTCGCTTTGTAGCCTGTTATGTTGTTTAGTCCTTGCCACAACCGCCGAGAGTCTGTCTGTGACTCTAGCTTGGTTTGATATTCTCTCTTGGCATCGCGGATGGCTTTGCGGAGGTCGTACCTGGATTTCTTGTATAAGTCAGGATCGTCTGTCTTGGACGCCTCAGATCTGTCCTTCAGTAGGGAATCAATCTCGCGATTGAGCCATGGTTTCCGGTTGGGGAACGTACGTACTGTTTTCTTTGGCAAGCAGTCGTCCACACGTTTGCTGATGAAGTCTGTGACGGTGGTGGCATACTCATTTAAGTTGGTCGCTGAGTTCTTAAATATGGACCAGTCCACTGTCTCTAAGCAGTCACATAAGAGCTCTTCTGCCTCCTCGGACCAGCACTGCACAACATTCTTAGCTGGATTCTCCCGCTTGAGTTTCTGCTTGTATGCCTTGGGAACATCAGTTAATATTCAGTCTTGATAGTGGGTGTTATGGGCAAGGCGTTTTCAGAACCCCAAAATGTATCATGGAGTTCAACCAACCTCTCCCTTTAATGGATTTGTTGCTTTTCCGAGCACACGGCTTTTTCCCTAGGTGTGGGATTACAATTATGGGCACGTGGGTTTTTAAACACAAAACACTATTTATTCCATGAACTCAACTTAACATCTTAAATAAACATTGGATCTCTTAACACCCCTTACTTCAAAGATAACTCAGAAAATATTGCAACAGTAAATAATTCCTTAAAATGTTCCTTCAAACTTCCAAGAGACTTAACACCTTTAAAACAGTAACACACCAGGTTAAAGGATATATATATTTTCTGTAGAATGGCAGAGATATATTAGCTTGGTTGACTTCAGCTCCAGCGCCTTGTTTTCTTCCTGCAACTCTCTGGACACACACAGACACACACAAACTGCTTTTTCCAACTGCAAAACTGAACTGCAAAATGGCTGACCTGAGCTCAGCCCCACCCACTCTCTGACATCACTTTTCTTAAAGGAACATTGCTTAAACATCCATGTCTTAAAGGTACTCTCACATGACAGCAGGTGACTCTCAGATCAGCATTGGTTATCAATTAAATGAATTGATTTGTTGCCATATGTAAAAAAAAAATTTAAAAAGCAAATTTAGAAAATCTGATGTTGAAACAAAAAATGCTATAAATGTAGAGCTTGTGGGAAGGTAAAACAGGTGAACTTTTGGTTGAAACATTTGGTTTTTTCTGTTTTCATTTCCATTCTTGGATAGTTTAAGGATGAATTCTCAAGAGTTTTATACCACTCATCTGCAATCTGAGGCCTCAGCTGCCAAATTGGTACAGCAATGCTTTTCCAAAGTTGCGAGTTAATGAGCATTGTTTTCTACTACACCTGAACAGGACTGCTAAATAAAATAATCTGCAGTATAAAATTGATCGCCCTGCCCCCGAAAAGTATTTAGAATATTTTAAACAAATCGTAATTAAAACTAAGCTTTATTAGTAGACTGCATTGGAGTCCCGAAAGACATGCTCGTTAGGTGAATTGGACATTCTGAATTCTCTGGCGCCATAGTGTGGCGATAGGGGATTTTCAGTTACTTCATGGCAGTGTAATGTAAGCCGACTTGTGACACTAATAAAGATTATTATTATGTTTGGTATTTAGGAATGAAATAAATCAATTTTCATTTTGGCTCTAGCACCAAGAGCTTTAGTCATATCTCCCTATTTCCCTCAACCCTTAATTGAATCAACATTCTCTGATTCCTAACTGCAAAGGATTCAAATTATCTCTGTGGAAAAGATTCTTACATGTGTGGAGTTGCATCGGTTATCAGGTTATATTTACTTATAATTAACAAAATTAAAAATTCTTCAATAAAAGCAAAATACTGCAACGTTGGTTTAGCTTAGTGGGCTAGACAGCTGGTTTGAGATGCAGAACAAGGCCAACAGCAATGTGGCGACTAGGAGCTTTTCACAGTAACTTCATACTTGTGATAATAAAAGGTTATTTTTATTATTAGATGCTGGAAATCTTGAGTTGGGCATCAGTGCAAGATTGCAACAGCGAAGGATGTGAATGTGGGCACCCAGTCTGCGTTTACATTCGCCAGAGGTGCTCACAATGTGCCACTTTGTGGAACACCTTTGCACAGTCTGCAAACATGACCTTGACTTCCTGTCACTTTTAATCCAACTTGCTGAGTTTTTCCAGCTTTTTCTGTTACTATTTAAAATTGTTCAACCAGTTTGACCCCTAGTCAGTGCTGTTAGCTTCATCCAAAGTGGAGATAGGAAATGCTACAATTAACCTCCATGCTTCAAACAAGAGAAAAAGGAAATCTTCTTGCTTTTAATCTCTTCAGGAAAGGGGGATAAAAATAAGCATTTTGTTAGTGGAACTATCGTACAGGATTTTACTGATTGCCATATCCTATTGTTGTGCATTCACAAAATGTCAAGTGCACGCGACATAAGAAATGTCATCATTACACGCGTTATAAAGAAATCTTGGGCGGGATTTTCTAGCTATTCCCACGGTCGGCGATCACCCTGCCGTGGGTTCACTGCCGGCGGAGGTTGCGAACAACAGGAATCCCCGTTGACAGCAGTGGGTGTGGCAGATCCCATTACTGTCAATCTCCTCTGGTTCATGATTTAGAGCAGCCTAGTGTAAGCACTCACCATGAAGGTGTTTTATATAGAATTTCCTATTCATGTGACATGACGTCCTAATCAATTGATACTCGGATTTTGCGTACTGTCCCCAGATCCCACTTACTCAAGTCACTGGCTTGGAGTGCCACGATTTCATATAATGTGAAGTGCTACGCAATAGCCCCAAAATTGCACAACGTCTTTGCATGTCTTGAGCCTAAAATTGGAATGATTTATTAGTTTGATTAGCATGTTTGGGCAGAAGCCATGTCTTTGCTGCATAATTGATCTGTAAATCTCCAAATGAGGTTTGACCCTTGCAGCAATCTACCTACTGTCTCTATGCTGCTTCTTCATACATATATGATGGAGAGCTGGCACTGTAGACCTGAATTCCATGGTTTTATATTTGCAATGCAGTCACGATAAATTGCATAAGCAGCAAGTAATAGACAGAGCTAAGCGATTCCACAACCAACGCATCAGATGTAAGCTCTGCAGTCCTGCCATATCCAGCCATGAATGGTGGTGGACTATTAAACAACTCAATGGAGGGGAAGGCTCCACAAATATCCCCATCCTCAATGAGGAGGAGCCCAGCACATACGTGCGAAAGAGTTATTCGCAACAATCTTCATCCAGAAATGCCGAGTGGATGATCCATTTCGATCTCCTCCAGAGGTCCCCAGCATCACAGATGTCAGTCTTCAGCCAATACGATTCACTCCATGTGATAGCAAGAAGCGACTGAAGACACTGGATACTGCAAAGGCTATGGGTCCTGATAATATTCCGGCAATAGTGCTGAAGACTTGTGCTCCAGAACTTGCCGCACCCCTAGCGAAGCTGTTCCAGTACAATTACAACACTGGCATCGACCCGGCAATGTGGAAAATTGCCCAGGTGTGGCCTGTACACTAAGAAAGAGGACAAATCCAACCCAGCCAATTACCGCCCAATCAATCTACTCTCCTCATCAGCAAAGTGATGAAAGGAGTCATCAACAGTGCTATGAAGCGGCACTTGCTCAGCAATAAACTGCTTATAGACTCTCAGTTTTGGTTCTGCCAGGGTCACTCAGCTCCTGACCTCATTACAGCCTTGGTTCAAATAAGGACAAAAGAGCTGAATGTCAGAGGTGAGGTGACAGTGACTGCCCTTGACATCAAAGAGCAGGGGGGAAACTCTCCGCTGGTTAGAGTCATACCTGGCACAAGGAAGATGATTGTTGTGGTTGGAGGTCAATCATCCCAGCTCCAGCACATCACTACAAGAGTTCCTCAGGGTAGTGTCCTAGGCCCAGCCATCTTCAGCTGCTTCATCAATGACCTGCCTTTCATCATAAGGTCAGATAATGAACCAGTCCATGTCCAAATGCACCAAGACCTGGACAATATCGAGGCTTGGGCTGACAAGTGGCAAATCTCCTAGAGGAAAGGGTCTAACCATCACCCAATGACATTCAATGGTATTACCATCGCTGAATCCCCCACAATCAACATTCTGGGGGTTACCATTGATCAGAAACTGAACTGGATTCGGCACATTAATACTGTGACTACCAGGGCAGGTCAAAGGCTGAGAATCCTACGGTAAGTAACTCACCTCCTGACCCCCCTCAAAGCCTGTCCACCATCTACAAGGCACAAGTTAGGAGTGTAATGGGATACTCTCCACATGCTGGATGAGTGCAGCTCCAATAACACTCAAGAAGCTTGACACCATCCAGGACAACGCGGCGTGCTTGACTGCTCTTCCTTCCACAAATATTTAAACCCTGCACCACCGTTGGAACAGTGGAAGCCTTGTGTAACATATACAAGATGCACTGCAGTAACTCACCAAGGTTCCTTGGACAACACCTAAACCCACAACCACTACCATCTAGAAGAACAAGGGCAGCAGATACCTGGGAACCTCACCACCTGGAGGTTCCCCCCCAAGTCACTCACCACCCTGACTTGGAAATATATTGCCGTTCCTTCACTGTCGTTGGGGCAACATTCTGGAACTCCCTCCCTAACAGCAGAGTTGGTGTATCTACACCTGAAGGACTGCAGCGGTTCAAGAAGGCAACCTTATGAAGGGCAACTCGGGATGGGCAATAAATGCTGGCCTAACCAGCGATGCCCGCATCCAATAAAGTCCAGGAGATGAAAACCAGAATCAGCAGAGACTTACAGAAATTAGGAGCTTTTTATGGAGCTTCCCGAGAGCAGGGATGATATTCCCTATGAGCAAGGATGAAGGAAAAGAAAGTGAGGCAGCGTTTAAGGCGATATCTCACCATCTATTTCCTGCCCCCAGTGAATATAGATCTAATTGGGGAGAAACTTACTGCATAAGGATCTTCAGCCATAGTCATCTGCCCACACTGATCTGTATGTGACTGAAGTTAATGACAACACTCAAACTTTCATGGTAACCGCTCATGTCAGACAGCCTCGGTGGGTCTCTATAATATCAGTCAGGGTGTAGTGGTGACATTGCTGTATTTAGCAAGTGACTGACTCACTTTACAGGAGAGCTGGGGACTTTGGTATCAGCAAGATAGGCCCGTCTAGTTTTACTGGTTTCCTCCAGGACCAGTTTGCAGCAGCTGATAACCACATTTCTTTACAAGGCGCCGTAGGAAATCCTGTTAACTTGCTCAGGTTCTTGAATGTGCAGGTTGTGACCCAACAGCATGCAAAGGGTGTAGCGTTTCAACATAGAATCTGCACAATGCCTTCATCCATCAAATATCAGGAGTACTGAAATGTGCAAATTGTACTTTCCCCTTCTGTCATTTGAGCTGAGATCAACTAACAAGGTACGGATCAGGAATTCAACATGGAAGTTCTGGTTTCAATCACTTCATATTCAATAGTGCAGTTATCAACGGAAGTCATTAGAATGTCGGATTATATTTGTTCCTTCCCATCCCAGCTCTCAAAAAATGCTACAATCAGGAATCATTACGCAATCTCAACAGTTTTCAATGTGATATTTATAACACATAAAGTGACATTTATTATATCTAATTTTTCTGTTAAATTTAGGAATTGTTTTAGAGTTGTGCATGCTGCATTTTGTAATCTCTATCCATCAGGGTTATTTCTGCACAGTTTTTAAAAAGTATTTGCTGTATTTTTCAGAAATATAGGTCAGGATTTTGCTGGAAAGTCCCACCAGAGGCAACACTGCCTCTGCCAGCCATAGAAACCCCGACCAGATTTTACTTTGAGCAGGCAGTTAATTTCCTACAATCGTGGCGTTCACCCCTCTGAAAGAGGATGTCCACGAGCTGCTGACCAATCAGAGACCGAAGCTATTCAGTTTCAGTAGTTCAGCTGGGAGCAGTGGCCATTACTGGGACTTCAGCAGGCTCAAGGAGGCCCAGAGTGAAAGTAAATGGAATTGAGGTTCGCCAGGACCAGTCAGGCAGACCCTACCCCAGTTGGGGGATGCGGTGGGGGGAGTCAATCGCAAGGGTATAGATGGCATTCAGTGGGAGGTAGCCCTTGCCATTAATTGGGGCTTTTGAGGCCCACAGGGTGACTGATCAGGAAAGCACAGCACCTCTTCAAGCCTGCAGGGTGGCCACCAGTTCTTACCTCACTATGGAGGGGGCAGGGGTCTCCCTCAAGTGGGGAAGTGCTCATCCACTACTGGTGAAATACCAGCTTCAATAGGAACAGGTCTTTAATTGACCATTAAATCGCCAGTTAAGGGCCTCTACTGACCTAACCGAGGGTAGCCCATACACCACCTACCCTGCGGCTGGTAAATTGTCATTAATGGTAGGAATTTGATGAGCACCACAACTCTCCCCTTTCCCACTACTAAACCACCCAATTCCACACTAGACCGAGCCACAGAGTAAGTAATTCATGCCTCCATGGTAAACGCACCTTCTTCTTCTATCTTCATGTATTTCCTCTCATTATTTTCAGGCATGGCTTGCTGAGGTAGAAGGTCGTTTGCCAGTCAAGACTGATCCGCCACGACGACCGAGTGAGATGCCCGAGTTGCCGAGCACTGCTGTAAACAATTGTGCACAAGACCGAGAGAGGTACAGTATGGCTACTAATTGCAATGATGACTTTGAGAGTAAAATGTAGGATGAGAAATAAAGATTAAATTGACATAGATCAAATTTCAAAAAATGATGGTGCGTTTTTCATGGAAGATTGAAGTTTGAACCTGTCTGTAAGCCGAAAATTTTGGGGCAGACAGGTTGGATGCAACAACATTTAGACTGAAGTAAATCTGCCTTCTTGTCACATTCCTCTATTGCTACTTTCTGTTTGACTATATCTGGTTATGCCCCACACCCATGTTTGCCATGTGCATCAATGACTGTTTCCCGAAACTGTTAACCATTGTGTGAAATAGTTCTCTATGAATTCCGCGCTTAGTCCCATTTGATGACTTGAAGTTGTATATACAATAACTTAAAATGAGATAAACTATTTAGATTAGAGACTTCAGGATGACATGTTCTTCAGTTAATACGATGCAAGTTACTGCCAATAGTTTAAAAACTAATTTCAAATGTGTCAGATTTTAAAGCTCCCTGCTGCCCTTATGAATTTAATTTTAGTTACTTTCTGTCAGAGCTGTCTTACAAGGTGTAGCAATCATTCACAAACAGTATGACCTCCATAGAGGTATCTGTTAATGTCGTACCCTTGAAAATTGCCAACATGACACAAATGTTAGATGAGTTGAATAACTGATAAATTCTCCTTTTTTCCACCCTTTTTCTCTTCGGCACTCACTTCTAATTTTTATGTTTTAGGTACAATAGCAGACTTCAAATCCTTATCAAAGTGGCAGTTCTTACATATAAGAGACTAGACAATGAATGTCAGCTGGCTATTTGATCATGTCCTCACTTAAAGTTCACATGCATGCATACTTCCCAGCAAGTGTAGGTTCATAATGGAAACTCTCCCTGTGACCATCATAATGTTCTTTTTAACTATTTACTAATTGAGCTTTTCGGCATTTTCACAGGCAATAAAGAATCATAGAATGGTTACAGAATAGAAGGAGGCTCTTTGTGTTCATGATGGCTCTCTGCAGGAATAATTCAGCGAGCCCCACTCCTTCGTGCTTTCTGCACAGCCCTGCAATTTTGTTCTCTTTGGGTAATCATCCGATTTCCTTTTGAAAGTCTCAGTTGAAACTGCCGCCATCACACTATTATGCAATATGTTTAGTACCTGGAATGCATTGCCTAAAAAAAAAAGTATTTCCTCATGTCATCTTCAGTTGCTTTGCTATTGACCTTAAATTGGTCCTCTGGTTCTCATCTCCTACACCAGTGAAATAGTTTCCCCCAATTTTCTTTGTCCAGGCGCCCCATTATTTTGAACACCTCTTTCAAATTTCCTCTCAGACCTCTCTTAGGAGAACACCGGCTTCTCTGATCTATCCTTGTAACTAAGTCCCCCATCCTAGAACCTGTTATGGGCTAGGAATTAGAGAACCCCAGTGTATCATGGAGTTCACCTGACCCACAACTTTTAAAAGATTGTGGTATGGGGAACACACGGCCCACTCCACAGGTGTGATACAGCAGAAATGGAAAAGTTTTTTTTTTTTTAAATATATTTCATTGAAAATTTTTTCCAAACAATTTTTCCCTCTTACAAAGCAAACGAAACAATAACAAAACAGAAATTTTTAACAATACACAGGTAACAAAACCCCATTGTCTATTGACCTAAACTAAACTAAACCCCCCCCCCCCCCCCCCTCCCCGTGGGTTGCTGCTGCTGGTCATCTGTCTTCCCTCTAACGTTCCCCTAGGTAGTCGAGAAATGGCTGCCACCGCCTGGTGAACCCTTGAGCCGATCCTCTCAGGGCAAACTTTATCTGCTCCAGTTTAATGAACCCCGCCATATCATTTACCCAGGCCTCCAGTCCGGGGGGTTTCGCCTCCTTCCACATGAGCAGGATCCTGTGCCGGGCTACTAGGGACGCAAAGGCCACGACATCGGCCTCTTTCGCCTCCTACACTCCCGGCTCTTCCGCAACTCCAAATAGAGCTAACCCCCAGCCTGGTTTGACCCGGGCCTTCACCACCTGCGAAATCACTCCCGTCACTCCCTTCCAATACCCTTCCAGTGCCGGGCACGCCCAAAACATATGTGCGTGGTTTGCCGGGCTCCCGCCACACCTCCCACATTTGTCCTCCGCTCCAAAGAACCTGCTCAATCTTGCCCCCGTTATGTGTGCTCTATGTAGCACCTTAAATTGAATCAGGCTAAGCCTGGCGCATGAGGAAGAGGAATTCACCCTGCTTAGGGCATCAGCCCACATACCCTCCTCTATCTCCTCCCCTAATTCTTCTTCCCACTTTCCTTTTAGTTCGCCCACCGACTCCTCCCCCTCTTCCCTCATCTCTCTATAAATCTCTGACACCTTGCCCTCTCCGACCCACACCCCTGAAAGCACCCTGTCCTGTATCCCCTGTGTCAGGAGCACGGAAATTCCCTCACCTGTTGCCCAGTAAACGCCCTCACCTGCATATATCGCAAGAAATTTCCCCGGGGCAACTTATACTTTTCCTCCAATGCTCCCAAGCTCGCAAAAGTCCCATCTATAAATAAATCTCCCACCTTCCTAATTCCCAACTGGTACCAGCTCTGAAATCCTCCATCCATTCTTCCTGGGCGAACCTATGGTTGTTCCTGATAGGGGACCCCACCAGGGCTCCCCGCACCCCTCTCTGTCGCCTCCACTGTCCCCATTTGTTCAGTGTTGCCGCCACCACCGGGTTCGTGGTAAACTTTTTAGGTGAGAACGGTAGCGGCGCCGTCACCAGCGCCTCTAAACTCGTCCCTTTACAGGACTTTCTCTCCAGTCTTTTCCACGCCGCTCCCTCACCCTCCATCATCCATCTACGTATCATTGCCACATTGGCGGCCCAATAGTAATCACCCAAGTTCGGTAGTGCCAGTCCTCCTCTGTCCCTACTACGCTGAAGGAGCCCCCTCCTTACTCTCGGAACTTTCCCTGCCCACACGAAGCTCGTGATGCTCCTATCTATTTTATTTAAAAAGGTCTTGGTGATTAGTATAGGGAGACATTGAAATACAAATAAGAACCTCGGGAGGACCATCATCTTAATTGCTTGCACCCTGCCCGCCAGCGATAGAGGCTGCATGTCCCACCTCTTGAAGTCCTCCTCCATTTGTTCTACCAGCCGTGTCAGATTAAGTCTGTGCAAGGTTCCCCAGCTCCTAGCGATCTGAATCCCCAGGTATTGGAAGTTTCTTTCCACTTTCCTTAGCGGTAAGCCTTCTATCTCTCTACTCTGGTCCCCTGGATGTATCACAAATAATTCACTCTTCCCCGTGTTTAGCCTATACCCCGAGAATTCCCCGAACCCCCTCAAAATTTGCATAACCTCTATCATCCCCCCCGCTGGGTCCGACACGTATAACAATAGGTAATCTGCGTATAACGAGACTCGGTGTTCTTCTCCCCCTCTAATCACCCCTCTCCATTTCCTGGAGTCTCTCAACGCCATGGCCAGAGGTTCAATTGCCAACGCGAACAACAATGGAGACAGCGGGCACCCCTGTCTTGTTCCCCTATATAATCGGAAATACTCCGATCTATGTCGACCTGTAACTACGCTTGCCGTTGGAGCCCCATAAAGAAGTCTAACCCAGCTAATAAACCCGTTCCCAAACCCAAACCTCCTGAACACTTCCCATAAATACTCCCACTCCACCCTATCAAATGCCTTCTCTGCGTCCATTGCCGCCACTATCTCTGCCTCCCCCTCCACTGGGGAATCATTATCACCCCTAATAGTCGTCGCACGTTAACATTCAGTTGTCTCCCTTTTACGAACCCTGTCTGGTCTTCGTGCACCACCCCCGGGACACAGTCCTCTATCCTCGATGCCAGTACCTTTGCCAGCAATTTGGCGTCCACGTTCAATAGTGAAATAGGTCTATAGGACCCGCACTGCAACGGATCTTTGTCCCTCTTCAAAATTAGCGATATCGTCGCCTCCGACATCGTCGGGGGTAGAGTCCCCCCTTCCCTGGCCTCATTGAACGTCCTCGCCATCAACGGGGCCAACAAGTCCACATATTATCTGTAATATTCCACCGGGAACCCGTCTGGCCCCGGGGCCTTCCCTGCTTGCATGCTTCCCAGTCCCTTAATAACCTCGTCCACCTCAATCGGCGGCCCCAGGCCTGCCACCTCCTGCTCCTCCACTTTCGGGAACCTCAATTGGTCCAGGAACTGCCGCATCCCCTCCTCTCCCTCTGGGGGTTGAGACCTATACAGTTCCTCATAGAAGGTCTTGAACACCTCATTTATCTTTCCTGCCCTTCGCACCGTGTCTCCCCTTTCGTCTCTAATTCCTCCTATCTCCCTCACTGCTGCCCTCTTTCGCAATTGATGCGCCAACAGGCGACTAGCCTTTTCCCCATATTCATACCTCCTCCCCTGTACCTTCCTCCACAGTACCTCCGCCTTTCTGGTGGTCAGAAGGTCAAACTCCGTCTGGAGTCGTCTCCTCTCCCTGTACAATTCCTCCTCCGGGGTCTCTGCAAATTCCCTGTCCACCCTTAAAATCTCCCCCAGTAATCTTTCCCTTTCCTTGGCCTCTGTTTTCCTTTTGTGGGCCCCAATAGAGATCAGCTCTCCTCTGACCACCGCTTTTAATGCTTCCCAGACCACTCCCACAGGGACCTCGCCGTCGTCATTGACCTCCAGGTATCTCTCAATACACCCCCGCACTCTTGCACACACTCCCTCATCCGCCATCAGTCCCACCTCTAATCGCCAGAGTGTTCTCTGCTCCCTGTCCTCTCCTACTTCCAGGTCCACCCAATGTGGGGCATGATCCGAAACCGCTATGGCTGAGTACTCAGCTTCTTCCACCCTAGAGATCAACGACCTTCCCAACACAAAAAAATCTATCCGGGAGTGCACTTTATGGACATGGGAGAAGAAGGAAAACTCCCTAGCCCTAGGTCTAAGAAATCGCCATGGATCCACTCCCCCCATTTGGTCCATAAACCCCTTAAGTACCTTGGCCGCTGCCGGCCTTCTTCTGGTCCTTGAGCTGGATCTATCTAGCCCCGGGTCCAGCACCGTATTAAAGTCCCCTCCTAAAATCAAGTTTCCTGCCTCCAGGTCCGGTATACGCCCCAGCATCCGTCTCATGAATCCCGCATCATCCCAATTTGGGGCATACACATTAACCAACACGACCTCCATTCCCTCCAGCCTACCACTCACCATTACATATCTACCTCCGCGGAAAAGTATTTTTTAAAGCAAAACAATGTTTATTCTATGAACTCAAGTTAACCTTTTTAACACATACAATGAACATCTTAGCAACCATTAATTCAAATACACCCCAAAAGACTACAACACTAAGTAAACCTTTAAGCTTTCCTTTTTAACATCCATACGACTTAAAAATAAAACCTTTATCAGAAGCACATCAGGTTAAAGTCACTACTGTTATTAGTTTTAAATCACCAGGATCGATTTACAGTCTTTAGATTACAGAGTGAGATTCATACACCTTCTGGCTGTGATTGCAGCTAACCAGCTCTGAAAACGAAACTAAAACACACCCTGCAGCAAACAGCCAAAAGCGAAAGTAAAAGGTTGACAGACAGCCCAGCTCCACCCACTCTGACATCGCTGCAGTAATAAACACCCATTTCTTAAAGGTACTCTCACTACAGATATTTATATACACACCCATTTATAAACACCCATTTCTTAAAGGTACTCTCACATGACAAACCATACTTGTAAATCTTTCCCACGCCCTCTCCAGTGCCTTTACTTCCTAAGATGTGCTGCCCAGAATTGAACTCAATACTCCAGTTGAGGCCAAACTAGTGTTTTGTAAAAGTTCATTATGGCTTCTTGCATTTGTACTCTGTCTCTATTATAAAGCACCACTTTCTCAACCTGCCCGGCCACCTTCAACAATTTGTGCACATATATCCCAAGGTCACTCTACTCCTGCATCCATTTAAGAATTGTTTTTTTTTCATATTGTCTCTCATTATTTCTGTATGTGTCACTTCTCACTTATCTGCATTTGATCTGCCACGTTCCCCTCTATTCCACCAGTCTGACTGTCCTCTTGAGGTCTATCACATGCCTCTTGCAATAATTCAGCTTTTGTGTAATTGCACATTTTGGAATTATGCCCTCCAGACAAAAGTCAACGTAGATCAAGAAAAGCAGAGGTATTGTACTGACCTCCGGAGGTCTTATACTGCTCTCCAGTGACACTAGCACATACCTTCCTCCGTTCTGACAGGCCACCTTTCACCACTACTCTCCATCTCCTGTCACTGAGACAACTTTGTATCCATGCTGTCACTGTCTCTTTTATAACAGGCTTTGACTTTGCGAACAGACCTGTTATGTTGCATTCAAATGTCTTTTGCGAATCCATCAACCACATTACTTGGTTACCTCATCGAGGCACAATTTACCTTTGACAAATCCATGCTGGCTTTCCTTAATTAATCCGTAATTCTCCAAGTTACCGTTTGCTTTGCCCTGGGTTCAAGGTTTCCCAATACAATGATTATATTGACTGACCTATGATTACTGGGTTTATTTGTATGGCTTTTTTGAACAAGGCTATAAGTTCTGCAATTCTCCAGCCCTCTGGCACCACCCCTGATTTGAATGCAGATTGGAAGGTTATTGCTAGTGTTTCTGTAATTTCCATCTAGACATAGACATAGAATTTACAGTGCAAAAGGAGGCCATTCGGCCCATCAAATCTGCACCAGCCCTTGGAAAGAGCACCCCACTGAAGCCCACACCTCCACCCCATACCCAGCAACCCCACCCAACCCTTTTGGACACTAAGGGCAATTTAGCATGGCCAATCCACCTAACCTGCACGTCTTTGGACTGCATCCCTTGGTCTCCTCAGATGCACCTCATCCAATTTTGGTGACTTAGCAATTCTTAAGTACAGCCATCATTTCTAATATATCCTCTTAATTCCACTTTTAGCCCATACAACTACTTCCTCGTTCACTATGACTGAAGCAGCATCTTCTCCCTATTTCAAGGCAGATTTGTTTAGTGCTCCGCCTTCCTCTCTGCCTCCATGCATAAATCCCCTTTTTGGTCCATAATTGGCCCCACCCCTCCTTTTACTCCCTCATTTTAGTATTTATACATTGTGATCGAAGACTGTTATGTTAGCTGCCAATCTCTTCTCATATCCCCTCTTTGCTTTTCTTATTACCTTTTTTCCTCTGAGTATTCTATAGTCAGCCTAGTTCTCATTTATATTGTAAACCTTACATCTATCATATGCACCATTTCACTGCTCCATTTTTGTCATCCAGGGAACTCTGGCTTTGTTTGTTCTACCTTTCCCCATTGTGCAAATATATGTCAGTTTAAGCCAATCATTGTTCAAATTCAGATTTACCTGCCAATTTTAGATACCAATTTCCCTGGGCCAGATCCATTCTCAACTGAAATATGACGCTCAGTTTTTTAATTCTTTCACAGGATGTTGACTTTGCTGGCTAATCCAGCATGTATTGCCCTTGAGAAGGTGGTGCTGAGTCACCTTCTTGAACCAATGTAGTCCATGTGGTGTAGATACACCCACAGTGCTGATAGGGAGGGCGTTCTAAGATTTTGACTTAGTGGCAGTGAAGGGACAGCAATATATTTCCAAGTCTGGAAGGTGTCTGGTATGGAGGAGAACCTGCAGATGGTGGTATTCCTCTGGGTGCTCTGGTTCCCTCCCACAGTCCAAAGATGTGCAGGTTGGGTGGGGTTGCAGGCATAGGGTGGGTGAGTGCACCGAGATCGGGTGCTCTATCAGAGGGTCGGTGCAGACTCGATGGGCCAAATGGATGACTTCTGCTCTGTAAGGATTCTGTGATGGTGCTACCCTGGTTCTTCTAGGTGGCAGAGGTCACGGGTTTGGAAGGTGCTGTTGAAGAAGCTTTGGTGAGTTGCTGCAGTGCATCTTATCGATGATACACACAATACTGCGTTGGTGATGGGGGGAATGAATATTTATTGTGGTGGATGGGGTGCTAATCAAGCAGGTTGCTTTGTCCTAGAGTTTCTTGACTGTTATTGGAGCTCCACTCATCCAGGCAAGGGGAGTGTATTCCATTCCACTCCTGACTTGTGCCTTGTTAGATGGTGGACAGACTTTGGGGACTCAGGAGGTGAGTTACTCAAGGCAGAATTCCATGCTCTGTAGTCACAGTATTTATATGGCTGGTCCAGTTCAGTTTCTGCTCAATGGGGCGGCATGGTATCACAGTGGTTGGCACTGCTGCCTCATAGCACCAGAGACCCGGGTCCAATTCCAGCCTTGGGTGACTGTCTATGTGGAGTCTGCCCGCGTCTGCCTGGGTTTCCTCTGGTTCCCTCCCACAGTCCAAAGATGTGCAGGTTGGGTGGGTGAGTGCACCGAGATCGGGTGCTCTATCAGAGGGTCGGTGCAGACTCGATGGGCCGAATGGATGACTTTTGCTCTGTAAGGATTCTGTGAATGGTAGCCCCAGGGTTTTGTTAGTGGAGAATTCAACCACGGTAATGCCTATGAATGTTGAGGGTTGGATCCTTTCTTGTTGGAGGTCTCATTGGCGCTTGTGGGACACAAAATATTACTTGGCCGTATATGTGCTGGGAATGACTCCAACCAGCAGAGAGTTTCCCCTTACTCCCTTTGTTTCCAGTTTTCCAAGATTCCTTGATGCTCTCCTCCGTCAAATGATTCCTTAATGTCAACGGCAAACACTTTCACCTCACCTCTTGAGTTCAACTATTTTGTCCATTTTTGGACCTCAACTGCAGTGAGGTCAGGAAATGAGTGGTCTTGGCAGAACCCAAACTAAGTATCAGTGAGCAGGTTATTGCTGAGTAAGTGTTGTTTGATAGATGTCGACAACATCTATGCCCCGTGCAAAGCCAGTTGTGAGTTGCTTGACCTGTACAAAATCTATCCCATTTAGCACAATGGTAGTGCCAGACAGTATGATGCAGGGTATCCTTATTGTGCGAGATTGGGCCACAAGGTTATAGATTGTGATTGTGTGCAATTCTGCTGCTGCTGATGGCCATCAGTACTCCGTGCATAGCCAGTTGTGAGTTGCTTGACCTATACAAAATCTTTTATGTTGAAGGTCAAAAATGGACTGATGGAGCAGTAATTGGTCAGGTTGGATTTAACCGCCGTTTCGTGTACATATACAGGCCTTGTCGGGTAGATGCTTGTGTTTTGCTGCACTGGAACAGCTTTGCTGGCCGCGAGACTAGTTCTGGAGCACGGATCTTCAGTGCTATTGCCGAAATATTGTCAGTTCCCATATCCTTTGCTGTATCCTATACCTCCAGCCATTTCTTGATATCATGTGGAGTGAATCAATTGGCTGAAGATTGGCATCTGTGATACTACAGACATCAGGAAGATGCTGAGATGGATCATCCACTTGGTACCTCTGACTAAAGATGATTATCAACGCTTTAGCCGTGTCTTTTGCACTGATGCTGGGCTCCCCCGTCTTTGGGCTTGGGGATGTTTGTGGAACCTCCTCTTTCAGTTAGTTGTTTAATTGTCCCCTGCCATTCATGACTGGAAAAGGCGGAAATGCAGAGCTTAGATCTGATCGCTTGGTTGACTATTTCTGTCTATTGCATACTACTTCCGTTTTTTGGCACGGAAGTAGTCCTGTGCTGTAACATCACCAGGTTGACAACTCATTTTAAGGTACGCCTGGTGCTGCTTTTGGTATGCTCTCCTGCACTCTTCATTGAACCAGAGTTGATCCCCCAGCTTGATGGTAGCAGTAGACTGGGAGATTGGGCCACAAGATTACAGATTGTGATTGTGTGCAATTCTGCTGCTGCTGATGGCCGTCAGTACCCCGTGCATAGCCAGTTGTGAGTTGCTTGACCTGTGCAAAATCTATCCCATTTAGCACGATGGTAGTGCCACATAGTATGATGCAGGGTATCCTTATTGTGAAGATGGGACTTGGTATTCGCAAGAACTATGCGGTGGTCACCTCTACCAATACTGTCATGGACAGATGCATTTTTGACAGTGATATTGGTGAGAAGGTAATTTAGTTTTTTCCCTTTTGTTAGTTCCCTCACTACCTGTCACAGATCCAGCCTAGTAGCTATGACCTTTTGGACACGGTCAGTAGTGGTTCTGCCGCGTCACTCTTCGTGATGGACTTTGAAATCTCATACTCAGAGTGCATTCTGTGCCCTTGTTGCCCTCGGTTCTTCTTCCAGGTAGTGTTCAACATGGTGGAGTACTGATTCATCAGTTGGGGGGGTGGGAGGTGCGATGGTGCGGTAGGTGATAAGCAGCAGGAGGTTTCCGTGCCCATGTTTGACCTGATACCATAAGACTTCATGGAGTGTGGAGTCGATGTTGAGAACTCCCAGGGCAACTCCCTCCTGACTGTATACCGATGTGCCACCATCTCTGGTGGATTTGTCTTGTCGATGGGACACAACATACCCAGGGATGGTGATAGTGGTGGCTGGGACTTTATCCGTAAGGTATGATTCCATGAGTATAACTATGTCAGTTTGGCGCTTGACTAGTATGTGGGACAGCTTTCCCAATATTAGCAGAGGCTCCCAGATGTTAGTAAGAAGGACATTCATGGGTTGATTGGGCTGGGTGAACCATTATTGTTTCTGGTGCTTAGGTCGATACGGGATGGTGCATCTGATTTCATTGCATTCAGATTTTGTAACGGTTTGATACAACTGAGTGACTGAGGGCATTTTGGAGGGTATTTTAAGAGTCAGCCATATAGCTACTGTATATCTTTGTACTTCTTTATAATTGCCTTGCAAATTTGTTTCTCTGTATCTTTCCCATTAGTTGGCAGCCACAGAAATACATCTGGTAGTACCTCAATTATTTCCAACCAAATAGATTCCGCCCTTGACCCCTCATGGGTATCCTTTCTCTGTCCAGCTCTGTAATCAATATCTTAATTAATACTACACTTCCTCCATTTTTCCTTCCATATCTTTCTTGAGCACATTGTAACCAGTTATGTTTAATACCCAATTTTACAATCCCTTTGAGCCAGGTCTCCGTTAGTATCACATCATATTTCTTGATGTCTATCTGCATCTACAGCTCACCAACCTTATTTACCACACTAAGAGTTCGCAGACATTCACTGTCAACCTAATTTAGGTTACTACCAGATGTAACTGCAATTCCCTTTCCTCTGACCACCCCGTGCTTTATTATTTTTTTACTCCAGTGCTATCTCTCCCCCAGTCATTTGTGCACCTGATTTTTCCTTTCTAATGTTACATTCTGGTTCCCATCCCCCACCAAGTTTGTTTAAATATTAGTGAACTAAGAATACGAATTGTGATTGCTGGAAATCTCTAATAAAATAGCAGTGCTATTGCTGTTCGGCAAGCTGGTCAACATCTGTTATAACTATAAGCAAGAATAAATTATTGCTTTAATGTTCCCCAAGTTAATTTCCAGTAATTGGTGAGAAATTTAATTCTGTCCTCTTACTAATCATACTTTAACTCTTTAGTGGGTAAATTAGGAAACATCAATTTCATGGAATTAGATTTGTTTATTGCCACGTGTACCGAGATACAGTGAAAAGTATTTTCCTGCAAGCAGCTCAACAGATCATTAAGTACGTGAAAAGAAAAAGAAATAAAAGAAAATACATAATAGGGCGACACAAGGTACACAATGTAATTACATAAACACCGGCATCGGGTGAAGCATACAGGTGTAGTGTTAATGAGGTCAGTCCACAAGAGGGTCATTTAGGACTCTGGTAACAGCAGGGAAGAAGCTGTTTTTTAGTCTGTTTGTGCGTGTTCTCAGACTTTTGAATCTCCTGCCCGATGGAAGAAGTTGGAAGAGTGAGTAAGCTGGGTATGGAGCAATATTGACACCTTATCAACTACAATGTCTACTGCTAGGCACCGTAGTATGCATTCTAATAGAGGAGTAATTGAATTCAGTGGAAATAACCTAATCATAGGAGTGATCAATTCATGTCAACCACTGAAGACTGCTGGAAATTTTGAACATTTCCCTCCAAAAAAGCTTGTTGCGGTTAGGTCAATTAAATTTTCAAAACTGAAATAGAATTTTATTAGATATAGGTATTATGATAGTTGGAGCAAAGGCAAGCCAATAAAGTTGAGTAGAAATCGACCATGATCTAATTAAACGGGGGAACAGGCTCGAGGGGCTGAATGGACTACTGCTCCTATGATGATCATCAGCTGAACTTTAAATAATCATTTTCTGTGCTCACTTCCTGCTCACTGCTTTCAATATTTTGTTAAAGTAAAACACTCCTGTTACCTTGCCAAAATTAGTATTTTGAAAGTATGATATGGCAGTTGTTCCCAAACATTTGCACCCTGAAGATGTTTTCTTTCTTATGAGGAAAAGTTTGAATAGATTTTTCTAACTTTTTTCTAGTGCCCTACTGATTTTTCATTGTCTATTTTGGCGCCGGGACCCAAGTTGGAAAACAAATTGACTCCAAGTGAAAGTCAATTCCAAAGGTTCTTTTTTTCCCTCTGTTAACGAAATGTAATAGAATGAATGATTGGTTTTCGTGGACTCACCTGACCCAGTTTTGATCCATTTTCAAGTCCAAAAAAGGTATCACTATTGCAAAATACATTTTCTTGGCTCTTATCATTAGTGGCCATTACTGAAACATGGTTAAAGGATGGTCACGACTGGGAATTAAATATCCAAGGGTATCAAACTATTCGGAAGGACAGAGTGGATGGTAAGGGAGGTGGTGTAGCTCTGTTATTTAAGGATGACATCCGGGCAATAGTAAGGGATGACATCGGAGCTATGGAGGATAAGGTTGAATCCATTTGGGTGGAAATCAGGAATAGTAAGGCGAAAAAGTCACTGATAGGAGTAGTCTATAGGCCACCAAATAGTAACATTATGGTGGGGCATGCAAGAAATAAAGAAATAACTGATGCATGTAGAAATGGTACAGCAGTTATCATGGGAGATTTTAATCTACATGTCGATTGGTTCAAACAGGTCAGTCAAGGCGGCCTTAAGGAGGAGTTTATAGAATGTATCCGCGATAGTTTCCTAGAACATGCAGAGGATACCGGAAGTCTGCAGAGGGATTTGGATAGGTTAAGTGAATGGAATACAATGTTGACAAATGTGAGGTTATCCATTTTGGTAGGAATAACAGCAAAAGGGATTATTATTTAAATGATAAAATATTAAAACATGCTGCTGAGCAGAGAGACCAGGGTGTGCTCGTGCATGAGTCGCAAAAAGTTGGTTTATAGGTGCGACGGGATTAAGAAGGCAAATGGAATTTTGTCCTTCATTGCTAGAGGTATGGAGTTTAAGACTAGGGAGGTTATGCTGCAATTGTATACGGTGTTAGTGAGGCCACACCTGGAGTATTGTGTTCAGTTTTGGTCTCCTTACCTGAGAAAGGACGTACTGGCACTGGAGGGTGTGCAGAGGAGATTCACTAGGTTAATCCCAGAGTTGAAGGGGTTGGATTACGAGGAGAGGTTGAGTAGACTTGGACTGTACTCGTTGGAATTTAGAAGGATGAGGGGGGATCTTATGGAAACATATAAAATTATGAAGGGAATAGATAGGATAGATGCGGGCAGGTTGTTTACATTGGCAGGTGAAAGCAGAACTAGGGGGCATAGCCTCAAAATAAGGGAAAGTAGATTTAGGACTGAGTTTAGGAGGAACTTCCACCCAAAGGGTTGAGAATCTATGGAATTACTTGCCCAGTGAAGCAGTTGAGGCTCCTTCATTAAATGTTTTTAAGATAAAGATAGATAGTTTTTTGAAGAATAAAGAGATTAAGGGTTATGGTGTTCGGGCCGGAAAGTGAAGCTGAGTCCACAAAAGATCAGCCATGATCTCATTGAATGGCGGAGCAGACTTGAGGGGCCATATTGCCTACTCCTGCTCCTAGTTCTTATGAAACCCAGTCATGCCCAGATTGGAAAATTTGTGCATTCCACCATAAAGATAATAAATATAGGTATGGTTTCAAACTACAAGCTGTGAAAAAGCAAAGGCTACATTATACATGTTATTCTTCAGATCAGATCAAATTATCATCGGCTCCAATACTCTTGATGCATAATTGCAGCAGTCGGGCAGCACTTCTGCACAGATGACAAGTGTAGATGGTTGTGAAGTTCACTGTGACATGTTGTGTTGCACTGGATTACTTACTATATTTTGAAGAATAATATTATTCACTTACTTGGAATAAGTATGTCATTTTGTTCTGACACTCTGAGCTAGGACGTGGTCAATTCCAGCCCCTCTTGACCCGGAGTCGCAACACAATTGAATCAACCAATAATTCTTAGAAAATACCGAAGTCTTTGGCCCTTGGCTGCACAATAATTATAGTCACCAGGTTTGTAAATGTAAACAGAAGAACTATAATAAAATATGCAGCAAATATAACTGGTTCAGACTATTATCTAATTCCTAATCCCCCACTTTAACTTGCCCCACCCTCTATATATACACACACACACACACACGCACACGTGCACACACACACAAGACAGACACACACTGGGGAGAAGAGGGGTGTAAACATAATAATGAAAGGGATAAGAGTCTTTGTTTCAGATGGTTGTTTCTAGCACACTTTCCTTCAAACAGGCTTCCAGATCAAGATTTCTGTTTCCAGTCTATAATGCTTTTCACTGCAGATTCATTCAGGTCTCTGCAGTTGTGGTTAGTACTGCACCCTCACGGCACTGAGGATCCGGGTTCAATCCCAGCCCTGCGTCACTGTCCATGTGGAGTTTGCACATTCTCCTCATGTCTGCATGGATCTCACTCCCACAACCCAAAAGATGTGCAGGGTAGATGATTGGCCACACTAAATTGTCCCTTAATTGGAAAAAAGAATTGGATACTCTAAATTTATTTTTAAAAAAAATTTAAGTCTCTGCAGCTTCAGAAACACAGCAGCCCACAGCATTTCTGGAGTAAACATGAGGAAGAGAGAGCAGGTCCTTTTCTCTGTGTGTTCAGGTCTTAACTCTGTTGTTGCACTCAGGCAGGATCCAATTACCACCTGTTACCGGGCAGAATACCGCCTTTTGGCCAAGTCATTGACCACCAGCCAACCAATCAAACCAAGTCCCTCCCTATCTCTCAGGTGCCACAAAGTCTGAGTTCCAAAGCTAGCAGAGTGTTCTCTTTTGTAACTCTTGAATTCCTCAATTTCCACTGCTCAATCTAAAGATATATGTCCATTAAGCATCCATGATCAAAATGACGATGCCAAAAATAAAGAAAAGAGAAATAAAGGAATCAGCAGGAAGGACCCCTACAATTTGTTCCTTAATTGCTGTGCTATATTTATGGTCATGGTGTGATAAATCAATATTGTGTTATGTGACATTGTATTGCTTCAAGGCGCCAAGTCTTTTTAGCCTTATAAAGCAGTTGCGTGTGCATCTGATTCTATGTGTTTTGGATAATGCTGTTCTGTAGTTACTATGTATATCTTTTTCTTGAGCAGTCCTGATGGTAGTTACACCGAAGAACAAAACCAGGACCCTCAGTTAAAAGTTGCAGCACAGAGCGAATTTGATGATGAGTTTGATGATGAAGAAATACTAGCAGCAATTGGCACATGCAAAGCCGTGTATTCTTTCGAAGGTATACTGCAAAGAAAACTGCTCAGAAATCTTTTGGAATTTTATTTTAATCCTGCTAAAGAGCGCTAAATGTTCTCCTCCAATTTCCAACACAGTAAATTCCCTGGTCTCTATGCATTTATTGAGGCTAGGACCCAAATAGAGACGAAGTGCTGCCCCAAAAGTAGAATGAATCAAATAATTTGCTCCCTCTATCTCGCGTGGGTCATTCCCTAAGAGGTGGTTTTCTTTAAGGTCGGTGTGCTAAATTGAAATAATCTAGAGAAAGGGAGAGGGTGAGAATTGGCATTTGTGTTGTGCTTTTGGTGGTGAGGTGGTTCTCGTTTGATTATTTATCTCCAACAGCAACGACAGAAGATGTGCAGATTAGGTGGATTGGCCATGCTAAATTGCCCTTAATGTCCAAAAGGTGGGGTGGGGTTACTGGGTTACGGGAATAGGGTGGAGGTGTGGACTTGGGTAGGGTGCTCTTTCCAAGGGCCGGTGCAGACTCGATGGGCCGAATTGCCTCCTTCTGCACTGTAAATTCTATGATTCTAAGGGATTAAAAACTGCTCTCACTGAGCAGGTTTACTTAAACAATTCTTGGGTTTATGGGGAGTTCACTGAGTAGAGGGCAAATCATCAGAAGAGTTAACCGGAAAACAATTTTGTACTCTGGCACAAGTGGTTAGCACTGCTGCCTCACAGCGTCAGGGACCCAGGTCAATTCCGGCCTTGGGTGACTTTCTGTGTGGAGTTTGCAAGTTCTCCCTGTGTCTGCATGGGTTTCCTCCCACAGTCCAAAGATGTGCAGGTTAGGTGGATTGGCCATGCTAAACTGCCCCATAGTTCCAAAGATGTGCAGGTTAACTACGGCTATAAGGATAGGGCGAGGTAGGGTGCTCTTTCAGAGGGTCAGTGCAGACTCAATGGGCCGATTGGCTTTCTTCTGCACTAGGAATTCTTTGGATTTTATTCTGTGCAGTATTGAGGTTGGGCAAAGCTGAAATAGCTACAGCCTCAACCAAAAAATGGTGCACATAATGGATGAATCCATCCTAAATCTTTTCAAGTATCCTGTTTTAAGTGAAACTTTTCAGGGGTTATTAACATTAAAAAAAATAACAGTGCAAAATTCTCCCAAATTGAAAAAAATCTCCACGTTCTCCAGAAAAATGTACTCCTGTCCCAAATCCTAGATTGAGAGGTACATAGCACGTGGAAGAAAGGAGTTTTTCCCCTAAAGCTGTTTGTGTTTGTCATCTGGTTTGTCACCAGGGGCTGGTTTAGCACACTGGGCTAAATAGCTGGCATTTAAAACAAACCAAGGCAGGCCAGCAGCACGGTTCAATTCCCATACCAGCCTCCCCGAACAGGCGCTGGAATGTGGCGACTAGGGGCTTTTCACAGTAACTTCATTTGAAGCCTACTTGTGACAATAAGCGATTTTCATTTCATTTCATTTCATTTCTGATCTTATTTTGCCTGTTTTGTGCAACTTGTTTCAATTCAGGTCAAAATGAAGGAACAATAGCAATGGCGGAAGGAGAAACACTGAGGGTGATAGAGGAAGATAAAGGAGACGGTTGGACAAGAGTTCGACGGAGTGAGGATGAGGAAGGATACGTTCCAACATCCTATGTGGAAGTATATTTGGACAGAAATACCAAAGGTGCAATGACTTACATCTAGTTTTAAGAAAACTCTAGGTGAAAGTTTTGTCCGACAGGGCCACGTGCTGTGTTACACACAGATAGGAGAAGCTACTAAGTGCAATATACAGTGTGGTCATTATCGTGCAGTATATAAACACATGTTTTAACACATTGTGGAGTCGAGAGGGAGAACATGGAGTGTTAATGGTTGTCTGTTCAGTGAGGTTGCATTTTGTCGCACATATCAATGCCAATACTGGAGTTAGTGTTTTTGTGAAACCTAATGTCCATTGTCCATGACCATACATACGTCTTTTTTTGAAGTTTGAAAATTAAAATCACTTATGATACAGTTTAAAAGTTAGAAATTGCTCAAAACAATTAAGTTCAAAATTATGTTCCAATTTGTATGCATATTTTACTCATTCAATGGCTGCTCAATATTATTTATTAATACTGAATTTTAATTGTTTACTCATCAACAGAATCCTCGACTTACTCCCAAGCTGGATACAGCCGCATTGCAGTCAAATCCCATTTGTAACATAGATAGTGTTCAACGAAGGTATCATTACCTTCTTTCTGTTTCCTTACTGGCATTGTCCTATAGTACAACAGTAACTACACTTCAAAGTATTTCATTGACTGTAAAATACTTTGGGACATCGACGGATCATGAGAAATTCGATATGAAAACAAATTCACCCTTTTTCACTTTTCCTCTTTCTTACTTTCTCCATTGAATGGCTCTGTGGGAGCCATTTATTTGGAAATATGTCATTGATTACATTGGACAAATGCCATTTAAAAAACAGATGCCAGTGCTGCAATTTGGATTTCTCCGCAATGAAGTTGAATCCAGCAAAAAATTCAAGATCAAGGATTTTGTTGTTAAGTAACCCAATGAATTGCATCTTTGTTTAATATTATGGTAGTGTTTCCTTTCTATAATATCACACTCATTGCATAACTTGTGTGTTCAGTTGGTTCCACTATATTACAATATTGGTATCCTTATTACTTGACCATTTTTTAAATAGCTGTACGGTTATAGTTTTAAATGTCATTCTTTTCATGGTCGCCAATTATTGTCCATTTGGCACACCAGGTACATGTCAGTCAGTAGTTTAAAATGGTTTTTTTAATTGATATTGCTGTTTCAATTGTTCATCCACTTTGCTGTAAGAAAAACAGATATGAGACAAAGTATTGAATGCAACTACTTTGCACGCCAAGTCTGTATATGTGGAAGCTGTCATTCTTAGTCAGAATACTATACTGGCAGAGATTTGTTAACTGCATGAAGACTTTTCCAGAGTTTTTTCTGTTGCATGAAACCATATAGTATATCTAAAAGCTTGAAATTCCTTTTCACTGTCCATCAATTATCAGTGTTCGAATTTGTGAAGCAAAAGCTATGGGCGGGATTCTCCGTTGGCCGACGCCGAAATCGGGAAAGGTGATTGGGCAGAGAATAGGTTCTGACGCCAAAATCGCAGCAGATACCGATTTGATGCCAACTCGGGATTCTCCATTACCTCGACTGTGATGTCAATGCGTTCCGCAACGCACGTGCAGCAAACACCATTTGAATGTCATCAGCAGGCCTGACCCGGTACTCTCCGGGTGTCTGTGATTCACCACCTCTGATGGGCCGAGTTCCCGACGGCACGATTCATTTGTGCTTTAAAAATCGTGAAACTGGCGTGGCAGCTGTTAAGTGAGAGAGAGGGAGTACGGAAAGTGTCCAACTTCGCCATAGTTTGCTGACAGTTGTACTGCTGGCCGGGTGGCTTCTGCTAGGGCCGGAGGGAGTGCCAGGAGGTGGGCTGTGGGGTCGGGGTGGATGGGCACGGAACACCGTTGACGCAGCCGACAAGGCAGCCATGCAGCTGCGCACTGCGCTAATAGCCCACTTTGAACTTAGTGCCACGGGTGGTATAGGTGTCCCCCGAGGGCAACCCCCTTGTGCCCTCTGGCCCCAGCCGATCCATCAGCTATATGGGCGCACTCCAGCACAACCAGTGCTATCTTGTTGGCTGGGATAGGCGTGTGTTGGAAGTGTAATGTGTATGTGCAGTTGTAGCTTGTCAGCCTCCCGGGTGTCTATCATGGACTCGGCGTATCTGGCATCGTTTTTCATTGGAATCGATTGTGTTCCACACGGCATCGTGCTTGACCCTTATGAGTAGAGGAATCGGTCCAGGTGTGGCGCCAATTTTTCTGTCGTGGAAGTCCACAAATTCTGCGTTGGCGTCAACACTTACTCTCAGAAACGGAGAATCCTGCCCTTTATGTTTAATGCAATGCTTTGCTTTATGGCAGTAAGCTTTAGAATTGTGTTTGAACAAAATCACTCTGAAAGAAAAGCTTCTTTTTTGGTGTAAATATAATGCTAATCAGTTCTCAGTACAATGAAGGACTTTACACGCTCAAAACATAACTCTCTACTGTGTATTAATGTAAAACTGATCTGCAGCTAAGTCAAGCAGAATGCAACTATTTTTCAATGTAATTATTGTTACCCAAGCACACAGCTCCACGCCAGTTGCATCCTATGACTATTGGAGTTCTCCACAACATGTAGGCTGGAGAAATAATTTGTGCTTGATGCCTGAGCATGAATCACAATTCACAAAAATGAGTCAGTAAATGACCTTTTTGATATCTTAAAATTTTTTCCAGATTTTATTCCTATTTACAGGCCAGAATTATTGTATAAGCAGATGGAGTTTAATCCGGACAAATGTGAGGTAATGCATTTTGGAAGGTCTAATGCAGGTAGGGAATATACAGTGAATGGTAGAACCCTCAAGAGTATTGACAGAGAGATTGAGGTGTACAGGTCCACAGGTCAATGAAAGGGCAACACAAATGGAGAAGGTAGTCAAGAAGGCATACGGCATGCTTGCCTTCATTGGCCGGGGCATTGAGTATAAAAATTGGCAAGTCATGTTGCTGCTGTATAGAACCTTAGTTAGGCCACACTTGGAGTATAGTGTTCAATTCTGGTCGCCACACTACCAGAAGGATGTGGAGGCTTTAGAGAGGATGCAGAAGAGATTTATCAGGATGTTGCCTGGTATGGAGGGCATAAGCTATGAGGAAAGGTTGAATAAACTCGGTTTGTTCTCACTGGAACAACGGAAGTTGAGGGGCGACCTGATAGAGGTCTACAAAATTATGAGGGGCATAGACAGGGTAGATATTCAGAGACTTTTTCCCAGGGTAGAGGGGTCAATTACTAGGGGGCATAGGTTTAAGGTGCGAGGGGCAAGGTTTAGAGGAGATGTACGAGGTAATTTTTTTACACAGAGGGTAGTGGGTGCCTGGAACTCGCTGCCGGAGGAGGTGGTGGAAGCAGGGACGATAGTGACGTTTAAGGGGCATCTTGACAAATACATGAATAGGATGGAAATAGAGGGATACGGACCCAGGAAGTGTAGAAGATTTTAGTTTAGACAGGCAGCATGGTCGGCGCAGGCTTGGAGGGCCGAAGGGCCTGTTCCTGTGCTGTACATTTCTTTGTTCTTTGAATTGCGCACCCACTTTGAACCAACAATCTGCGCAGTCATGGGGTTTGACCCTTTGTGTTACACAGCCTGACGTTCAAGACTGCGGATCATCACGATAGTCTCAAGGGCAATTAGGGATGGAAAGTAAATGCAAACCTATTCAACTATTTGCATATCATGTGAACAAATCAAAAATGTCAGTATTTTTTTTTAAAAGAGGCTACAAATTTTAGTAGTCTAGCAACATCTATGGACAGTGGAGCAGACACCTAACTTTTTGTACTTGCCTTCAGGGCGGAAAGTCAGACCTGATTCCAAGCGAGTGGGTGGCATGCCTGGACCACTGTCCAATGAAGGACAGTGGCCCGCTTCGAGAGCTACGGCAGAAGTGCCACGAGGAGGCTACTGCAGAGACAGGATAGAGTGCCAGGCCCCAATGATTGGAGTTTTGTGATGCACACTCCAGGAAAGCTCTGTAGCTGCTGGGCCAGTCGGAACTGCCAGAAGGGCTACTCCATGAGCCATGGATGAAACATACAGGGTCAGGAAGTGGCTGATAAGTCGCCAATTAATTGGCCGCTTGCCTCCAGCTAGCAGGCAGCTGTGCTGTAGGGGTTCCTGCCTCCTGTAATCTCCATGGTGGCCTCTTGTCGCCTTCTTCCACCATTTTGTTAGGCGCCTCCAAGCGCATCTGCAGAAGGCTGCGTTTTAGTCCATGCTTCAGGTCTGTGACCTTTCAAGAGAACTTACTGATGAAAGGTCACGAATCTTATAAGTTAACTTTGTTTCATTTCAGATGCTGCCAGATCTGCTCATTTTTATTTTGCTGCAGATTTCCAGTATCTGCAGCATTTTGTTTTCATGTCACTAATTGAAATTATTCCATCACACCAAACCCCGCTATGTAAATGCTGGAAGTGCAGAGTTGATTATTTTAAGTGGATAATGTTTGTTTTAATTTGTGTCCGAGAGCAGCATGGTGACGGAGTGGTTAGCACTGCTGTCTCACAGCGTGAGGACCCCGATTCAATTCTGGCCCCCGGGTCACTGTCCGTGTGGAGTTCGCACATTTCTCCATGTTTCCGTGGGTCTCACTTCCACAACCCCAAAGAAGTGCAGCCTAGGTGGATTGGTCACGCTAAAATTGTCCATTTATTGGGAAAAAAATAATTGGGTGCTCTAAATTTATATTTAAAAAATAATTTGTGCCTGAGTTTACCTAATTTTTCTAAAATATTTTTATTCAGGGGATTTTCCATTTTACGATATACACAACACTCATTCAACTTTATACAATTTTCATAATAAACTAATGACGCACCATCCCACACCGGGTGCCCTGGTTTTTATTTTTTGAAAACCGCACCCCCCTCATCCAGCTCAAATTAAAACCTCCTCTTCATTTTCTCCAGATGCAGAAACTCTGACAGATCTCCCACCCATGCAATTGCCCTTGGTGGCTCTGGAGCCCGCCACCCTAACAAAATCGTCCTCTGGACTATCAGGAAGGCAAAGGTCAATACATCAGCTTTTCTCCCCTCCTGCACACCCAACTCTCTGATACCCCAAATATCACCACCCATGGTGCCCCCCTTACCTCTGAATGACATTAACTGGAAAAAACTCTCAGAACTTCCCCAATTTTGGACAGGAACAGAACATGTTCTGTCCAAACTAAAAAGTAGGACCTCAAAGGTAGTAATCTCAGGATTGCTACCAGTGCCACGTGATAGTAAGAGTAGGAATGACAGGATAGCTAGGATGAATACGTGGCTTGAGAGATGGTGCAAGAGGGAGGGTTTCAAATTCCTGGGACATTGGGACCGGTTCTGGGGGAGGTGGGACCTGTACAAATCGGACGGTCTGCATCTGGGTGGGACCGGAACCAATGTTCTCGGGGGTGTGTTTGCTAGTGCAGTTGGGGAGGGTTTAAACTAATGTGGCAGGGGGATGGGAACCGATGTAGGAAGTCAGTGGGGACAGAAACAAAAGGCAGGAAGGGAGAGTGTGTAAAGCATGACCTGAGAAAGCAGGGCAGAGAGCAAGGAAGGTCTACATTAAACTGCATTTATTTCAATGCAAGGGGCCTGACGGGCAAAGCGGATGAACTCAGGGCATGGACGGGCACATGGGACTGGGATATTATAGCTATGACTGAAACATGGCTAAGGGAGGGGCAGGACTGGCAGCTCAATGTTCCGGGGTACAGATGCTATAGAAAGGATAGAACAGGAGGTAAGAGAGGAGGGGGAGTGGTGTTTTTGATTAGGGAGAACATCACGGCAGTACTTAGAGGGGAGATATCCGAGGGTTCGCCCACTGAGTCTATATGGGTGGAACTGAAAAATAAGATGGGAGAGATCACCTTGGTAGGACTGTACTACAGGCCCCCAAATAGTCAGCGGGAAATTGAGGAGCAAATATGTAAGGAGATTACAGATAGCTGCAAGAATAATAGGGTGGTAGTAGTAGGGGACTTTAACTTTCCCAACATTGACTGGGACAGCCAGAGCATTAGGGGCTTGGATGGAAGGAAATTTGTTGAGTGTATTCAGGAGGAATTTCTCATTCAGTATGTGGATGGACCGACTAGAGAGGGGGCAAAACTTGACCTCGTCTTGGGAAATAAGGAAGGGCAAGTGACAGAAGTGCTAGTGAGAGATCACTTTGGGACAAGTGACCATAACTCCATTAGTTTTAAGATAGCTATGGAGAATGATAGGTCTGGCCCAAGAGTTAAAATTCTTAATTGGGGCAAGGCCAATTTTGATGGTATCAGACAGGAACTTGCAGAGGTAGATTGGGGGAGACTGTTGGCAGGCAAAGGGACGGCTGGTAAATGGGAGGCTTTTAAAAATGTGTTAACCAGGGTGCAGGGTAAGCACATTCCCTTTAGAGTGAAGGGTAAGGCTGGTAGAAGTAGGGAACCCTGGATGACTCGAGATATTGAGACTCTGGTCAAAAAGAAGAAGGAGGCATATGACGTACATAAGCAACTGGGATCAAGTGGATCCCTTGAAGAGTATAGAGATTGTCGAAATAGAGTTAAGAGGGAAATCAGGAGGGCAAAAAGGGGACATGAAATTGCTTTGGCAAATAATGCAAGGGAGAATCCAAAGAGATTCTACAAATACATAAAGGGGAAAAGAGTAACTAGGGACAGAGTAGGGCCTCTTAAGGATCAACAAGGGCATCTATGTGCAGAGCCACAAGAGTTGGGTGAGATCCTGAATGAATATTTCTCATCGGTATTCACGGTGGAGAAAGGCATGGATGTTAGGAAACTAAGGGAAATAAATAGTGACGTCTTGAGAAGTGTGCATATTACAGAGGAGGAGGTGCTGGAAGTCTTAAAGCGCATCAAGGTAGATAAATCCCCGGGACCTGATGAAATGTATCCCAGGGTGTTGTGGGAGGCTAGGGAGGAAATTGCGGGTCCCCTAACAGAGATATTTGAATCATCGGCAGCCACAGGTGAGGTGCCTGAAGATTGGAGAGTGGCGAATGTTGTACCCTTGTTTAAGAAGGGCAGCAGGGAAAAGCCTGGGAACTACAGACCGGTGAGCCTAACGTCTGTAGTAGGTAAGTTGCTAGAAGGTATTCTGAGAGACAGGATCTACAAGCATTTAGAGAGGCAAGGACTGATTCGGGGCAGTCAGCATGGCTTTGTGCGTGGAAAATCATGTCTCACAAGTTTGATTGAGTTTTTTGAGGGGGTGACCAAGAAGGTAGATGAGGGCAGTGCAGTAGACGTTGTCTACATGGACTTTAGCAAAGCCTTTGACAAGATACCGCATGGTAGGTTGTTGCAGAAGGTTAAGGCTCACTGGATCCAGGGTGAGGTTGCCAATTGGATTCAAAATTGGCTGGACGACAGAAGGCAGAGGGTGGTTGTAGAGGGTTGTTTTTCAAACTGGAGGCCTGTGACCAGTGGTGTGCCTCACCCATCGGTGCTGGGTCCACTGTTATTTGTGATTTATATTAATGATTTGGATGAGAATTTAGGAGGCATGGTTAGTAAGTTTGCAGATGACACCAAGATTGGTGGCACAGTGGATAGTGAAGAAGGTTATCTAGGATTGCAAAGGGATCTTGATCAATTAGGCCAGTGGGCCGACGAATGGCAGATGGAGTTTAATTTAGATAAATGTGAGGTGATGCATTTTGGCAGATCGAATCAGGCCAGGACCTACTCAGTTAATGGTATGGCGTTGGGGAGAGTTATAGAACAAAGAGATCTAGGAGTACAGGTTCATAGCTCCTTGAAGGTGGAGTCGCAGGTGGACAGGGTGGTGAAGAAGGCATTCGGCATGCTTGGTTTCATTGGTCAGAACATTGAATACAGGAGTTGGGACGTCTTGTTGAAGTTGTACAAGACATTGGTACGGCCACACTTGGAATACTGTGTGCAGTTCTGGTCACCCTATTATAGGAAGGATATTATTAAACTAGAAAGAGTGCAGAAAAGATTTACTAGGATGTTGCCGGGACTTGATGGTTTGAGTTATAAGGAGAGGCTGGATAGACTGGGACTTTTTTCCTTGGAGCGTAGGAGGCTTAGGGGTGATCTTATAGAGGTCTATAAAATAATGAGGGGCATAGATAAGGTAGATAGTCAACATCTTTTCCCAAAGGTAGGGGAGTCTAAAACTAGAGGGCATAGGTTTAAGGTGAGAGATTCAGAAGGGCCCAGAGGGGCAATTTCTTCACTCAGAGGGTAGTGAGTGTCTGGAATGGGCTGCCAGAGGTAGTAGTAGAGGCGGGTACAATTGTGTATTTTAAAAAACATTTAGATAGTTACATGGGTAAGATGGGTATAGAGGCTTATGGGCCAAGTGCGGGCAACTGGGACTAGCTTAATGGTAAAAACTGGGCGGCATGGACTGGTTGGGCCGAAGGGCCTGTTTCCATGCTGTAAACTTCTATGATTCTATGTGGGTGTGGTTCGCTGGCCCCCTTGACCACCGCTCACATCTGTCCTACACCTCCAGAAAAAAAACATTTGTGTGTGTTTTGGCCATATGTGCTCTGTGCACACTTTAATCGGGTTCAGTCTCGCACACGAGGAGATAGAGTTTATCCTTTGTACGGCCTCAACCAACACTTCCCTCCTCCCCCTTCAAAGGCACCACCCGACTCTTCCTCTCACTTCTTCTTCGTCTCCTCCAGCGAGGTCCTCTCCCTCCATCAACTGCCCATAGATATCTGAAATCTTCCCATCCCCTATCTCATCCTCAGAAACTACCTTGTCCATCAGTGAGGCAGGGGTAACTGAGGGCACTTAGCCAGCTCCTTCCGGACAAAGTTCCTAACCTGTAAATACCTGAACCCAGTTCACCCTGGGAGCTGAAATTTTTCCAGCAGTTCCTCCAACCCTGCAAATCTACCCTCTGCAAACAAATCCCTAAATCTCTCTACCCCCCTCCCGTTCCCAGACCATGAATGTCATGTCCAACCCCGCCAGGATAAATCTGTGGTTTCCTCAATGACACTACCTCCAAGCCGGGAATCTAGCCCAGATCTCTGGCGCTGTTAAACAACAGTGCTAACCACTGTGCTACCGTGCCGCCCCAAACGTAGACCAATCGTAACGGTACCTGAAGGCGGGGGGGAGGTCTCAGACAATTGGAGACCCCTGCGTGGTCGGGGACAGTGAGAATGGCGCCCCGATATGCGAGGAATCTTTTTAAAAATAAATTTAGAGTACCCAATTCATTTTGTTTTCCAATTAAGGGGCAATTTAGCGTGGCCAATCCACCTAGCCTGCACATCTTTGGGTTGTGGGGGCAAAACCCACTCAAACACGGGGAGAATGTGCAAACTCCACACGGACAGTGCCCCAGAGCCGGGATCGAACCTGGGACCTCGGCGCCGTGAGGCATCAGGGCTAACCCACTGCGCCAACTTGCTGCCCTCATATGCAAGGAATCTTTTCAGCTTCAGCTCGTCAGCAGGAGGTGCCTCTGAGTGCAGCCTTGACAGGAAGAAACTCCCTGAGGCCATGAAAACCAGCAAAGTGCTGTTGAATAGTGGGGTGTTCCTTGGCACACCCCGCTAAATGCACCATTCAGTCTTTAACTTGAGTCCACTGAATCGCGCCCCTGGTCTAATACCTGGGTAACTATACAACTGAAGCTGCCCCCACCTCAGATTCTCCCTCCGAGTCAGTTTGAAAGGATCCTCCATCAGAAAACTGCCCTGAAAAATCAGAGGAAACAAAGTATGTATTTGTTATGTCTGTACAGGGGTCAAAATAGGGGTAACGACCCTGGATAGAATAATCTACCCTATATTCACGAGTTTAGAAGGATGAGAGGTGACCTCGTTGGAACATATTAAATTCTTAAAGGACTTGGAAGGATAGATGCTGAGAGGTTGTGTCTCCTGGAGAGTCTAGAACTAGGGCTAAAGACCACTTAAGACTGAAAGAGTGATTTCTTCACATAATATAGTGAATCTGGTGCTTAGCAATTGAATATATAAGAAATGGCAATTGATAGATTATTGGACACCAAAATAATCAAGGGGTGTGACGATAGGAAGGAAAGTGGAGTTGACGTAGAAGATCAGCCATGGTCTTATTGAATGTGGAGTAGATTCAATCGGCTGTACGGCTTACTTTTGCTCCTGGTGCTGGGTAACGTTTTGTGGGGAAAATTCCCAGTTTGCAGAACTTGAATTTTCTAGTTTTCATTCCACAATTGGGTAGTTAGTTGAGTAAATAGCTGCATTCTTTGTTTGAAATAACAAGCAATGGAAAGGTCAGATGGTGCAGCTACTTTGTACAGCTGTGTTGATTGGAGAAATGTGTTTAAACATTTGCTTTGTTGCTTGGAATGTTATTTACTTTCAAAGTCTGAAATTCATAAGTTTTGGATTGCAAGTCAGTGCCTGAAGCCTTTGAAGGAATGGTCACAGAAAATCATCTGCATTTACCATGTTGTAGTATAAATTAAAAATTGTTTTAATAGAAGTGAGCAAAAGATTCCCTTTTGCCTTTTCTATCAGGAAAGTATTATGACTTTCGGATTTCATGTACTTAAAAGTAATGCTTCATCCCACCCGGAACTATTTTATTCCCAGACCTTGCATCTCCTGCAACCAAGCCTCCCTCAATATTAGACCAACCTATTAATGTCCTCCACTTGCCTACTGGGAGGCTCAGAGGGGTCCCTGTTGGATATCTCCCCCCAGCAGCATAACTGAGATTTAGTTCAGCAGAGTGGTGGGTCAAGCTTACATCTCATCATCATTGCCACCAAAACTGTATTTGAATTTCATTTATATTCAAATAGCTTGCTTATTCGGGGTGGAAACTGACCTATGTTTGTTCCTTCATGGAATATATTTGTAGAGAAAATAAAAGTCCTCACTAAAATACCGTAAATTATTCTGTTCGTAATCATGGTAATAAATTATAGTTTGTACAGAATTAGCGAGAACAGTTTACAAAAAACCTGCCAACATGTAATTGCCAAGAAACATTTATTCATTTATAATTAATTTTTTTCAAAAATAATGGGTATTTGATTTTAGGAAAAAGTAATGTTTTTATGTTTTAATTATCAGAAATTTTAGGAAAATCTGTGCTTAGATTGCAAAACCAAGATTTTTTTTTTTGGGGGGGGGAATTATTGCTGTAAATCATTTCCATCATGTATGTTTTTGTAGTTTAATGTCCAAAATTGGAAGCATCATACTTTGCAGCGGCAGTCTTCTCAAGCTGATAGCTTTTTTTTCTTGTCAGTTCTGATTTAAAACACATTCTAATGTTCATTAAAAAGAAAATAATGTCAGCTTGTTTGTCTTTTTGGGACTAAGGCTTACTTTCTGAGGTGACAGTGTTGATTGTGTTTACAGCTGTTAGAAGATATAATTATTCAGATCGTTCATTTATTGTTAAAATAGAAAGTCCAGGAAGGTGATATTGGACCTCAGAACCAACAGTACATATATAGTGGGTTATGAGGTCCATGTGATAATCTATGATTAATCTAGGACAAAGGTTCGGCACAACATCATGGGCCGAAGGGCCTGTTCTGTGCTGTATTTTTCTATGTTCCATGTTCTTTACAAGGGAACAAACCAAACTACCGCTGGACACTAATACATCTGTCAACTTTTTTTTGGACTACAAGTTTAATTATTTTTGGGTAGGAGCCCTCGACTATATCTATTTTGATAAGTCTTCATTCTGCATTTGAAACCACCATCTCCTTAATCAGTTCTACTGTTCTGTTGAACATTTCCACAGTATATTTAAGTTCAGCCCATGGGCTTATAGTGAATCCACATCAACCAAGTCAAATTTAGCAGATTTCTATGCATCTAGTGGACAATTTAATTCTAGTTCGAAACCTTTGATTCTTTTATGTCTGTGGCAAGGTGCAGTGGTTAGCACTGCTGCCTCACAGCGGCGAGGACCCAGGTTCGATCCCAGCCCCGGATCACTGTCCGTGTGGAGTTTGCACATTCCCTCCATGTCTGCGTGGGTCTCCCCCCCGCAGCCCACACTAATTTTGTGTTGGAGAAACAGGGTACCCTCCACTCAGTACCAATGTATGCGGAGGGGAGTGGATACTCTTATTATTAAAACAGTTCACAACACATTTGTACAAAAAACAAATGGTACAAGCATTAAACTTTGTGCTGGAGAGACAAGATACCCTCACCTCTGTACCAACAGAAGGGAAGGGAAGGGACGTGGTGGGGAGAGGAGGGTGGTGAGGTTAAAAGGGAGGCCAAACTTCTTTCAATCCTGAGTGCACTAAACGCTACACCAACAACCAGTTTAAGGTTGAACTCGCAATGTGGCTCATTTACACTTGCTAGAAGCGACATACATTCATATGCAAGAGCCTGTTCTCTGCAAACAAAATCAATATGCCTTTTTTGGCAATCAGAAGGGTTGGAGGTCCAGTTGCAGGAGGTGCTCCTGGATCTGACAGTCCTCACCTCCTTGTAACTACCAGAACATAGCCATCCAGTGGTGAGTTCAAATTGGTGCACACATAGGAGGCACACAACCTCATTATGATATTTGAAGTTCCAACCCGCACCCCGGAAGCAGGTTGGCTTTCTGCCCCGCCCTACTGTCCATTAAAAGCAGAAGTGGGTGGGTTGGATTGAGATTCCGATTTTTCACAATTCCAAACTCAGGCCTGTCCATTTTTGGAGTTAGAATTTCCCATGAAATGGCCAATCGCACAAAGCATAAGTACTAATCGTTTTCAGGGTACTGTTCTGAGAATGTCTGCATGATATTCTTTGTTTGAATTAAAATTTATTTAATCACAAGTGTTAACGTTTCTTCTCTTTCAGTTCTCTGCTGGCTGATCTGTTTATTTCTAGGATATTTTAAATTGGGTATTCAGATTTCCAGCATTCAGTGTTTGACCTTTGCCTCAAATTTATTTAAGCCTTGGCGAACCATGCAAAAAGTGGCAGAGGTTTCCAGCTGGACCCAGGTTCCACCATTTTTACATCTTTAAAAAAGAATTACAAGATCTTGCTCAATGTTGCATCGCCTATAAGATTTCTAGAATATTTTTAACTTAGTCCACCATGTTGCTAACATATTGCTATTTCTACCTCTCTCCGGATTCTAGGTACCTAAGGTGGTGTGCTGGTCCAAGAATCACGGGGCGAGCTGGTATGCAAGGACACGTTCTTCTGCTTAACAATTTTTAAAATGGAAGATTAGCTGGATTATTGGCCTGGTTTGGTTTTTAATGATCAAAAGCAAAACAAGAAAGAGGGGGGGATATTCCATGAACAAAAGGTGCAAGTGCTTGCTATTTATTTTACGGCATGCCATCCATTGCTCTAATTAACCTGGCTACTTCTCCATGTTCAAAACAAAAGCAGTTTTCTGATGCATGCCACTGTTGAATTTGCCTCCCATTTTTAAAATACACAAAACAAAACAAAATTTGAATTTTGAAATCCACTTACCAGAATACACGTACTCCAAGACCACAGCAGTAACTGCGCAGGTAACTCGTCCTTAAAATTGACCTTAGACCCAGGTTAAAAGGTACTTCTGGGGGTGGGGGCAGGAAGAGGGGGAAATAAAGCAAAATTACATTGGTTAGCCCTTTCAATAGCAAGTCAGGGAATATTCTGGAGTCAGCACACAGAATTTCTGTGCACCCTGAATGCTACAGTCCTCAAAAGATTTTAATTTTCTGACTCATGTGGCTTCTGAAACCTTGTGGCATTTTCATATGTCACTTTTTGTTACTATGCTTGCATATGTTGGAAATGCAATATGCAGTTCTTTTTCCTACCAGGTAAAATTGTGTGAAGTGTACGGGAGCTGCTAACAATCCACTCTGTAACTAACCATTAAGAGAGGTGCGGTGGCTTTTCATCCATTCTGCTCAGCTTTGCTGAGGTTTTTTAAAAATAAATTTTGTATAGTTCGAATTATTTATTTTCTTCTACTTCTTGATCTCCATGCATCCCCAGCCAAAATAAATCTATTAAGGTCATATAACACTCTCTCGTTGTGCCCAGTAATATTATTCAAATAAAATGCCGGAGGGTTAGAGCCATATTTATTTACTTATAGCCACTTAACTCGGCATCATGATGTGACATCTTTGTATCTACTGCAGGTATGGTTGATGCACATTTTGGTGTGAGTGATGTTTTCAATTGCCAAAACATGAGAAATTGAAATTAGACTGAATTAACCTTGCTAAATGCATTTGTGGTCATGTAGTACATACATCTGATATGTGGTAGATTTCTCTGTTACCATCACATCATTTATTATTATTTTGTTTATAGCACTGCCCAATATCAAACTTCAGTCTACTTTTTCTGGTCTGCATGCTCGCCCTGTTGCTCTACCTGTGCCCACCTTATGAGGGTCGCTGCTTGGGACTCAACAGCACATTTTCCTTTGTTTTCATTTGGTTGACTAAATGGTGTAGATTTGCTGGTCATGTGAAACTTATTTTGTTTTTTTGCGTGTTTACCTGTATATTTGTTGGGAGTTTCTGCTAAACGGGAGCTGCATCCCTAAAGCCGCCACCAAGCCATTGTCTGCTAAACTATTTAATACGGTTTCAGCTGTTTGTGACTACTTTCTCCACTTCGAAACTTCAGGGAAAAATACAAAGGCAGGAAAGCTAATGGTTTACATTCATAGTGCACATAGAGCCAGTAATGAGAGATACTGGGAAACAAATGATTATAATAACGTAATAAGGCTTCCAGCGGGGATTTTTTTTTACTTTACAATTTTTCTGCCTATCCTAGATTATCATTTAATGTTATTTTAAAGGGCCACACTTTCAAGCAATGGCTTAACGTTGTAGCTTGCAGTTAGGGGACAGCAGTGAATACCAGCTCCAGCATGGTGGATTGGCCATGCTAAATTGCCCTTAGTGTCCAAAACGGTTAGGAGGGGTTATTGGGTTACGGGGATAGGGTGGAAGTGAGGGTTTGATGTGGGTCGGTGCAGACCCGATGGGCCGAATGGCCTCCTTCTGCACTGTATGTTCTATGTTCTGTGATGTTGCAGTAAAACAAACTGATGATGGAGACCATGAGTAAAGTGGGGTGGGTGAATGTGACCTACCACTCTAAACCTTGTACTATTCCACATGAGGTCGGTCCGGCAGCATGCTCTCAGGCCTATGCCAGTTGTATTCTGCAATCAAAACCAAAGGCAACAAAAAATACTTTTTTCCCCTCTGTAGAGATATGTTTGATCTCCATTCAGTTTCTTCCTGAGAATGACTGAGATTGGAAACTTACTTTAGAGGAAGAGATGTCTCTGTTTGTGTGAATGCACCTTTGTGCGCCCGTGGCGCAGTCTATTTGCACTCCCTAGAGATTGATATTGTATTCCCAAATTCAAAAAAAATTCTCAAATTATGTAGATTATTTAATTGAATTAACCAATGGCAGATATTAAATTGTCAGACACAGCATAATGCCTGACAATGTCAGTTGGCCTTTTGGCCATTGTCAAATGTCATGGAATGATCAGTTAGGCTGACCCGTTTGCTGCTACTAATCACCACTAAAGATGACCACAATACAGTAAAAAGCTACTTTCAAGGTATAGATCTTAGCAAGCAAATTGACAGTTCTGAATTTCCTGGACAGGTAATTATTTGATAAATAGTTGCATTATTTATTCAGGTATGAAAGCTAATTAAGCTAGAAAAAGCTGCTCTCAATTATAGTTCCAAATCAGTTTGTCTAAAGCATAATAATTTAAATTACTGAAGTATATCTTCACAGTGGAGAGTATTTTTTCAAATCCAGCTGAAACCTTGTGTTTATATCAGTATTATATATACAACAGTTGCGGGAAAAAAAACAAATACCTCATTGATTTATTTAACAGCAAAAGTACAGCTTCATTTTGTGTTGCACAAGCTTTTGGCTTACTCCTTCCAAATGTGTATTTTTCTCGCTAATTACCAATCATCAAGATTGATTGTTTCTTGTCTGAGATCCATTTTTTCTTTAATGGATATGTGATGATTACAGTTCTTCTGTTTGATGTCATTGTTTTTTTTTAGATGGATAGCTACATTCAGCACCATGGGGCCATGGTATCAGGGTGTTAAGGAGAAACTGGAGTCTATGGTACATCAGAGCATAAGATGTTAGTTGGTAAAGAATATTTACATCTTGAAGGGGTCACAACTGAAGGTTGAAACCCCAAATTTAGAAGATTATAGTTAAGAAGATTATAGTTTGCTCTGCTGGTCCTTCAAATAAAAAGAATTTGGTAAATTGAATTAGGACTGGATTAGCACTAGATTTTCTTAGCAATCACCTCTGCAGATTAACATGCTCCATTTTGCATTTGAGTTCAGTGGTCCAGAAAGAGTGGTAATAGTCCTATTGCATCAAGTTAAACTAAACTGAGGTTGAATCACACATCCTTGATAATTTATTTAATGGGACTTCAACAAACATACAACCTAAATGAACAACATAGGGTATGGGGTATGTATCTTTTTTTTCCCATGTAATACCCATACAGAATTTTTTAAAACATTTTTCTGTGAAGTACTGAAGTGCAGGGGAAGTGTAGAACAATGCAATGCAATTGTTGTTTACTGTGTTACAGAAGCCCTTTCCCAATTCAATGAAGGCTGCTACATGCAGCAAAACGCCATCTATTGCAAACAACATAAAACAGATCCCTGGGGCGTCATTCTCCGACCCCCCGCCGGGTCGGAGAATGGCCGTTGGCCGCCGTGAATCCCGCCCCCATGAAGTCTCCGCTCCCGGAGATTGGGCGGGGGCAGGAATCCGGCCGCGCCGGTTGGCGGGACCCCCCGCTGGATTCTCCGGCCCGGATGGGCCGAAGTCCCGCCCAGGAATTGCCTGTCCCGCTGGCGTAAATCAAACCTGGTATTTACCAGCGGGACCAGGCGGCGTGGGCGGGCTCCGGGGTCCTGGGGGGGGGGGGCGCGGGGCGATCTGACCCTGGGGGGTGCCCCCACGGTGGCCTGGCCCGCGATCGGGGCCCACCGATCCGCGGGCGGGCCTGTGCCGTGGGGGCACTCTTTCCCTTCCGCCTCCGCTACGGCCTCCACCATGGTGGAGGCGGAAGAGACTCTCCCCACTGCGCATGCGCGGGAAACTGACAGCGGCCGCTGACGCTCCCGCGCATGCGCTGGGAAACTGACAGCGGCCGCTGATGCTCCCGCGCATGCGCCGCATTTCCGCGCCAGCTGGCAACAAACGCCATTTCCGCCAGCTGGCAGGGCGGAAATCCCTCCGGCGTCGGCCTAGCCCCTCAATGTTGGGGCTAGGCCGCCAAAGATGCGGAGACTTCCGCACCTTTTTGCCGGCGCGATGCCCGTCTGATTGGCGCCGGCTTTGGCGCCAGTCGGCGGGCATCCCGCCGTTGGGGGAGAATTTCGCCCCTGTTTCTTCCCCCCGCCCCTCCCCCATGAGGACCGAGTGGGAAAACATCATATATTTCTCAAAGCAGGGCAGCACAGTGGTGCAGTGCTGTCTCACAGCGCCGAGGTCCCAGGTTCGATCCCGGCTCTGGGTCACTGTCCGTGCGGAGTTTGCACATTCTCCCTGTGTTTGCGTGGGTTTCGCCCCCACAACCCAAAGATGTGCAGGGTAGGTGGATTGGCCATGCTAAATTGCCCCTTAATTGGAAAAAATGAATTGGGTAATCTAAATTTACAAAAATAAACAATATTTGTCAAAGCACATTTCGTGATTTTTCTTTTCTCCTTTCCCATCTTTCCTTCCCGATTCCTATGGAAAGGATGTTTGACATTATAATAGTGTAGCAGGGATAAGGAACTCAGTGTAAAATGATTGGAGCTTATTCTGTCATGAACTTTTGGGTGGAAGCAGTGCCTGGAGATAGTGAGAGACACCTGCCTTGTATGAAAGTGCGTGGCATTTATCCAGGAGATGCACCCCACCCCCACCATCTGCCCTTTTTCAGTAACACATAAAAAAACATGGCCTCACTTTTTGGCACCTTTTTCCTTGGATACAATTTATTTACCAGTTTTTCCAATCGGATATGTTGTATCTTGAGATTATGTTATTAAGTGTGCATTTTGAGCTGATTATCAAAGGCAGCAACAATACAGAGTTTCATAATGGTACATTCAAATGAATGAGAATGAATTATTGCTCGTGGGCTGGGATTAAGAATAGATGGAAAGTAGGAGGTGGGATTAGTAAGCATAATGGAGTTTTATTTGTAGGAGAATGATAGTGATTGGTGAATAAAACTGAGGATTAGCTTGTGTAGAACTAAGTTGATTGGAAGAAAATTGCCTTCAGATTTCCTCTATTGGGATCTCTGAAATCATTTTCAATAAATTTGATTTGTTTCACTGTTTGCTAGCTCTTCTTTGATAGTGGAGAATGGAATAGGTGCTGTAGTAAACTGGTCGCTGATCTACAATGGACGCATATCACTTGGGTGTTAAATGCAGCTGAATAAAGTGAAGGTCGACACGTAACAATAGTAGCAAAATATTGAGCAGTAGATTTAAAGCACAGCCAACGAAACGTGGATTGAAACACAAATGCAGCCTGCAATGACATCAGATAGAATGAACCACAAAAAGCACCACTAAATCCGAATGAACACTTTGTAAGGAATAATGCACATGAACAGCCGAAGAGAAAAATGTGAGTTATAATTACCAGAATGTTTTCCCTTAGGTAGGAGTCATTTTTTAAAAAGCTACAATGAAATGCTGATATTTTTATTATTTATCTGACTGACTAGGCCCTGGATGAGCTCAGCACTTGTTTTTGTGTTTGCTGTGACCTGTGCTTTTCAGTTTTGGGTTTTGTCTATCCCAATCACGTGGAAATGTGGAAGCATGGCTGCAGGGCTTTTAACAACTGTTTAAAAGTGAATAAGTTGTTTAAATTAATTTGGAAACGTACAAAGGCACTGCCAGTTGCAGAGTTCAATCTCTCCTGCTGGCGTATTGTCCTCTATATAATTGGGCGCTCTGAACATGAGATTCTCTGAATCACCTGAGAGCTTTGTTTGAAGGTAGGAGTAGCGGAGGAATGCATTGTGTGGCAGTGACATTATTAGTCTTTACACACTGTGAGGTGAAACATTGGTTTTCCTTCCGTGATGTTACTTATCAAAAAACTATTTGGAAGTCAGAAGAAGCAATTCAGATACATTTCTGAGAATGAAGCTGCTGTGTACCCATTAAATCATGGAATTGAACCCAGCCAAATTAACACATTACACTGTGGGATGGAAGAACCAAAATGAAAGTGGATGAAAAAGTGCATTGCTTTATTGTGTGTTTGCTGACTATCACTGTGTATGGCTTTTCACTTTGCATTGTACACTTGTTTGCACATTGTTGCTCCCCCAGAATCTATACTTGCAATCTTTCCTAGAATAAGTGAAATCCTGTTTTAATCAAGCAGTGTAGTTACCTCTGTTCGACTCACTGGTTGCATTATATTTTTTTCTCAAATCGCCTTGCAATTGAGATCTAGGGCTGAATTTTGCCTACCAAGGTGGGTAGCTCACTTTCCCATCTCATCAGACCACCATTCATAAAATCCATTCAAAGCTTTTAAATGGTTAATCTCTTACAGAAACGGAACAAATATCAAAGATCCCTTTTCCATTAATAGGCACTTTAAGCTGTCAAACAAACTGAATCAGAACACTCTGCTGAGATGATTTGGGCTTTTGAAATTCAACCAAACATTCATAATGACATTATAATTAGCCCTTGGGGAAATGTTACCAAAGAGTTCTATTGAAACTGCAAGAGTTTAAAGAGTAGGACAATTCGGATCATGACCTTCCCCCACCATTTAAGAGTACTTACGTCTACTCCATCAATTTGTGACTCCCACAGTGCGGGTTAAGACCCTTGAAGCAGCCAAAATGAGGGTTCGGCTTTGAGTTCAGAGGGCAATCTGCTGAATTTGGGCTTCCCTCCTTTATGAATCATGACCTGTCCTCTTTCCCCTACTGGCAAAAATTGGATCTGTTGGAAATGGGGGAGGGCTTTCCACAGCAGGGTCCCACCTGCCATTTCAAGATAATCTGCGGAGTCTTCCACACTCTGAAAATTAGGTCCCTAGTGTATATTGGAACATTTTGTTTAAATGCATGCCACTTTGTACTTATAATTAATTTCCACTCATAAAAGAGAGATGCAAGTTTAATTTAATTGTCAGAGATAATTCTATGAAGGAGGTAGTTCTTGATTTGACTTGTGACAGTGACAGGATATTTAAAATGTCAACCAGCTAGCAGATGGTTGGTGTTTCGGATGCCTGCAGCCAGTTCAAACTGTTACAGCCTGTATTTTGGACTATTTTACATTACATTAAGTTCCTGGTGAAGTTGTATTAGAAGTGCTAGTGTTCTTCCCACCGGCACTCTTATAATGCCAAGGACTGTTTCCAATATGTTTTTTTTTAATTGACTGAGGCAACTTCAGATGTTTTTTTCCAGTTAAATCCCAACAGTGCAAAGCTACTTGCTGAGTTGTTTTTTTTGCTAAATTTACTTTGTTCCCCAGTCTCCTGCAACTTTCCTTCCTTACCATCAAATCATGTGTTTTGCTTGTATTTTTTTAACTCTGTCAACTATGGTAGTTTACTGAAACACACTTTCTTGCACTGATTCTCCAACACTCCCACAGATGAATTTTATTATTTTAAATCTGGAACCTTTTTTCTGTAACTTGCCTTTGCAGAAAGGGATCCAAGAATTAAAATTAAGCCAAACTGTGTTGTATTCTTATTGGAATTAACTACACTGTGCTCACTTGGTTTCTATTAATTAAACATATACTTAAATGTTCTTATTTTATAGATGATAATCACTCTTGTCCTTGTTTACAATTAATGCACACATATGTGGCAATAATTAATATAACTATGCATAACCAACTGAAAAATGTCTCGAATAAGTTGCCTATTTTAAGAACAGATTTGTATTTGCAAAAGAAAGTTTCTTCAAAGGTTTGTCATTGGCAAATTCACTTGTTTATATCTTATCTCACATTGGTACTGCAAGTGGCCTAACATGTCAAAACCACCTCACCCCAAGAAGTGAGTTAAAAGTAAGCCTTCTGTTTGATTTATGACCAGAAATCACAAGGATTCCAATGCTAACTGGTCCTGAGTCCTGTTTGTTACCATTCAATTGATATAAAGTCAGGTTTCCAGTGGAATTTAAGAATGCATTCAGAAATAACAATGCCACGAAAAATAGTATGAATGTCCATAAGTAGGGAGACACAATTTACCCTGTTCAAAATATTTTACAAGTCCAATTGCATAGCACTTTCTAGTTACCAGATTTAATCAAATGGTTCAACTAACAAGAAAAAACATTTTGCAATAGGAAGCAACTGCCCCTTTGGCTTAGGACAAGACGATCCCTTGAATATTTTGCGCCGAATCCACCAAATTAACATGAAACAAGCAACAGTGTCATAATATAATACTCAATTGTTTATTGACACATTATGGGTGTGGGTGGTCATTATGGGCTATATGTTGTAAAATGATTGAACTATTATCAGACTTTTAGCAATGCCCAACCTCCGGAACAGAGATTTTAATGTTTTACAAAGCTTGACATGCAAAATCCTAGGAAAGGTGGCAAGTATTGAAGATTGAGTCCATCAGCTGCCAGCTCTTGTTTACAGAAAACTGCTCTTCACTGCTACAATGTCAACTATTTTTAGAATGCACTATAAAACTATCAGTCTTCAAGTTCTATCCTTATAATGGGGGAAATTTTAGTTACACATATAAGAAGGCTAAATTAATAGCTAATTGTTAAAAGTTAATTGGATTCCACAATGTAATTCTTGATGGGGAGTATTATTGTCAGACAAAGGTTGTGACTATTTGTAATATTCATGATAGACTGGTATTTGAGGAGCAGTAGCAATTAGAATGTTTTAGAAATGACTGCTGTTATTTTACAGATGAAGTCAAGGATCTTATTTTAGCATGTGCATTAACTGGCGTCAGAAGACCATTCATTTTGTGCTCAGAGTAACGTCATGGTAACTTGAGGAATCCATCCTCAGTTTTTTTTTGCCAATAGATAGATTCTTGTTATGTACCATACAACATGAGCCAGAAGCAGGAATATTATGATTAATATCTTACTGTCTTTTAGCCCCTTTCATTGTGTAAATATTTCAGAGCAATTTGATGGAAAAGCAACTGGTTTTAAAAGTTATGTCCTTTTTTGGTCGAAGATTACGAATATTTGTTGCTTATGCATTGTGTTTTAATAGTGTACCTTCCTTCTCAGCCACTTTTGACCTCCAGAAATAGCCAATTAAAGCCTTAAACATGGCTTTTTAATTTTTTTTATATATATATATATATATAAATATTATAATTGTGCACTTTTGTTATGCCTTGTTTCTGAGCACTGAGTTAATTTTGTTTTTATAAAGATTTTACCCTGTATAATGTGCCAACATGAATGTTCCAGTTTATACAACTGTAAATGCTGTGCTGTTTTTACATTTTGGGGAATGATGTTGAAGACCCCCCCCCCCCCCCCACAAACACCCCACATGTAAAACATGGTATTGGTATCCTAGAAATCTGAAATAAAAACAGAAAATGTATCTGAATAAGAAAGGCAGACAAATATTTAATCAAAACTGATTGTCCCTCCTCTTGATGTGATTTTACAGTAAAACTCACTGCAATTGTTGCCCAAGTTCTGCCAAGGAACAAAACAGTAGAAATAAATTGAATGGTGGGGTGGAAATTAGGTGTATTAGAGTTCTCACTTGATTTGAGCATTTGCTTCCAAACATTTACTTTTGTTGGTACACCATATAGAAAATGAACCACCTATCTCTTTCGTTTGTACCCATATCATGTTTTACACGTGCCCAATTTGGAATTGCTCCATACAGGCCGAGAACAAATATGCCCACGGGCACTTTTTTGTCTCATTGACTAAACTTACCAATTTTTATATTAGTGAGCTGAGCAAATTGTCATGTTAAAAGGAGCAATTCATTGAGTGTACTGAAGTCATTGCATTTCACTACCTAGGTGCAAAGCAAGCAGTGGCATTGAGAGTAAAGCATCGTAATATTCCAAATACATAAAGCCACATGGAAACTCGAATTGTATTTTATTAAAATTGTGATGAGGAAAAAAATCATATATTTTTCAAATATGAATGCAATGATGCAGGAATATCACCTGAATTAACTCCAGATTCTTACTGTGTACCTATTAAAGGGAGAATCTCTGAGTGTCAGTGATCTTTGATAGAGTTGGACATTTGGCGACATCCCAGAATGCAGGAGATTTTCAGGCTGCTCTGTTAACATGTTAAGCCTCGTAACTCTGAGAGAGACAAGAATTAATACAGAGCTTAAGAAAAATACATTTACACGGATAGGGAAAGTACACTGAACAAAACAGTTATAAATATATTTTTTTGCAAAAAAAAGTGACTATTTGAAATAATACCTGTTTTACAAAGCACTGCCTCACTGCCTTTGTCACCTGCCTGGTTTTGAAATAAGCTTTCTAGAAATGTCAGTATGCCAACTAGGCACCAAGGTACCATTAGGTACCTAATTCGTCAGGTGGGAAACCCACTAGATCAGGTGGAACCCTGATTTTACAGACAAGGTAATATTACTTGTTAATTTCAATGGAGAGTAAAATTTGGCAAAGTATAAAACCAACATTAGCCGCCAGGCAGTTTCCTGATTGGAGGGAGAAGTTAATATTGTCCCCATTGAGCAGGGTGTAAAATCAGCAATCCACCTGTTCCACAATTAAAACTGCTCGCTAAAAATCTAAAGAAGAGATGATAACTTAAAATCTCTTCTTACCTATTCATTTCTGTATTTTAAGATATGAAGGTGTTTTAAAGTTGTCAATGATTTTCATCATCAGCAAAAAAAAACATGAATCAGAGCCACTGAGCTATCCTTATGTTGTCGTCCTCATTTGGCTTTGGACTTGCCGAAAGTTGGCAATCCTACTGCTCTGTGCCCTTTAGAGCACTCTTAGTAGGACACAGCACATGACCTGATGTAATTGATTAGGAGTCGACTTATGTAACTGCAGATATCAAGATTGAAATGTACTCTGAACACTTGCTTAAAGAACTGTATCACCGCTACTTAGCAGCAATCAACTCAAGTAGAAGGAATGAGACCAAAGCGGCAATAGAAGATCAAACAGCATTTTGGTGTCCAGAAGGAAGGAGCAAAACTTAAAATTAAGAAATCAGCAACCCTCCATGGAAATAAAGTGACAAAATATTTACATATTTCATTCTGTGACAATAGAAAGCTTGCACTTCAGCTTGTGATTTAACAGGTTTTTTTTAAATTCAGTGAGTTTTGCCAAACATGAAAAGATAAACACCGCCATAAATGCAACTTGATTTCCCTTTCTAACAGTTTAAATGAACAAATCCTAGCTTGAAACAAACAAATGAAAAGCTTAATTAAACAGCTACTTTGAAAATGTGAAGATTGAATGTGTGGACTTCATTTCCTGTTGACTTAGAAGCTATCGAGAAAACTACTTGAAATGAGAAATATAATCCCACAGCAGCCTAAATGTTTTTTACACACAGAAAAGTCTTGCATTTAACTAATACTTCCTGTAATACTTTTTTAGTTGACTGACTCGGAGTAAAATTAATTAAAGTAGGAAACTTTCAAGCACGAAAAACTGCTGGAAAAAGGGAGTGCAAAATGATTATGGTTTAGGATGCGATTTAGCGGAAAGGTTTCTAAATGTTATTTGTGGCGGGTTTTGCTGGAAGTTTCCCGCCGGCTCTGCCGATGAGTTCTCCACTGCTAACTAAGGGCACTTAGTCATTTTTTGGGGCCCTGGGGAGTTTCTCACTGGTTTAGCCCACACATACTTTTCATTACCGAGGAGCTGAATTCAGAGATTGGGCCGCCATTTTGAAACGGTGCCTGATCTCTAAGTGAACTTGTGGGTCTCCCACACCCATGGGCATTACACCATATGCCCCCTCAAGTGAGGGCTCCCTACAATGGGATCCCTGGGGACCCCACCTCTTCAGGCCCCCTTGCCCCCTTACAGGTTCTCCCCCCCCCCCCTCCAAGGACCCCCACCCGTCACGCTCCAACCTCCAAGAGGTTGCACTTACTTGCCTGCACCCCCCCCCCCCCAACTCTTAATATCCCCCACCCTCCTTTCATGGGCATGGCCACTCACAGGCCCTGACCCTTAGCAGTGCCACCCTTGCATATCTCTGGCCACCCAAAGGCCTCTGATGGCCTCGAAGACTCACTGGGTGCCCTTATGCCTGGCCCACATTTGTGTGGACAGTTCTGAATGGCGCCTGGTTAAGGCCTAAGGGGTGGGAGGTGGCGGTAGATCCCAGGAGGCCGGTAGATACCAGGTAAACTTGCCTCGGTAGTTTTAAAACCTACTTAGGTACGTGCAGTTCGGTCATTTTGAGCGGGATTCTAGACTCAGGAACTCTTGCAGAGATATCCTGCGGCTGTGATGATTGGCCTTACACAACCATCTTCCTCTGTGCGAGTTATGGCACTAACCACTGAAGAGCTTTCCTCTGACTCCCATTGACTTCAAATTTGTTTGGCTCATTGATGCCATACTCAGTCAAATGCTGCCTTGATGTCAAGGATTGTCGCTTGTCCCTTTGGAATTCAGCTCTTCTATCTATGTTTGCACCAAGCCTATAATGAGGTCTAGAGTCCAGTGGTCCCCATGGAACCCAAATTGAACATTCATGGCCAGGTAAGTGCCGCTGCATACTACTGTCGTCAACACCATCCATTACTTTCCTAATGATTTGAGATGGAGCAGTAGTTGGCTGGATTGGATTTGTCCTGATTCTTGTGCAGTCTACTGCATCACGCATTCTAGTCCAGTTTTGGAGACTCTTATAGCCTTTTGTCTGCTATATTATGCCTTGTGTCTTTTCCAGATCAAACTCAAATTCACAATTACATCCAGTGCCTGTTCCAGGCAAATTACACCTTCCCTTTAAAATATGCCGGCTGCCCTTTAGTGCAGGCTGGTTTGAACTCATGCAAGTTTCTCTATTTTCAACTCCTGCTGAAGTATGCAGCCACTCGATAGCATACTTTAGCTGGTTGCATGCTACAACCATTTAAAATGAATTGATAGCATGAAATTTGCATGCTGCCTGCATCGGAAACATTAGGGGCTGGATTGTCCGCCCCGCCGCGCCAAATTTCAGGTTCACCACGCTGGCGGATTCTCCGTTACGACGGCCGGTCAAAGGGGTTTCCCATTGTGGGGCAGCCCCATGCTGTCGGGAATCCCCGGGCTGCTGGCAAAACGGAGAATCCCGTCGGCGGAGAATCCAGCCTTAGGTGTGAATTAATGGCACTTTACCATCCATACCAAATCTTATTGAATATCATGATGTTAAAAAAATAAAAGCAGTTTTGAGGGATTTAGATTTGTATTGGTAAACATTAAAAATAAGGTATAGTTTTAAGTGGGTTTAATTTAATGTTTCCATGCCTGGCAGGGTAAAACCTATAGTTAGATTTATGCTGCACAAAGATATTTGTGTGAGCGGTTGGTTTCAATTACAACTGTGATTCCTTTGTGCTTAGAGAGGGCATGAAGAGTAAATAAACCAGCGGTTGCTTAGCATCCGGTGCCTCGTAGAGAAGCTTTTAAGTTTTAGTTTAGTTAATTTGATTGCAATTGAAGATAGTAAGAGAGAAGATAGCTCTCACAGCTCCGCTAGAAGCAGTTGGCCTTAGAAGGCTAAAGAGGGACCATCTCTCTCAGCCTCGCTGAAAGAAAAGCCATACCAGGAGTAACCGTTAAGAAAACAGATGCCAGAAACCTAAAGCCCAGCTAATTAAAGAAAGTAGAAAAGTGAAGAGCAAGTTCTAAGAAGTCTGGAGTTAATGGAATATAGAAAACTGGGAACCAGAACAGATTACTGTTCAGTAAAGTCACAGAGTTGAAAAAGCATTGGATCATGAGAGGCCAAAAAGATACCTGCAGTAGTGCTAAGGTTTGTGAGAAGTTACTACAATTTGGGAGACATTATTTGAAATAATTGTGTATTTCGGTGGTTGGACCTCGGAGTTTGTGTAAAAGACTTTAAGACAAAGGAAACCTGGTGGGAGAGGTGTAAAACCTGAAAGCAAAACCATGTGGGAAGCAGCGGAGTGAAAACATAATTTAAAAGATTATTTGAACGTATGTCATTTGAAAGCAGAATTTAAATTACTCGTATTGTAGCCGGAGTTCAGTGAGACAAGGTGGCTCATGGTATAAGAAACATTTGGGGCAATTTTGAGAAGAAATCCACAGACGTCCACTTGAATTTGGTTTACTTGGGTTCTTAAAAGGGACTTTGTGTGTTAATGAGACCATTGTATCCTACAGTGTACTCTGTAATCCGTGTTAATCTTAACATCTGTGTGTATTTGTTAAACTAAGGGGGAGTAAAGAAGTATTATCATTCAATTTTTCTCCTGTTTAGTAAATGTATTTCTTGTTAAAATGAATTAGCTGTCTGTGACTCTGTTCCTCTATGTTTTATTTTAGAAAAATAAAGGTTATGGTCTTTTGAACTAGGGTTCCATTCTGAGATTTTCCTGTCCAGTTATAACATCAATTGGGATTGTAACAATGGTCTATATGTTGTGTAATGGTCTGGTACGGTCCAGCTGAATTAGTTTAGATTCTCCGGGAGCCCTCGTTCTCCTCGTGACTTCTAGATTCCGCATTGTCAGGACTGGTCACTTTTAATGTTCTTCGCTCCGAGGGGCATCTCTCCAGAATTTCTGGACTCTGGCAAGCTTACAGACCCTGGGAATATCCACCCAATACTCTGACAATGCAATTTTCCTCTATGTGCTTCCTAACACCAGGACCTCCTTCTCTATGCATCCCCCTGTTCCCTGATTACCTTGGTGCCCCCTTATCCTCTTCCGCCACATCCAACCTGTTCCCAATACTATTGGGCATAGGATTTTCTTTCCCGAATTCCAAACCCCTGGATCCTTTGCTCCAGTACCGACACATTCTAAGACTTCCTTAATCAGTGCACAAAGACTGTGGGACTTGTATCCCTCCTTTTTCTACGGCGGCCCTTTCCCTTTCCCAGCCCTTTATTTTTAAAAAAATTTTATTTAGAGTATCCAATTCATTTTTTCCAATTAAGGGGCAATTTAGCGTGGCCAATCCACCTACCCTGCACATCTTTGGGTTGTGGGGGCGAATCCCATGCAAACACGGGGAGAATGTGCGAACTCCACACAGACAGTGACCCAGAGCCGTGATCGAACCTGGGACTTTGGCGCCGTGAGACAGCAGTGCTAACCACTGCGCCACCGTGCTGCCTTTTCCCAGCCCTTTAGACCCATCATATTGATATATTCTCAAACATCTCGAGAACCTTTGATCCTGCATATTGCTGTAAGGTCCTTTGATCCTAAACCACATTACACCTCTCCTGCTGTAGGATCTACTATATTGGTCAAACATCATATTACACCTCCAGTACAACCAAACTGTAGGTTGACTCTCTACAGCACTGCTGCAATGCTATCAAAGCCCAGGCGCTCCATAGCCTTTTGAAAATTTGACAACAAAGTCTCCATTCCTGCTAAACGTGATCTGCAGCATGTTGCCTGTCTGCATGTTCTCCCCGTGTCTGCGTGGGTTTCCTCCGGGTGCTCCGGTTTCCTCCCACAGTCCAAAGACATGCAGGTTAGGTGGATTGGCTATGCTAAATTTCCCTTAGTGTCCAAAAAGTTTAGGAGGGGATATTGGGTTAAGAGGATAGGGTTGAAGTGAGGGCTTAAATTGGTCGGTGCAGACTCGATGGGCTGAATGGCCTCCTTATGCACTGTATGTTCCAAGTACCTTTGTATAGCATCCCTACAGTGTAAAAGGAGGCATTCAGCCCATTGGGTCTGCACTGACCCTCTGAAAGAGCACCCTACCGAGGCCCACTCTCCTCTACCTGTACTCTCGACATGAAGGGGCAATTTTAGCAAGACCAATCCACCTAACCTGCACATCTTTGAACTTCAATATAGGTAGCAACAACTGCTTGCATTTGTATAACAAGAGTGACTTGAGATTAAATTTGACACAGAGTTATGTAAAGCGATATTAGAATAGTTGAGAGGTAGTCTTTAAGGGGCAACAGAGGCGACAGGCAAGGAGATTTTGGAATGGGGTCAGTGATAGGATATGGCAGTGGAATTTCCAGAACTTAGCACCTGGGCAACTGAAAGCACAGTGTGCTGTAATGGAATATAGCATAAACCATTCGGCCCCTTGAGCCTGATTCACAATTCGGTTAGATTGAGACTGATCTGTATCATAATTCCATTTACCCACCTTGGTTTCATGTCTCTTTACACCCTTTTCCAACAAATATCCACCAATCTCAATTCTGAACTTTTCAATTAACCTAGTCTCAACAGCCTTTTGGAGGACAGAGTTCCAGATTTTCAATTTCCTCTGTGGGAAGAAGTGCTCCCTAACCTTTCACCTGAATGCTGTTGGGAGGAGTTTAAACTAATTTGGCAGGAGGAGGGGACACAGACTGTTAGCAGAATAGGGACACCGCGTAACACAGAAAAGCAATCAAGTCAGACGGAATGCAGAGGTAGTAAGTTTCAAGGGAGTAAGACAAGGCTGCATGGCTTCTACTTTAATGCCAGGAGTATTACAGGTAAAAAGGATGAGTTCAGGGCGAGGATTGATAGGTGGAAATGTGACATATCAGCAATCACTGAGACGTGGTTGAGGGAGGGGTAGGATTGGCAGCTCAACATCCCGGGATATAGAATCTTCAGGCGAGACAGGAGGGCTGTTTTCGCTGGAACAGAGAAAATCGAGGGGAGACCTGGTCGAGGTGTGTAAGATTATCAAGAGCATGGATAGGGAGCAGCTGTTCCCCTTAGTTGAGAGGTTGGTTACAAGGAGACACAAGTTGAAGCTGAGGTGCAGGAGGTTATGGGGGGATTTGAGGAAAAACATTTTTACCCAGAGGGTGGAGACGGTCTGGAATGCACTGCCTGAGTGGGTGGTAGAGGTGGGTTGCCTCACATCCTTTGAAAAGTACCTGGTTGAGCACTTGACTCATCATAACATTCAAGGCTATGGGCCAAGGGCTGGCAAATGAGATTAGGTGGACAGGTCAGGTTTTTCATGTGTCGGTGCAGACTCGATGGGCCGAAGGGTCTCTTCTGTGCTGCATTATTTCAGTGAACCCCAGTGCTAATTCAGAATTATTTAAATGAGGTGTACTGGGTACCAGTCATGGCTGAGATTTTACTTTGGAGCCTAAAGAAAACTTAAGCATTCATTACTAGACATAGGGCCAAGTTTTTTCAATTATATTTTTCCTTTCTACCTAGGCATAATCTGCACATGTCTCTGACAGCCTGAAAGACCACAGAAAGTTTTGTCCCTAACCACAGTGAGAGGTTCTGGATACCAGGTGTGAGATTCCCAGTGGGCACCCCTTAGTTTGCCATTATAATGGAGAAGGAGACGCAGCAGTATATGATGGAGGTAATGAGAGTGAAACAGAGTGTGTGGAAGATGTCCCCTATAGAATAATGCCCCACCCCAAAGAATTTGCAAGCTGTGATGATCCCACAAATATTTTAGTGAGAAGCTTTATGTGAGAAGAGTGAGTGTCATCGATCATAAAGGCTGCAGGAGTTGTGTCAGCTGCTATGTGAAAATCCATGGCTAAGATCGGCTGCTCAACCCTGCTACCTGCGGCTGTGAAAGTTATGAAATTTATCCTTACTCAATTTTCATAATATAAAAGGGTATCACTCCAGGTGTTCTGCTTATGTGTGATAACATACAAAAAATCATCCCTGTCAATGCCCCATCTACTGAAGGCTGCAATGAGGCTTTTGCACATTAGGAATTCTGGCACCCTTGAGCTCCTTGTAAACATAGTTAAGTGAACAGATGACTTGTAGGAATCCAGACATAACCCCATCTACCATGGAAAATGATTCTTGATCTCTTCCCCTCTGTGCCCTCACCCCTGCCCAACCCCAACAGTTGCAAGAGCTGCAGCTAAGGAGCGTTACCATGAGGTACATATCTACCAAAATAGCCATAGAGTTATTAAAAAGTCACTTTCGCTACTGTGAAAGAGGATTAAAGGCTCAGTAATATGATTCTAATTATGTATCCTACATTGTAGAAGCTTGCTGGAACCTCACCTAGATTACTTTTCTTTCCAAAAATGCCTGGACAGATTCCAGAACTGGTGGCCTAGGCTACATTGGAGGCAGGACATTGTGCAGTAGAGCAGCAGCAAGACTCAGCGACAGTTGCAATGGATGTAGAACTAAGCTTATCACTGAAGTGTTCTTATGTGTTTAACACTGCCTATCTTTGTCATGGCTGGCATTCTTTCTTTACCCTCTTATGATTTAAAACTCTTTCAAGACCTTGTATATCTGAGCAAGTGCAAATCATTTGATTGGGATAAGTGAACAGAAAGCATTGCCACTCTTCTCATATCAGTGTAAACTCCATGCAATGAGTACATGATCACCTTTAATATAACATTATCCAAAATGAACTTAAGCCACCTTTCTGCTTCCCTTGGTCATCCGGACATGCTTTTCTTTCTCCCATTAGTTTACTTAGGTGCAACCCGAGGGCCAGTATGACAGGAGATGGCTGGCATCACCTATGTTACAAAAGCTTCAAGGTCCAGAGGTGTAACATAGCAGTTCGGTTTTGGGAGGAATCTGCTTCTCGTATTGCTAGAACTCCTGCATGGTCAGCCGGGTAACATCACCTACATACCAGCAATCGGGAAAGGCCTGATGCCTGGCACATGCTGTTTTCTAGCAAAACGCCACCAGCCTCGTTCAGATCTACCCCAGTCACCATCATTCCTCTGGGCCACCAATTCTGTATTCACAGATTAGCAGGATGGATGACCTAATAGTTACGGATAAATGAAGCCTTGCGAGACAGTGGTCCGTATATTGGCCCCAGTGTCTAAATGCTGGCAGAAGCGTTGCTAAATAGTCTCTTCCCTCCTATCTGTTAAGATCAATTGCTTAATGGAGGCAAAGTCACCAACTGGCCCACAGTCGCGACTGAGGCCATCAGAGTTTTCAAGTACAGGTGGTACATGCTACTTTTATCTGAAATGAGGATAAAACTTTCCTGCGGTTACGATAGATGACAACTGATTGACTCTCGTTTTGGTAAATCTGCATTGCATCTTTTTCGTTGCTCAGATATCCTTTATATAACTGGATAGTCAGAGCTGCTCAGTAATATGACTGCTTTAGAAGGTCCAGGGTTCAATTCATCTTCAGGATTTAAAACAAAATTTAAGATGACCCTTTAATGCAATACTGAGAGACTCTTGCATTGCATTGGATGCTGTCCATTGAGATGTGAACTTTCTATAGTTGATATGAACGTTAAAAATGCTGTGGCACTATATGAAGAGGTTTAGAGAGATCAAAGCTCCTGCAGCTCTGCCGCATCGCGTCATAAATGGTGGCTGACAATTAAACCGCTAACTCGAGGAAGAGGCTCCACAAATGTTCCCATTCTCTATGTTGGGAGACCCCAGCATATCATTGCAAATGAAAACGCTGAATCACTTGCAACCATCTTCAGCTAAATGTGCGGAGTGGATAACCCATCTCTGCATTCTCCTGCGGCCTCTAGCATCACAAATGCCAGTCTTTGACCAGTTCAGTTCCCCCAGGTGATATCAAGAAACGGCTAACGGTCTGGATGCTGCAAAGGCTATGGGCCTAGACGACACTCCGGCTAGATAATGAAGACTTGTGCTCAAGAACCTGCTTCGCCCCTGACCAAGCTGTCCCAATATAACTGCAACACTGGCATTTTCCCAGCAAGTGTAAAATTACCCATTTATGTCCTGTCCACAGAAAGCAGGATAAATCCAATCCAACTAATTACCGCCTACTTCCAATCATCAGCAAAATGATGGAAGCCATCATCGATAGTGCTGTCAAGTGGCACATTCCACAGCAACTCTCTTCCTCAAAGGGTGGTGAAAGATGAGTCTTTGAATATTCTGAATGCAGAGATATATAGATTTTTGATAAGCTTGGGGTTGAAGGGTTATCGGGGGTTGCTAGGAATGTGGAGTTGAGTTTACAATCAGTTCAGCCATGATTGTATTGGCCTGAGGGGCCTACTCCTGCTCTGAATTTATATGTAACCTGTTAACTGATGCTTAATTTAGATTGTGCCAGTGCCCCTGAGCTCTTGTCTTCATTACAAACTTGATCCAAATATGGTCAAAAGGGCTGAACTCCAGAAGTGAGGTGTGAACTGCCCGGGATAGCAAGGCAGCATGGTAGTACTGTTTCTTCACAGCTCCAGGGTCCCTGGTTCGATTCCCAGCTTGGGTCGCTGTCTGTGTGGAGTTTGCACTTTCTCCTCGTGTCTGCGTGGGTTTCCTCCGGGTGCTCTGGTTTGCTCCCACAGTCCAAAGATGTGCTGGTTAGGTGGATTGGCCATGATAAATTGCCCTTAGTGTCCAAAAAAGGTTGGGTGGGGTTACCGGGATAGGGTGGAGGCATGGGCTTAAATGGGGTGCTCTTGCCAAAGACCGGTGCAGACTCGATGGGCCAAATGGCCTTCTTCTGCACTGTAAATTCTATGATTTAATTGAGTGTGGCGTCAAGGAGCCCTAACAAAGTTGAGCAAAATGAGGGGGAAACTCCCCATCGGTTGGAGTCATACCCAGCACATAGGAAGATGGTTGTTGTCAGAGGCCAATCACCTCTGTCCCAGGCCAACACTGCAGGAGTTCTTCTGGGTAGCATCCTTCAGATTCTTCAACGACCTGCCCTCCATCATAAGGCCAGGAGTGAAGATGTTGATAATTGCACGTTCATTGATGATTTGGCAATTTTCAGTACCGTTTGCAATTCCTCAGGCACTGACTCAGTATATGTCTATATACAACAAGACCTGGACAACATTCAGACTTGGGTGATAAGTGGCAAGTAGCAATTATTCCACACAGTGCCAGGCAATGACCATCTCTAACAAGAGAGAATCTAACCATCTCCTCTTGCAATCAACAGCATTGTGATCACTGCATCCCAAAATCAACATCCTGGCCATTGCCATTATCCAGAAACTGAACTGACCTAGTCATATCAATTCTGTGGCCACAAGAGCAGGTCATGAGGCTGGGAATTCTGCAACAAGTAACTCACCTCCAAAGTTTTGTCTACCAGTGGCCATTTGGAATGCAATGAAATACTGTCCACTTGTCTGGATGATTGTGACTCAAACAACACCGGAAACTTGACATCATCCAGGACAAAGCCCATATGATCGCCTCCCCATGTATGACCTTAAATATTCACTCTGTCCACTAAAGAAATATGGTGTATTTTGGTCTGCCTCATGGAACGAGACGGGTGTCCGCTGTCTCCGTTGCTTTTCGCTTTGGCAATCGAGCCTCTGCTGTTGGCACTTAGAATCTCGGGGAGGGGTAATGTGGGAGGGGTAATGTGAGGGGGGTAGCGGAGCACTGGGTCTTCCTATATGACCTTTTGCCTCAATAGGATCATGGGGATACTGGGGGAACTTGGCTTGTTCTCGGGTATAACCTCAACATGGGGAAGAGCAAGGTATTCTCGGTCCATGCGGTAAGGGGTAAGAATTTGGAGAAGTTGCCGTTTGGGCTGGTCGGGGCGAGTTTCCAATACCTGGGCACAGTTGCCTAAACTGAATGTGGCGAATCTGGTGGAGGAGCTAAAGGAGGATTTTAAGAGGTGGGATGTTTTGCTATTGTCGTTGGCTGGAAGCATCCAGTTAAGGTGATGGTGCTGCCGAAGATTCTGTTTGTCTTCCAAAATCTCCCAATTCCTGTGCCCAAATCTTTTTCGGTAAGGTCAATAGGATGGTCTCGGAGTTTCTATGGGCGGATAAGGGACCCTGGATCAGGAGGGCGGTTTTGGAAAGGGACAGACAAAATGGCAGTTGGCACTGCCGAACCTGCTGAATTAATACTGGGCGGCGAACGTTGAGAAGATCAGGAAGTGGGCAGTGGGGGAGAGGTCAGTGTGGGGACAGTTGGAGGAAGCCTCCAGTAGAGGAACGAGTTTAAGGGCGCTGTCATTGGTACCTCTTCCATTTTCACCGGCAAGATACTCCACAAACCCGATGGTGGTATCAGCGCTAAGGGTACGGAATCAGTGCTGGCAGCATTTTCAGATAGAGGGGATGTTGCTGCGGGCACCAATCTGGAAATCACAGGATTGTTCCATCAGGCCTACATTCCACATTTTGGGCACGGGAGAGGGTGGGATAGAGCGCTTTAGGGACCTGTTTGTGGGAGAGTTCCAACTATCGAGGGGGAGTAGGTTTCGATATCTGCATGTTAAACACTTTGTTAGGAAGGACTTGGTTACTTTTCTGAAGTTACCACGCCCTGGTGCTGCAGGATAAAATTTTGTCCGAGGACGAAATTCGGGAGGGAAGGATCTGGGACATATATGGGGAGTTGATGGAGAGAGGGCGGTCTTCAGTGGAGGAAAAAACCGGAAATGGGGAGAGGAGCTGGGACGGGATTGTAGAGGCTCTGGAGTGAGGCCCTGTGGAGGGATAACGCGTCCTCCTGTGCGAGATTCATCCAATTCAAGGTGGTGCATAGGGCGCCACATGACGGTGTCAAGGATGTGTCGGTTCTTTCCAGGAGTAGATGATAGATGCGGGCGGTGCACAAGGGGAATAGTGAATCATGTCCACATGTTTTGGGCTTGCCCGATGTTGGAGAGTTTTGAGAGGCTTTTCCGGACACTATGTTGAAGGTGCTGGGGGTGAAGGTGGCCTCGAGCCCGTGCGTGGCAATATTTGGAGTTTCAGAAGTACCAGGAGTGCAGGTGAGGAGAGGGGTGACACCGTTGGCCTTTGCCTCCCTGATAGGCCGGAGCGGATACTGTTAGAGTGACAGGACTTAGAGTCACTTAAACCAGCGGTGTGGCTGAGCGGTGTGGCGGAGTTTCTGCACCTGGAAAAATAAAGTTTGAGATACAGATGAGAGGTTCTTCCCAACATGGAGATTGTTGGCCGACGACTTTAAAAACTGATGAAACTTCAGTGGGGGGATTTAGGGGGAGGTGGGTTTTCTCGGGGGGGGGGCGTTCTCTAGTTATTAGTTGGAAAATGGGGCATGGGCTGGTGATTTGTTTTTTAAATTTTTTAAAAATAAATTTCGAGTACCCAATTCATTTTTTCCAATTGAGGGGCAATTTAGCGTGGCCAATCCACCTAACCTGCACATCTTTGGGTTGTGGGGGCGAAACCCACGCAAACACAGGGAGAATGTGCAAACTCCACACGGACAGCGACCCAGAGCCGGGATCGAACCTGGAACCTCGATGCCGTGAGACTGCAGTGCTACCACTGCGCCACCGTGCTGCCCTTGGAATGTGATTTGTGATAGTTGTTTTGATGTTATGGTTCTTTTTTTCTGTATAAAATTGAAAATGCTTTGAATAAAATTACTTTAAAAAAATCCGATTCACGAAGCCTCCTTCGACACCACCTTCCAAACCTGAGGACTCCACCACCTGGCAGGATAGGTGCAGCAACGCCACCACCTGTAAGTTCCCCTCAGAGCTACACACCACCCTGACTTCTCTATTCCTGTGCTGTCACTGGATCATTGTCCTGACACTCCATTCCCAGCAGCACGGTAAGTGAACCTGTCATAATGTACATCAGTACATTATGGTGCAATCACATACACACACTGATAGACATGCAGTAGGACCAACCAGCATACATAACACCGCAGCCAATCACCAGTGAGAGCACAAGCACTATAAAGACGGGACAGGAGTGTTCCCGCTCATTCTAGCAGCAGCCAGCACAGAGCTCACAGCCTGCATCACAGACATTCACCATGTGCTGAGTGCCTCACCATAGCTAGTGATAGGAAAGGGTCCACAGTTAAGCTGGTATTGCTTATACCCACGTTTACAGTATGTTAGCATAGTTGAACAGTTAATAAAATAGCGTTACACCACTTCCAGCATTGTTGGCTTATTTGTGAACCAGAACACCCAACACAACATGGTACAAGGAGTGGCCGCAATCTAGCACTTGTGAGACCTACCTGCAACTTCTCAGCATTCCGACATCCTACAGCATGGAGAACATCAACCCGCTGCCGCCGCTCCGCATCGCTGGCAATCTCGGGGTAAATTGGAAGATATTTAAAAAGCGCTTGAAGCTCTTCCTCGAGGCCACGGACAGGGAGAATGCATTGGACACCAGGAAGATAGCCCTTCTTCTCTCCACGGCTGGGCAATATGCCATCCACATCTTTAACTCCCTGACATTCGTGGACGACAAGGACAAGACCAAGTACAAGACGGTGCTCCTCAAATTCGACACACACTTCAGTGATGAAGTCACTGAAAGCTTCGAAAGGTACCTGTTCCAGCAGCGCTTGCAGGGTAAAGACGAGCCTTTCCAATCCTATTTAACCCACCTCCGCATCCTCGCGCAATCCTGCGGCTACGGGCCCACCTACGACTCCATGATACGCGACCAGATTGTTTTTGGGGTCATGTCGGACACCCTGCGTCAGCAGCTCCTTGAATTTAAGCAACTAACCCTAGCGACTGCCATCGAGACCTGTGTCCTGCATGAGAATGCCACCAGACCTCCGGTTGCGGCTATGCGGAGCTAAGCCACACATTCGGCGGCTCCCGCTAAAACGGACTTTTGGGCTCTCCAGAGGAGCCCCAACGGCAATTTTTTCGATGACTTCCAGTGTGGGAAGGGGTTAGCAAGGTCACCCCCCCCCCCCCCCCCCCCCCCCATAGTATATGGAGTGGAGCGGTCAAAAAAGCGTTTTTGGAGCAGCGAAAAGTGCGAGGGAGAAAAAATAAGATGGCGGGGGGGCGGAGATCAAGCGGCAGGAGCAGCAGGAGTTTCTCAGGCGCTGCTTTGAGGAGCTGAAGAAAGAGGTGCTGGCGCCAATGCTGACGGTGATCAAGGGGTTAGTGGAGACCCAGAAGGCCCAAAGGGCGGCGATCCGGGAGGTGCGGGAAAAAGCCTTGGAGGACGATGATGAGATCTTGGGCCTGGTGGTGAAGCTGGAGGCACACGAGGCGCAGCACAAGGCAGAAAGATGCGAGGACCTGGAGAACAGGTCGAGGAGGAAGAATCTTCAGATTCTGGGTCTCCCTGAAGGAGTGGAGGGGGCCGATGCCATGGCATATGTGAGCACAATGCTCAACTCACTGATCGGTGCGGAGGCCTCTCCGAGTCCCCTGGAGCTAGATGGGGCTCATCGGGTCCTGGCGAGGAGACCCAAGGCCAACGAACCGCCAAGGGCGGTAGTGATGAGGTTTCACCATTTCGTGGATAGAGAGTGTGTCTTGAGATGGGCCAAGAAAGAGTGGAGCAGCAGGTGGGAGAATACGGAGGTCTGAATCTATCAGGACTGGAATGCGGAGGTGGCAAAGAAGAGAACTGGTTTTAATCGGGCCAAGGCGGTGCTCCATCGGAAGGGGGTGAGGTTCGGAATGCTGCAGCCAGCGCGATTGTGGGTCACGTTTCAGGATCGACACCACTACTTTGAAATGCCTGAGGAGGCTTGGACCTTTATACAAACTGAAAAGTTGGACTCAAACTGAGGGTTTGTGGTTGTGGGGGGGATGTCGGCTGTATACAGGGTTTTAACTATGCGTAGGGAATGTTCCACGGGTTGGATGATGTATGGGGATGGGGGAAGAGATCTGATGGGGAGACTGTGAGAGAGTGTGGGCGCCGGGGCTGGAGGGAGGGGAGACCCGGGGATGGGGGAATTGGGATAAGGCCGCAACAGGAGCGGCGCCAGAGGGGGCGGGGCCGGCTCAGGAAAGCGCAGGCTTTTTCCCGCGCTAGGGAAGGACGGAGGGGGGGTGGAGGAGCGCACACTGATTGCTGGGGAGGAGGGGGAGGGGGGATTCCCACATGGGGGGGTCAATGGGACGGCGTGGGAGGCCGGGGTCAGCAGAAGTCAGCTGACTTACGGGAGTGTTATGGGGGGAGCAAAAGAGCTAGATACGGATCTAGCGGGGGGAGGGGGAGTGGGGGAAATAGGGTTGCTGCTGCATTGGCCGATGGGGAACTGGAAACGGAAGAGGTGGTTGGGTCAGGGGTCCCCGTCTGGGGGACTGGAGAGTGCGGGAGGCGCGGGCACGGGACTGGCCTAGAAAAGGAGATGGCTTAGTCGGCAGGGGGGTGGTGGTGGGAAACCCCCCAATCCGGCTGATAACTTGGAATGTGAGGGACCTGAAAGGAGCTTTCGGTACTTGGGGATCCAGGTAGCTAGGAGCAGGGGGGGCCTGCACAAACTTAATTTGACGTGGCTGGTGGAGCAGATGGAGGAGGACTTTAAAAGATGGGATGTGGTGCCACTCTCGCTAGCGGGCAGTGTACAGTCGATTAAAATGATGGTCCTCCCGAGGTTTCTTTTTGTGTTCCAGTGCCTTCCTATTATGATTACCAAGGCCTTTTTTAGGCGGGTAGGTAGTAGCATCATGGGTTTTGTGTGGGCAAACAAGACTCCGAGGGTAAGGAGGGGGTTTCTGGAGCGTAGCAGGGACAGGGAGGGCTGGCGTTGCCGAATCTGGGTCGCTATAATTGGGCAGCCAACGTGGCGATGATCGTAAGTGGGTAACAGAGGGAGAGGGGGCAGCATGGAAGAGGCTGGAGGTGGCGTCCTGCAAAGGAACGAGCCTGTGGGTGCTGGTGATGGCACCGCTGCCGCTCTCGCCGACAAGGTACACCACGAGTCCGGTGGTGGCGGCAACGCTAAAGATCTGGGGGCAGTGGAGACGACATAGGGGTGAGATGGGAGCCTCGGTGTGGTGCCCGATCCGGGAGAACCATTGGTTCGTCCCAGGAAGGATGGACGGGGGGTTTCGGAGCTGGCATCGGGCAGGGATCAGAAGGATGGGGGACCTGTTTATAGACGGGACGTTTGTGAGCCTAGGGGCGCTGGAGGAGAAGTTTGGGTTACCCCTGGGAAATGCGTTCAGGTATATGCAAGTGAGGGCGTTTGTGAGGCGGCAGGTGAGGGGATTCCCGTTGCTCCCGGCACAGGGGATTCAGGACAGGGTGATTTCGGGTGTATGGGTCGGAGAAGGCAAGGTTTCGGTGATATATCAGGAGACGAAAGAAGAGGAGGAGGCTTCGGTAGAGGAGCTGAAGGGCAAGTGGGAGGAGGAGTTGGGGAAGGAGATTGAAGAGGGTCTGTGGGCTGATGCCCTGAGTAGGGTTAATTCCTCTTCCTCATGTGCCAGGCTCAGTCTGATACAGTTTAAGGTTATTCACAGAGCGCATATGACAGGGGCGAGGCTGAGTAGGTTCTTTGGGATGGAGGACAGATGCGGGAGGTGCTCTGGAAGCCCGGCGAATCACGCCCACATGTTCTGGTCGTGCCCGGCACTGGATGGGTTCTGGAGGGGTTTCACAAAGACTATATCCAAGGTGGTGAAAGTCCAGGTCAAGCCAAGTTGGGGGCTGGCATTATTTGGGGTGGTGGAAGAGCCGGGAGTGCAGGAGGCGAAAGGGGCCGGTATTATGGCTTTTGTGTCCCTGGTAGCCTGGCGGAGGATCTTGCTCATGTGGAAGGGCGTGAAGCCTCCCAGTGTGGAAGCCTGGATAAATGACATGGCAGGGTTCATTAAGCTGGAGAGGATAAAGTTTGCCTTGAGAGGGTATGCGCAGGGGTTCTTCAGGCGGTGGCAACCGTTCCTGGACTATCTCGCGGAGCGTTAGAATGAGGTCGGTGGACTTCCGGGTGCGGCGATGCGGAGCTAAGCCGCACGATTCGGCAGCTCCTGCTACCACGGACTTTCAGGCTCGCTAGAGGAGCCCCAACGGAACTTTATTTGACAAAAACCCGTGGGGAAGGGAAGAGAGAGGTCCCCCTCCAACGCCTATGAAACGGACCCGAAGTGCAACGGCCAGAAAAGCGGCACTGGAGCAACGGGAGAAGCGAGGTTAAAAAAAACAAAAATGGCAGCGGCCAGGGACAAAGGGGAGCTGCAGGAGTTCATCAAGCGCTGCTTCGAAGAGCAGCGCGAGGAGATGCGCAAGGCGATGCTGGCGCCTATGCTTTCGGCAATTGAAGGACTCGGGATCACCCAGAAGGCCCACGAGGTTAAGACCCAGGAGGTAGAGAAAAGAGTCAGCCAGAACGAGGACGAGCTCTTGGGCCTGGCGGTGAGAGTGGAGCAGCACGAGGTGCTACACAAGAGGTGGGCGGGGAGACTCAAAGACCTGGAGAACAGGTCGAGGAGAAAGAATCTGCGAATCCTGGGTCTCCCTGAGGGAGTGGAGGGGGCACGATGCTCGAGGCGATGTTGGGCACGAAGGCCCCTTCGAGGCCGCTGGAGTTGGACGGGGCACATCGGGTGCTGGCGAAGAAGCCCCAGGCAAATGAGCCACCAAGGGCGATGGTGGTGAGGTTTCACCTGTTCACGGACAGAGAGAGGGTCCTGAAATGGGCCAAGAAGGAGCGGAGCAGTAAGTGGGACAATGCAGAGATCCGAATATACCCGGACTGGAGCACGGAGGTGGCAAAGCGGAGAGCGGGTTTCAACCGGGCCAAAGCGGTGTTGCACCGGAAAGGAGTGAGATTTGGAATGTTGCAGCCAGCGCGACTGTGGGTCACATACAAGGGCCAACACTATTACTTCGAAACGCCTGAAGAGGCGTGGACCTTTATACAAACCGAAAAGTTGGACTCTAACTGAGGGTTTGTGAGGGTGGGGGGGGGGGGGGTTGGATGTTTGAGGTTTGATGTGTGATGGTTGTTGTATATAGGGGGTCAATCACGCGCAGGAAATGTTATATGGGCTGGGGGAGAGAGACAAGGCCGCGACAGGATCTGCGCCAGAGTGGGCTGTGGAAAGCGCGGGGTTTCTCCCACGCGCGGGAAGAAAGGCGGGAAGGGGAACGAAAGAACGCATATTCATTGGGAGACTCCCACACGGGGAGGTCAATGGGACATTGAAAACAGCGCGAGAGGAGAGAGAGCCGGGAGATTTAAAAAGGGCGGGAGATTTAAAAAGCGCAGGAGCTGCGAGTCGGAGCGGAGATTTTAAAAGAGCGGCCTAGTTTCGGGAGCCGTTCGGAAGAGGAGGAGCAGTCTCTGTCAGGGAGAGAACCTGAGAACATCTAAGACACTCAGAAGGTAAGAAGGTAAGTAAGTGATTTTTACTCATTTTTACTTTTATACCTTTTTCAAATTGTGTGTGTCGGGGGGAAACTGAAGTGACATCACAGAAAAGCTGTGACCTGAGTGGCTGGTTGGGAATCTACACTCAATTAAAAAAATTAAGCATTGGTAACTAATTAAACATAATTACTTAATTATAATTTAGAGGGGTATCTAAGCCAGAGTTCGGAGAGTACTGTATTTAGCGTTCGCATTTATATTAGAAATCTAGTGCTAAGAAACAGATAGTTAACAGTAACTTTTTTAAAAAAAATTTAAAATACATATATTTTTTTTAAAAATGTAACTTTTAATTTTAATTAATTGACACAATGTCAGTTAGAGGGGTGCAGTGCTCTGACTGTGAGATGTGGCAGGTCCGGGAGGCTTCGAGCGTCCCGGATGGCTTCATCTGCAGAAAGTGCACCCAACTGGAGCTCCTCACAGACCGCATGGTTCAGTTGGAGCAGCAATTGGATGCACTTAGGAGCATGCAGGTGGCGGAAAGCGTCATAGATCGCAGTTATATAAATGTGGTCACACCCAAGGTGCAGGCAGAGAAATGGGTGACCACCAGAAAGGGCAGGCAGTCAGTGCAGGAATCCCCTGTGGCTGTCCCCCTCTCGAACAGGTATACCCCTTTGGATACTGTCGGGGGGGATAGCCTATCAGGGGAAAACAGCAGCAGCCAGAGCAGTGGCACCACAGCTGGCTCTGATGTTCAGAAGGGAGGATCAAAGCGCAGAGGAGCAATAGTAATAGGGGACTCTATAGTCAGGGGCACAGATAGGCACTTCTGTGGACGTGAAAGAGACTCCAGGATGGTATGTTGCCTCCCTGGTGCCAGGGTCCAGGATGTCTCCGAACGGGTAGAGGGCATCCTGAAGGGGGAGGGCAAACAGGCAGAGGTCGTTGTACATATTGGTACTAATGACATAGGCAGGAAGGGGCATGAGGTCCTGCAGCAGGAGTTCAGGGAGCTAGGCAGAAAGTTAAAAGACAGGACCTCTAGGGTTGTAATCTCGGGATTACTCCCTGTGCCACGTGCCAGTGAGGCTAGAAATAGGAAGATAGAGCAGCTAAACATGTGGCTAAACAGCTGGTGTAGGAGGGAGGGTTTCCGTTATCTGGACCACTGAGAGCTCTTCCGGGGCAGGTGTGACCTATATAAGAAGGACGGGTTGCATCTAAACCGGAGAGGCATAAATATCCTGGCCGCGAGGTTTGCTAGTGTCACACGGGAGGGTTTAAACTAGTATGGCAGGGGGGTGGGCACGGGAGCAATAGGTCAGAAGGTGAGAGCATTGAGGGAGAACTAGGGAATAGGGACAGTGGGGCTCTGAGGCAGAGCAGACAGGGAGAAGTTGCTGAACACAGTGGGTCTGGTGGCCTGAAGTGCATATGTTTTAATGCAAGAAGTATTACGGGTAAGGCAGATGAACTTAGAGCTTGGATTAGTACTTGGAACTATGATGTTGTTGCCATTACAGAGACCTGGTTGAGGGAAGGGCAGGATTGGCAGCTAAACGTTCCAGGATTTAGATGTTTCAGGTGGGATAGAGGGGGATGTAAGAGGGGTGGCGGAGTTGCGCTACTGGTTAGGGAGAATATCACAGCTGTACTGCGGGAGGACACCTCAGAGGGCAGTGAGGCTATATGGGTAGAGATCAGGAATAAGAAGGGTGCAGTCACAATGTTGGGGGTTTACTACAGGCCTCCCAACAGCCAGCGGGAGATAGAGGAGCAGATAGGTAGACAGATTTTGGAAAAGAGTAAAAACAACAGGGTTGTGGTGATGGGAGACTTCAACTTCCCCAATATTGACTGCGACTCACTTAGTGCCAGGGGCTTAGACGGGGCGGAGTTTGTAAGGAGCATCCAGGAGGGCTTCTTAAAACAATATGTAGACAGTCCAACTAGGGAAGGGGCGGTACTGGACCTGGTATTGGGGAATGAGCCCGGCCAGGTGGTAGATGTTTCAGTAGGGGAGCATTTCGGGAACAGTGACCACAATTCAGTAAGTTTTAAAGTGCTGGTGGACAAGGATAAGAGTGGTCCTAGGATGAATGTGCTAAATTGGCAGAAGGCTAATTATAACAATATTAGGCGGGAACTGAAGAACATAGATTGGGGGCGGATGTTTGAGGGCAAATCATCATCTGACATGTGGGAGGCTTTCAAGTGTCAGTTGAAAGGAATTCAGGACCGGCATGTTCCTGTGAGGAAGAAGGATAAATACTGCAATTTTCGGGAACCTTGGATAACGAGAGATATTGTAGGCCTCGTCAAAAAGAAAAAGGAGGCATTTGTCAGGGCTAAAAGGCTGGGAACAGACGAAGCCTGTGTGGAATAAAAGGAAAGTAGGAAGGAGTCAGGAGGGCTAGAAGGGGTCACGAAAAGTCATTGGCAAATAGGGTTAAGGAAAATCCCAAGGCTTTTTAGACGTACATAAAAAGCAAGAGGGTAGCCAGGGAAAGGGTTGGCCCACTGAAGGATAGGCAACGGAATCTATGTGTGGAGCCAGAGGAAATGGGCGAGGTACTAAATGAATACTTTGCATCAGTATTCACCAAAGAGAAGAAATTGGTAGATGTTGAGTCTGGAGAAGGGTGTGTAGATAGCCTGGGTCACATTGAGATCCAAAAAGACGAGGTGTTGGGTGTCTTAAAAAATATTAAGGTAGATAAGTCCCCAGGGCCTGATGGGATCTACCCCAGAATACTGAAGGAGGCTGGAGAGGAAATTGCTGAGGCCTTGACAGAAATCTTTGGATCCTCACTGTCTTCAGGTGATGTCCCGGAGGACTGGAGAATAGCCAATGTTGTTCCTCTGTTTAAGAAGGGTAGCAAGGATAATCCAGGGAACTACAGGCCGGTGAGCCTTACTTCAGTGGTAGGGAAATTACTGGAGAGAATTCTTCGAGACAGGATTTACTCCCATTTGGAAGCAAATGGACGTATTAGTGAGAGGCAGCATGGTTTTGCGAAGGGGAGGTCGTCTCTCACTAACTTGATAGAGTTTTTCGAGGAGGTCACTAAGATGATTGATGCAGGTAGGGCAGTGGCTGTTGTCTATATGGACTTCAGTAAGGCCTTTGACAAGGTCCCTCATGGTAGACTAGTACAAAAGGTGAAGTCACACGGGATCAGGGGTGAGCTCGCAAGGTGGATACAGAGCTGGCTAGGTCATAGAAGGCAGAGAGTAGCAATGGAAGGATGCTTTTCTAATTGGAGGGCTGTGACCAGTGGTGTTCCACAGGGATCAGTGTTGGGACCTTTGCTCTTTGTAGTATATATAAATGATTTGGAGGAAAATGTAACTGGTCTGATTAGTAAGTTTGCAGACGACACAAAGGTTGGTGGAATTGCGGATAGCGATGAGGACTGTCAGAGGATACAGCAGGATTTAGATTGTTTGGAGACTTGGGCGGAGAGGTGGCAGATGGAGTTTAATCCGGACAAATGTGAGGTAATGCATTTTGGAAGGTCTAATGCAGGTAGGGAATATACAGTGAATGGTAGAACCCTCAAGAGTATTGAAAGTCAAAGAGATCTAGGAGTACAGGTCCACAGGTCACTGAAAGGGGCAACACAGGTGGAGAAGGTCCTCAAGAAGGCATACGGCATGCTTGCCTTGATTGGCCGGGGCATTGAGTATAAGAATTGGCAAGTCATGTTGCAGCTGTATAGAACCTTAGTTAGGCCACACTTGGAGTCTAGTGTTCAATTCTGGTCGCCACATTACCAGAAGGATGTGGCGGCTTTAGAGAGGGTGCAGAAGAGATTTACCAGAATGTTGCCTGGTATGGAGGGCATTAGCTATGAGGAGCGGTTGAATAAACTAGGTTTGTTCTCACTGGAACGAAGGAGGTTGAGGGGCGACCTGATAGAGGTCTACAAAATTATGAGGGGCATAGACAGAGTGGATAGTCAGAGGCTTTTCCCCGGGGTAGAGGGGTCAATTACTAGGGGGCATAGGTTTAGGTGAGAGGGGCAAGGTTTAGAGTAGATGTACGAGGCAAGTTTTTTACGCAGAGGGTAGTGGGTGCCTGGAACTCGCTACCGGAGAAGGTGGCGGAAGCAGGGACGATAGTGACATTTAAGGGGCATCTTCACAAATACATGAATAGGATGGGAATAGAGGGATACGGACCCAGGAAGTGTAGAAGATTGTAGTTTAGTCGGGCAGCATGGTCGGCACGGGCTTGGAGGGCCGAAGGGCCTGTTCCTGTGCTGTACATTTCTTTGTTCTTTGTTCTTTGGACGGCAGGGGAAGCCGGGGTCAGCAGGTGTCAGCTGACTTACAGGAGTGACACGGGGGGAGCAAAAAAGCTAGACGGGTCTAGCGGGGGGAGGGGAGGGGGGGAAGGGGGGGGGGAAGGGGGGGGGGGGAAAGAGTTGCTGCTGCACTGGCCGAAAAGGAATGGTATACAGAGGAGGTGGTCGAGACGGGGGCCCCCCGTCTGGGGGACTGGAGGGTGAGGGAGGCGTGGACACGGGACCGGCCCAGAAAAGGAGATGGCTAGTCGGCGGGGGGTGGGGGGGGTGAGAGCCCCTCCAATCCGGCTGATAACGTGGAACGTGAGGGGGCTGAATGGGCCGGTGAAGAGGGCTCGAGTGTTCGCGCACTTAAAGGGACTGAAGGCGGACGTGGTCATGCTCCAAGAGACTCAGCTGAAGGTGGCGGACCAGGTCAGGTTAAGAAAGGGATGGGTAGGACAGGTATTCCACTCGGGACTGGACGCAAAGAATAGAGGGGTGGCAATATTAGTGGGAAAGCGGATGTCATTTGAGACCAAGACTATTGAGGTGGACAATGGAGGGCAATATGTAATGGTGAGCAGTAGGCTGCAAGGAACGTGGGTGGTGTTGGTAAACGTATACGCCCTGACCTGGGATGATGCGCATGTTGGGGCGCATTCCGGGCCTGGAGAAAGGAGGCCTGATAATGGGAGGGGACTTCAATACGGTGTTGGATTCAGCACTGGATCGCTCCAAATCAAGGACTGGAAAGAGGCCAGCAGCGGCCAAGGTACTTAGGGGGTTTATGGATCAGATGGGGGGAGTGGACCCATGGCGGTTTGCAAGGCCGCAGGCCAGGGAATTTTCTTTCTTTTCCCATGTACACAAAGCCTACTCCCGGATAGATTTTTTTGTTCTGGGCAGGGCGCTCATACCGAGGGTGGAGGCGACGGAGTATTCGGCCATAGCCGTTTCGGACCACGCCCCGCACTGGGTGGAACTGGAGCTGGGAGAGGAGAGGGACCAACGCCCGCTGTGGCGGCTGGATGTGGGACTGCTGGCGGACGAGGTGGTGTGTGGGAAGGTGAGGAGGTGTATCGAAAGGTACTTGGAGGCCAACGACAATGGGGAGGTGCGGGTAGGGGTGGTATGGGAGGCGTTGAAGGCGGTGATCAGGGGCGAGCTAATCTCCATTAGTGCTTATAGGGAGAAGACAGAGGGCATGGAAAGGGAGAGGTTAGTGGGGGAGATTTTGAGAGTGGACAGGAGATACGCAGAGGCCCCGGAGGAAAGATTACTTGGGGAAAAACAACGGCTCCAGACGGAGTTTAACCTGTTGACCATAGGGAAGGAGGCGGAGACACAGTGGAGGAAAGCGCAGGGGGCGACCTACGAGTATGGGGAAAAGGCTAGTCGGATGCTGGCACACCTGCTCCGTAAGAGGATGGCAGCGAGGGAAATAGGGGGAGTCAAAGATGGAAGGGGAGCCACGGTTCGGAGTGCGACGAAAATAAACAAGGTATTTAAGGCCTTCTATGAAGAGTTGTACAGATTCCAGCCCCCAGCGGGGGAAGAGGGTATGAGACGATTCCTAGACCAACTGAGATTCCCGAGGGTGGAGGAGCAAGAGGTGGCTGGTTTGGGGGCACCAATTGGGTTGGAGGAGCTGAGCAAGGGTTTAGGGAGCATGCAGGCGGGGAAGGCCCCGGGACCGAACGGAAGTACGTAGACCTGTTGGCCCCGCTACTAGTGAGGACCTTTAATGAGGCAAGAGAGGAGGGGACCCTACCTCCGACAATGTCGGAAGCAACAATTTCTTTAATCCTAAAGCGGGACAAGGACCCACTGCAATGTGGATCGTACAGGCCGATCTCGCTCCTTAATGTGGATGCAAAGCTGCTGGCAAACGTGCTGGCCACGAGGATCGAGGACTGTGTCCCGAGGGTGATTCACGAGGACCAGACAGGATTTGTAAAGGGTAGGCAGCTAAACACCAATGTGCGGCGGCTCTTAAACGTGATAATGATGCCATCGGTGGAGGGAGAGGCGGAGATAGCGGAGATATGGACGCGGAGGAGGCCTTTGACCGAGTAGAGTGGGAGTACCTCTGGGAGGTGCTGCGTAGGTTTGGGTTCGTGGGAGGGTTTATCAGTTGGGTTAAGCTCCTTTACAGAGCCCCGGTGGCGAGTGTAGTGACGAACCGGCGGAGGTCGGAGTACTTTTGACTGTACCGAGGGACGAGGCAGGGGTGCCCCCTGTCCCCCCTGTTCGCATTGGCGATCGAACCATTGGCCATGTCATTGTGGGAGTCTAATAAATGGAGGGGGGTGGTCCGAGGGGGAGAAGAGCATCGAGTGTCGCTATATGCGGATGACCTGTTGCTGTACGTGGCGGATCCAATGGAGGGATGGTGGAGGTCATGCAAACTCTGAGGGAGTTTGGCGCGTTGTCGGGCTATAAGCTCAATGTAGGGAAGAGTGAGCTCTTTGTATTACAGGCGGGGGACCAAGAAAGAGGGATAGGGGACCTACCGCTGAGGAGGGCGGAGGGGAGCTTTCGGTATCTGGGGATCCAGATAGCCAGGAGTTGGGGGGCCCTACATAAACTGAATCTGACGAGTTTGGTGGAGCAAATGGAGGAGGATTTCAAAAGATGGGACATGTTACCGCTCTCGCTGGCGGGTAGAGTGCAGTCGGTCAAAATGGTGGTCCTTCCGAGGTTTTTATTTGTGTTTCAGTGCCTTCCCATCGTGATCACTAAGGCCTTTTTTAAGAGAGTAGGTAGGAGTATTATAGGGTTTGTATGGGCGAATAAGACCCCGAGGGTAAGGAGAGGGTTCCTGGAACGCAGTAGGGACCGAGGAGGGTTGGCGCTGCCAAACCTGGGGAGCTACTACTGGGCAGCAAATGTGTTGATGATCCGTAAGTGGGTTATGGAGGGAGAAGGCCTGTAAAGGAACAAGCCTGGGGGCGTTGGTGAGGGCACCGCTGCCGCTCTCGCCGACAAAGTATACCACGAGCCCAGTGGTGGCGGCAACGCTAAGGATCTGGGGCCAGTGGAGACGGCACAGGGGTGCAATGGGAACATCGGTGTGGTCCCCGATCAGAGGTAACCATCGGTTTACACCAGGAGATGAAAGAAGAAGCGGAAGCGCTGGTAGAGGAGCTGAAGGGTAAATGGGAGGAGGAGCTGGGGGAGGAGATCGAGGAAGGTCTGTGGGCGGATTCCCTAGGTAGGGTTAATTCCTCCTCCTCGTGTGCCAGGCTCAGCCTGATACAATTTAAGGTGGTTCACAGAGCTCACCTGACGGGGGCGAGGTTGAGCAGGTTCTTCGGGGTAGAGGACAGATGTGGAAGATGCTCAGGGAGCCCGGCGAACCATGTCCATATGTTTTGGTCATGCCCGGCACTGGAGGGGTTCTGGAGAGGAGTGGCGGGACCAATATCTCAGGTGGTGAAAGTCCAGGTCAAGCCAAGCTGGGGGCTAGCACTATTTGGAGTAGTGGACGAGCCGGGAGTGCAGGAGGCGAAAGAGGCCGGCATTCTGGCCTTTGCGTCCCTAGTAGCCCAGCGAAGGATCTTGCTAATGTGGACGGAGGCCAAGCCCCCCAGCCTGGAGTCCTGGATAAATGATATGGCTGGGTTCATAAAGTTGGAGAGGATTAAGTTCGCCTTGAGAGGGTCTGCGCAGGGGTTCTACAGGCGGTGGCAACCATTCCTAGGCTATCTCGCGGAGCGTTAGAGGAAGATCGGCCAGCAGCAGCAGCAACCTAGGGGAGGGGGGGGGGGAGGGGGAACTGCCTGGGAGGGTGGATGAGCAAGAGATAACATGAAGGGTTGGGGAAACTGGCACGTATGGGAGAGAGCCAATGTACAAAGCCATGTAAATATATCATTTTGCCATGTATATATCTTGCTCTGTGCGATTTCTCGTTATTTTGTTACCGGGGGGGTGGGGGGGGGTGCGGTTATTGTTTGTAAGGGAGAAAAATTGTGTAAAAAACTTTAATAAATATTTTTTTTTTAAAGAATGAGGTCGGTCAGCAGCAGCAGCAACCCAGGGGGGGAGGGGGGGGAGGGGCGTGTCTCTTTCGGGGGGGGGGGGGGTTGTTCTGTATTCTGTTTGATTGATATGTTCATGTTCTGTTCTGTTCTTTTCTCTTTTTCTTTTCTGTTACGGGGGGCTTTAATTGGTTGAAAATTTTTGTTGGAAAAACTTTGAATAAACATATTTTTAAAAAGAGAGAATGCCACCAGCCGGTACTCCTCCATACAGGCAGCTGAAACGGCACGGCAAGGGCCCCATGAGGCGGAACAGGTCCAAACGATCGAACACCTCCCGGGCCGCAGTCTGGGGAACGGCAGCCATTTTGCGCGCTTTCCAAGGCCTCCCGCACTTGTACGCACCAAACGAGGGGACGGTGACATGGAGGAACGCAATGCGCAGGCCCACACCACATAAGACCGTACCGCGCATGCACAGTGGCGCAACGAACGCACGACGTGCGGCAACTGTGGCTCCGCCCACTTACAGCGGCAATCCCCTGCAAAATCGCGACAGTGCCTACGCTGTGGCAGGCTTGGCCACTATGCTGCCTGCTGTCGAGCAGCCCAGTCTGCCAACTCGCAACGATTTAACCAGCCTCGCAGGACTGTTCGGGCAATCCAATCCACCTTCGCCGAGTCCGATCCTGACTTCATGCAGACCAGTGACACCGAGGACAGGGAGCCTTTTCGAGTCGCTGTCATAACCAAGAACAGGCTGTCCTCGAATCGAAAGCACCAGCCGCTGTTGGTGCACAGCATTGATCCGGACGACGAGTGGTGTGCCACCCTGACGGTCAACCGATCCCAGATCAGATTCCGTCTGGTCACTGGTGCTTCCGCCAATCTCCTCGCATGGTCAGCATTTCAAACCCTGGGGGGTCAAACCAACAATTCTTCCATCCAATTGCCAACTGGTCGACTATAATGGTAACGTCATCCCCGCCACCGGGTCATGCCAACTCGAGGTGACGCACAACTCGTGAAAAGTCACCCTACCCTTCGAGATCGTGGGCTCCTCAAAGGACTCCCTGCTAGACGCACAGGCATGCAAGCTCCTCAACCTCGTGCAGCGCGTACATTCCCTCTCTCCAGAGGACACGTCTGACTTCCAAGATGCGGACTTCAGGGCGCAACTAAGTGCCATCATCACTCAACACGGGGATGTCTTCGAAGGCATGGGCATACTTCCCCTTCCCGACACATACAAAATCCTGCTCAAACAGGACGCCACGCCTGTGGTTCATGCACCTCGCAGAGTCCCAGCACCCCTCAAGGACCGTCTCAAGCAGCAGCTGCAGGACCTCCAAGACCAAGGAGTGCTTTCCAGAGTGACGGAACCAACCGGCTGGGTCAGTTCCATGGTGTGCGTCAAGAAGCCTTCCGGCGAGCTCCGGATCTGTATCAACCCGAAGGATTTAAATCGTAACATCATGCGGGAGCATTACCCTATCCCCAAGCGTGAGGAGATCACGTGCGGGATGGCTCGAGCCAACATATTCACCAAGCTGGATGCATCAAAGGACTTCTGGCAGATTCAATTGGACAAGTCCAGCAGAAAGCTGTGTACTTTCAACACCCTATTTGGCAGGTACTGCTACAATATGATGCCATTTGGAATCATATCAGCATCTGAAGTGTTCCACCGCATCATGGAGCAGATGATGGAGGGCATCGAGGGTGTGCGCGTCTATGTGCACGACATCATCATCTGGTCCACCACCCCGCAGGAGCATATCAGTCGCCTCCAACGCGTTTTTAAGCGAATACGGGACCAAGGCCTGCGCCTCAACAGAGCCAAATGTTCTTTCGGCCAGACCAAACCCGTCCCAGTTGGGTGTGCGGCCCGATGCGGACAAGGTGGCAGCCATCACGGCCATGCAGAAGCCGGCGGATAAGAAGGCGGTGCTCCGGTTCTTAGGAATGGTCAACTACCTAGGAAAGTTCATCCCTAACCTTGCTTCCCACACCATGGCTCTCCGCAACCTAGTTAGGAAGACGACAGACTTCCAGTGGCTTCTCGCCCACCAGCGTGAATGGGAGGAGTTCAAGGTCAAGCTGACCACCGGCCCAGTCCTGGCGTTTTTCGATCCTGCAAGGGAGACGAAAATATCAACGGACGCTAGCCAATCTGGCATAGGGGCAGTGCTCCTGCAACGAGATGACGCCTCGTCATGGGTCCCTGTTGCCTAAGCGTCACGGGCCATGACCCCCACAGAGCAGCACTATGCGCAAATCGGGAAGGAGTGCCTAGGCCTATTGACCGGTGTCGACAAGTTACATGACTATGTGTATGGCCTTCCCCAGTTCACTGTGGAGACCGACCATCGCCCGTTGGTCGGCATCACCCAAAAAGACCTCAATGACATGACCCCCTCGCCTACAACGCATTCTGCTCAAGCTCCGGAGATACGATGTCCAGCTCGTGTACACACCGGGTAAGGACCTGATCATAGCCGACACTCTGTCCAGTGCAGTCACCACTCCGTCCGACCCAGAGGGGTTCGTTTACCAAGTCGACGCCCATGTGGCCTTCACAGCCGCCAATCTGCCGGCCACGGATGAACGCCTAACCCATATTCGCCGTGAGACTGCCACTGCTGTGGTTCTTCGGGTGGTGGCTCCCCGCTCATTCCTGGTTCGTCTGCCTGTTGCTCTATTCGCCGCCGCAATCGCGTGCCCTTCGTCTGGTTCCACGCTCGCTACGCGATCCTCCACCGGTGCCACGCCCTCCTGTTGTCCCCGACCTGGACTTTGTAGAGCTTCCGGATACTCTGCATCCTCCTCACTTGGCCGTGGCCCGGCCCGATCCTCAGCCGGTGGCTCCTGACTCACCCTTGAGGCGGTCAACCCGAATTCGTCACCCATCTCAGAGACTTGATTTATGAGCCTTACAATGTTGGACTCAATGCTTTGTTCTTTCATCCTGTTTCAGCATTTCACTAGTTTGTTTATAGCATTCGTTATTAGTTTTGTTGTTGGTGTAATACCTTGTTTTTCTTTTCTCTGCACCAGGCACCTTCCCGTGTATATAGACTAGCCTCATGTACATAGTTATGTAAATACTGCGCACATATGGTCAGATACACTCATTACACGTTATTTATTCTCACATAGGTACATGTTCTTTGTAAAAAAAGGGGGGATGTCATAATAGCGTTACACCACTTCCAGCATTGTTGGCTTGTTTGTGAACCAGAACACCCAACACGACAGAACATATTCCAGATGGATTGCAGTGGTCCAAGAAGGCAGCTCAACGCCGCCTTCTCGAGGGCAATTAGGGATGGGCAACAAATCCTGGCCTTGCCAGCAATGCCACCATCCCATTCTGTTCCATTGTTGTCATTAAATACTTTGTACAGAATTTACCGGCTGTTAACGCCGGTGCGATGTTCCGGTCCCACCGACAGCGCACCCCAGCCTTGGGTTTTCCGGTGACGAAGGATGCATTCAACAGGAAATCCCGTTGGCAACGGCAGGACCAGAAAAACCCTGCTGGCTTGCCCCCTCCGCTACTGCAAAACACGCAGCCGGTTGCTTGGTAAATCCCACCCTTAACAGTATTTTGTTATTCCCCCAAGTTCAGTGTTGCTTCGGTCTGTTGTTAGATTAAGCAGAGTTGATATCAAGATAACATTTTTACCTTTAGTGTTTAGTGCAGTAAAAAAAATGCTAAGAGGAAATGCTTAAAGTGATAACTGCTTTCCAAATAAAAATAATGGTTGGTTGGTGCAGTAAGTTGGTGTGGCATTGACTTGTTACTACCAGCAGATGGCAGTGTTGACCTGTTACAGAATTATCGGAACAATTTTAGGATCTCCTATATCCATCCAGGATGGCATGCTGGTAATCTCAAGAAAATAAAGTCCTTTGAATCTCAAGATCACATTATGACCCTTGTGAGTTGCAAAACCTTGTTCAGTTTCTGTATTATAGAAACATTTTATGGTTAGGAAAGCAAAGAGGCTGGTTTAGCTTACTGGGCTAAATCGCTGGCTTTGAAAGCAGACCAAGGCAGGCCAGCAGCACGGTTCAATTCCCGTACCAGCCTCCCCGAACAGGTGCTGGAATATGGCGACTAGGGGCTTTTCACAGTAACTTCATTGAAGCCTACTTGTGACAATAAGTGGTTTTCATTCACTAATTGTGGTAGGTGATGAAATTGAGCAGTGAGGGGAAAGGTTTTGCACTCTATTGCAAAAGGACTGATCATGATACAGCAGAGGAAGGAAATAAAGTGTTCTAAGGCCTTTTTTAAATTGCAGTGTTAAACTCCTATTTTCTGTATTTGTGTTGGCCATAAAGTGTTTCTATGAAATGTAACATGGCTTATATTACAAGATGTGACCAAATGATTCAGACTACTCCCAATCTTGCTCATATTTCACAGAATTCCTTGTTCTGTACTATTGGACTCAGTACTATTTCATGCATTGCATCAAAAGATTTTAAAGGAAATTACTCAAGATAGACAACTGACTATATAATGTTGCCATTTAGGTATTTTTATACCATAAGCGGTGACATTTTCAAGGGATATGGTTCCCCGAATGCTTGTATTTCTCTGTCATCTCACCCAAGTGCCATTTTTAAAGACCTTTAATGTCGATTTTCCATTTTTATTTATCACAATTATAGATTGGTTACAGCACTTAGAGATCCATTCAGCCCATGCCCTTTTTGCAAGATCAGTTTAGTTCGTCCTACACCACAGCCCTTTCCCTGGAGCCTGAATTTCCTTTTACTTCAGGTTCTTGTACAATTCCCTTTTGAAAGCCACTGTTGAATCTGCCTCCACCACCCTTTCAAGCAGTGCATTCCAGATTGTACATACTTGCTTCATAAACGGGTTTTCCTCATGTTGCCAATCACTTCAACTGACCAAAAAAAATCAGAGGTGGGGAAGAGGGAAATAGAGCTCAAATCACCAGGACAGTTTTGGAGAAAATTGGCAAGAATCCGTGTTTGTTTTGAACGTTATTTTTTTTTTAAAATATGTTTATTCAAAGTTTTTCCAACAAAAATTTTCAACCAATTAAACCCCCCCCCCGTAACAGAAAAGAAAAAGAGAACAGAACATAAACATATCAATCAAACATAATACAGAACTTATACAATGGGTTTCTCCCGCACATATTAACCCTCCCATATGCTTTTTTTGTTACAAGTACCTCTAGGAAAGCCCCCTCCCCCGCCCACCCAAATATCCCCCCCCCCCCGAAAGAGACACCCCCCCCCCCCCCTCCCCTCCCCTCTTTCCCCTCCCCCCTCCCTCCCTGGGTTGCTGCTGCTGACTGACCTCATTCTAACGCTCCGCGAGATGGATTAGGAATGGTTGCCACCGCCTGAAGAACCCCAGCGCAGACCCTCTTAAGGCTTAATGAACCCTGCCATGTCATTTATCTAGGCTTCCACACTGGGGGGCTTCACGTCCTTCCACATGAGCAAGATCCTCCGCCGGGCTACCAGGGACTCAAAGGCCAGAATACCGGCCTCTTTCGCCTCCTGCACTCCCGGCTCGTCCGCCACCCAAATAATGCCAGCCCTCAACTTGGCTTGACCTGGACTTTCACCACCTTGGACATAGTCTTCGCGAAACTCCTCCAGAACCCATCCAGTGCCGGGCACGACCATGTTTTGAACATTATTAAGTTTTAAGAGAACTAGCAAGTGACCAACAAGACAGTAATGCTAAGTGGATCATTAACTATGAAAAGCACAGAGGAAATGAACGTATAATCCTTAAGCATTGAATAAGTATTTATTCAACACCCACGTAGTTACATTTTATGGAACAAAATCCATCTTCAATCTCACTAACATGTGAGGGCGCAGTCCAGCAAAATATTTTATTCCATGTTTATTAAGGAGTAAACTCCTGGCGGCTCCATGGGTCCATGGGAGCATCACAATGTACTCATTTGGGTTATCCACTTTTTAAAGTCTTTCCTGCTTATGGAATTTCTGATATTTGTCAGTTTAAGATTGGGAAGATTAACACTTCAATTTTTGTTCTTGTTGTTAGCACCTTGTGAGCAATATCTGAGGGCAGTAAAGAGTGAACCATGTTGCTGTAGGACCAGGGTGACCAGCCAGACCGGGTAAGGACAGCAGGTTTCCTTCTCAAAAGCATGTTGGGTTTTTACAAAAACCTGACTGCTTCATGTTCACTTTTACTGACAGGTGAGCTTTTTATCTCCTCGATTTTTAACTGATTTCAAATTACCAAACTATCCGTATTGGATATTTAAACTCTCAAAATGCGAGCTGTTTAGTATAGGTCAGTGTTACATTGTCCTTGGAGGTACAGTAACAACTTCAATTATTTTCCTTCCAAAATTTGGCTCTTGAAAGTCAAGTCCATTTTTTGGTGTACTTCAGGGCAGTGCTACTATTGGGCATATTCCTCATGTGACTGCAAAACCAGTGTGACATGTGCTTATCTCAGGATCCACGAGAAGCTGGGCTAATTCTGGGGGTGAGAAGTGGCAGCGATTGGTTTATACTGAATCACCAACCCATAAAAGCCCGTGGGCAGCATATTGGTTAGCACAGGGACCCGGGTTCGATTCCGGCCTTGGGTAACTGTTGGGTTTGCACATTCTACCAGTGTCTATGGGTTTCCTCCAGGTACTCCGGTTTTCTCCCACAGTCCAATGATGTGCAAGTTAGGTGGATAGGCCATGATCAATACACGGGGATAGGCAGGGGGGTGGGCCTAGGTGGGGAGTGTTCTTTCGAAGGGTTGTGCAGACTTGATGGGCCAAATGTTCTCCTTCTGCACTGTAGGGATTCCTTGGAATTTATCAATGGAAATTCGATTTAAAGGTTTAAAACCATTAATTGGGAGTGGTATTTTTTTAAAAACATATGTTTATTAAGAATTTTTCAACAACATTTTCAGCCATACAACCACCCCCCCCCCCCCCCCCGTAACAAAAAGAAAAGAAAAGTTGCATAGCAAGACATAAACATATCAAATCAACATAATACAGAACTTTGTACATTGGATTCCTCCCGCACATATCAACTTTCCTGAACATTTATGTATTTTATTGCTCAAGTGCCCCCAAGGAAACACCCTTCCCCCCCACCCCCCCACTCCCGAAAGAGATGTTCCCCCGCCCCCCCCAGGTTGCTGCTGCTGCTGACCGAACTGCATCTAACGCTCCGCGAGATAGTCTAGGAACGGTTGCCACCGCCTGGAGAACCCCTGCACAGACCCTCTCAAGGCAAACTTTATCCTCTCCAACTTGATAAACCCTGCCATGTCATTTATCCACGCTTCTGCACTGGGGGGCTTCGCATCTTTCCACATTAACAAGATCCTTCGCCGGACTACTAGGGACGCAAAAGCCAGAATGCCGGCCTCTTTCGCCTCCTGCACTCCCGGCTCGTCCGCCACTCCAAATAGTGCTAGCCCCCAACTTGGCTTGACCTGGACTTTCACCACCTTAGATATAGTTCTCGCAACACCCCTCCAGAACCCATCCAGTGCCGGGCACGACCAGAACATATGGGCGTGGTTCGCCGGGCTTCCTGAGCACCTCCCACATCTGTCCTCCACCCCAAAGAACCTACTCAGCCTTGCCCCCGTCATATGCGCTCTGTGAATAACCTTAAACTGTATCAGGCTAAGCCTGGCACACGAGGAAGAAGAATTAACCCTACTCAGGGCATCAGCCCACAGACCCTCTTTAATCTCCTCCCCCAGCTCCTCCTCCCATTTACCCTTCAGCTCCTCTACCAAAGCCTCCCCCTCTTCTTTCATCTCCTGGTATATCGCCGACACCTTGCCCGCTCCGATCCATATGCCCGAAACGACCCTGTCTTGGATCCCTTGTGCTGGGAGCAGCAGAAATTCCCTCACCTGCTGCCTCACAAACGCCCTCACATGCATGTACTTGAACGCTTTTCCCGGGGGTAACCCAACTTCTCCTCCAGCGCCCCTAGGCTCGCAAACGTCCCATCAATGAACAGGTCCCCCATTCTTCGAATCCCTGCCCAATGCCAGCTCTGAAACCCCCCCGTCCATCCTTCCTAGGACAAACCGATGGTTATCTCTGATCGGGGACCACACCGAGGCTCCCATCGTACCCCTGTGTCGTCTCCGCTGCCCCCAGATCTTTAGCGTTGCCGCCACCACCGGACTCGTGGTGTACCTTGTCGGCAAGAGCGGCAGCAGTGCCGTCACCAGCGCCCCCAGGCTCGTTCCTTTACAGGACGCCATCTCCAGCCTCTTCCATGCCGCCCCCTCTCCCTCCATCACCCACTTACGGATCACCGCCACTTTGGCTGCCCAGTAGTAACCACCCAGATTCGGCAACGCCAGCCCTCCTCTATCTCTACTACGCTCCAGGAACCCCCTCCTTACCCTCGGGGTCTTGCTTGCCCACACGAAACCCATAATGCTCCTGCCTACCCTCTTAAAAAAGGCCTTGGTGATCACAATTGGAAGGCACTGGAATACAAAAAGAAACCTCTGGAGGACCACCATTTTAATCAACTGTACTCTGCCCGTTAGCGAGAGTGGCAACATGTCCCATCGCTTGAAGACCTCCTCCATCTGCTCCACCAGCCGCGTCAAATTAAGTTTGTGCAGGGCCCCCCAGCTCCTAGCTACCTGGATCCCCAGGTATCGAAAGCTCCTTTCCGCCGCCCTCAACGGTAGGTCGTCTATCCCTCTTCCCTGGTCCCCTGGATGCACCACGAAGAGCTCACTTTTCCCTACATTAAGCTTATGACCCGAAAAGTCCCCAAACTCCCTTAGAATCTGCATGACCTCCGCCATCCCCTCCACTGGATCCGCCACATACAGCAACAGGTCATCTGCGTATAGCGACACTCGATGCTCCTCTCCCCCTCGGACCACCCCCCTCCATTTCCTGGACTCCCTTAATGCCATGGCCAAAGGTTCAATTGCTAATGCAAACAACAGGGGGGACAGGGGGCACCCCTGCCTCGTCCCTCTATATAGCTGGAAGTACTCCAACCTCCGCCGATTCATAACTACACTCTCCACAGGGGCTCTATATAGGAGCTTAACCCAGCTAATAAACCCTCCCCCGAACCCAAACCTCCGCAACACTTCCCAGAGATACTCCCACTCGACTCGGTCAAAGGCCTTCTCCGCGTCCATAGCTGCCACTATCTCTGCCTCTCCCTCTACCGATGGCATCATAATCACATTTAGGAGCCTCCGCACATTGGTGTACAGCTGCCTGCCCTTTACAAATCCCGTCTGGTCCTCGTGAATCACCCCCGGGACACAGTCCTCGATCCTTGTAGCCAGCACTTTTGCCAGCAACTTAGCATCTACGTTGAGGAGCGAGATCGGCCTGTACGACCCACATTGCAGTGGGTCCTTATCTCGCTTCAGGATCAAAGAGATCATCGCCTCCGACATTGTCGGGGGCAGGGTCCCCCCCCCTCCCTTGCCTCATTGAAAGTCCTCACCAGCAACGGGGCTAACAGGTCTACATACTTCCTATAGAACTCCACCGGGAACCCATCCAGTCCCGGGGCCTTCCCTGCCTCCATGCTCCGCAGTCCTCTAATCAGCTCCTCCAACCCAATTGGCGCCCCCAAACCAGCCGTCTCCTGCTCCTCCACCCTCGGGAACCTCAGTTGGTCCAAGAATCGTCGCATCCCCTCTTTTCCCACTGGGGGCAGGGATCTGTACAGCTCCTCGTAGAAGGCCTTGAATGCCTCATTTACTTTCACCGCACCCCGCACCGTAGTTCCCCTTCCATCCTTGACTCCACCTATCTCACTCGCTGCCATCCTCTTACCGAGCTGATGTGCCAGCATCCGGCTCGCTTTCTCCCCATACTCATACGTCGCCCCCTGTGCCTTCCTCCACTGTGCCTCAGCCTTCCCTGTGGTCAACAGGTCGAACTCCGTCTGCAGACTTCGCCTCTCCCTGAGTAGTCCCTCATCAGGGGCCTCTGTCCACTCTTAAAATCTCCCCCACTAACCTCTCCCTTTCCCTGCCCTCTCTCTTCTCCCTATGAGCCCTGATGGAAATTAACTCTCCCCTGACCACCGCCTTCAGCATCTCCCATACTACTCCCACCTGCACTTCCCCGTTGTCGTTGGCCTCCAATTACCTTTCAATACAGCCCCGCACCCTCCCGCACACTTCCTCGTCTGAAAGCAGTCCCACATCCAACCGCCACAGCGGGCGTTGGTCCCTCTCGTCCCCCAACTCTAGTTCCACTCAGTGCGGGGCGTGGTCTGAAATGGCTATAGCCGAATACACCGTCCCCTCCACTTTCGGGATCAATGCCCTGCCCAGAACAAAAAAAACTATCCGGGAGTAGGCCTTGTGTACATGGGAGAGAAAAGAAAATTCTCTGGCCAGAGGCCTGGCAAATCTCCACGGATCTACTCCCCCCATCTGGTCCATAAACCCCATAAGCACCTTGGCCGCAGCCGGCCTCTTTCCGGTCCTGGATCTGGAGCGATCCAGTGCTGGGTCCAACACTGTGTTAAAATCCCCCCCCCCCCATTATCAAGCTTTGTACCTCCAGGTCCGAATGCGCCCCAACATACGTTTCATGAATCCGGCATCGTCCCAGTTCGGGGCGTATACATTTACCAATACCACCCACGTCCCCTGCAACCTACCGCTCACCATCATGTATCGACCTCCATTGTCCGCTACCATGTTCTTGGCCTCAAACGACACCCGCTTCCCCACCAGTATTGCCACCACTCTATTCTTCGCATCCAGCCCCGAATGGAACACCTGCCCTACCCATCCCTTCCTTAACCTGACCGGATCTGCCACCTTCAGATGTGTCTCCTGAAGCATGACCACGTCTGCCTTCAGTCCCTTTAAGTGCGCGAACACTCGGGCCCTCTTAACCGGCCCATTTAGGCCCCTCACATTCCACGTGATCAGCCGGATTGGGGGGCTACCCCCCCCCCCCCCCCCGCCCCCCCCGTCCGCTGACTAGCCATCTCCTATTTTAGGCCAGTCCCGTGCCCGCGTATCCCGCATCCTCCAGTCCCCCAGACGGGGAACCCACGCCCCGACCACCTCCTCCATTTTCAGTTCCCCCTCGGCCAATGCAGCAGCAACCCAATTTTCCCCCCTCCCCCCCCCACCGCTAGATCCAAATCTAGCTTGTTTGCTCCCCCCATAATACTTCCGTAAGTCAGCTGACTCCTGCTGACCCCGGCTTCCCCCGCCTTCCTGTTGACCCCTCCCCGTGTGAAAATCCCTCCTCCTCCTTGCTCCTCCATTCCCCCCGCCCCTCCCTAACGCGGGAAAAATCCCGCGCTTTCCTGAGCCAGCCCCGCCCCCTGTGGCGCAGCTCCTGTTGCGGCCTTATCCCAATTCCCCCATCCCCAGGTCTCACCTCCCTCCAGCACCGGCGGCCACATTCCTCACAGTCTCCCCATCAAAACTCTTCCCCCATCCCCATCCATCGACCCACCCGTGAAACATTCTTTACCCATATTTACAACCCTGTATACAGTCAACATCTCCCCAACAACCACAGACCCTCAGTTCGAGTCCAATTTTTCCATTTGGATAAAGGTCCAAGCCTCTTCTGGCGTTTCAAAGTAGTGGTGTCGATCCTGATACGTGACCCACAGTCGCGCTGGCTGCAGCATTCCGAATCTCACCCTCTTTTTATGCAGCACCGCCTTGGCCCGGTTGAAGCCAGCTCTCCTCTTTGCCACTTCCGCGCTCCAGTCCTGGTAGACTCGGATCACCGCATTCTCCCATCTACTGCTCCGCTCCTTCTTGGCCCATCTCAGGACACTCTCTCTGTCCGCAAAACGATGGAACCTCGCCACTATCGCCCTTGGCGGCTCGTCGGCCTTGGGTCTCCTCGCCAGGACCCGGTGAGCCCCTTCTAGCTCCAGGGGGCTCGGAGAGGCCTCCACACCCATCAGCGAATGGAGCATCATGCTCACATACGCCCCGGCATCGGCCCCCTCCACCCCTTCAGGGAGACCCAGAATCTGGAGATTCTTCCTCCTCGACCTGTTCGCCAGGACCTCGAATCTCTCGGCCCACCTCTTGTGCAGCGCCTCGTGCGCCTCCATCTTCACCGCCAGGCCAAAGATCTCGTCCTCGTTCTCGTTGGTTTTGTCCCTCACCTCTCGGAGCTCTACCTCCTGGGCCTTCTGGGTCTCCTTCAGCCCCTCGATCGCCATCAGCATTGGTGCCAGCACCTCCTTTTTAAGCTCCACCACGCAGTGCCTGAGAAACTCCTGCTGGTCCGGCCCCCATGCTGCTCGATCTCCGCCATCTTGTTTTTTCCCCCTCCTTTCAGCCGCTGCTCCAAAGCCTCTTTTTCCGCCGCTCCACTTCTGGTCCCCTCCATACACGACGGAAGGGGGACCTTGCTCTCACCTTCCCACACGGGAATTGGTCAAAAGATTTCCGTTGGGGCTCCTCCGGTGAGCCCAAAAGTCCGTTCTAGCGGGAGCTGACGAATTGTGCGGCTTAGCTCCGCATTGCCGCAACCGGAAGTCGGGGAGTGGTATTTAATGGAGACAGAACCAGTTGGAGCCTCATGACGCGACTGTTAAGGAAGTCCTGCCGAATCAATTGATAGTCGGGTATTTAATTGGACAGAGGGGGGCCTTCCCCAGGATCAAGCAGGTTAGAAGTCCTGCCTGGCGAGAGTTACAGGCAACTCTATGAATGGCAGCGCCACAGTCTGTTACTGATACAACACCTGCCTTAGGCCTAGTATCAATCACTGGATCCTAACGAGGGGTGAGTTATGGCGAGACGGGGTGGGTGATGGGAGTAGGGGTTGCATATGGGAGGGGGGCAGCGCCAAGGGCAGGAGGGGTGTGTGGCGCTCAGTGCCCTCCTTGCCCCATCTCAATGCTGGGTCCCTCAATCAGGCGCTGTTTGCTTTTGTCGTGCTCCCTGCTGATTAACACCAGTGGTAGTGGAATGATTCCCGTTGTTATGGGCCAGATTTTGGAGAGCCCCAAAGTGTATCATGGAGTTCACCTGACCCACAACTTTTAATAGATTGTGGTTATGGGGAACACACAGGCTTACTCTGCAGGGGGAGTACAACAGAAATCTACAGTACTGTTAAATTAAAACAGTGTTTATTTATAAAACAAGTTAACACTTTATACACCCATAAACATCTTAACAACTATTGACACCCATGAATCCCCAAAGAATACAGTACTCTATAGATACCCCTTAATAAATTCCCAAACAACATCCGGAAGACAAAAGACCCTTTTTAACACAGAGATTAGGTTAAATTCTCTAATGAGAGCAGTTATCACTCTGAAATCACCCAAATGAACACTCTTTAGCTTGTAGAGAGATCCATGCGCATCTGCTGCCTTTCACTGCAGCTCTTCTCTTTGAAAACAAAACTAGACACACCCTGTAGCAAACAGCCTAAAGCGAAAGTAAAAAGCAGAGCCAGAGCTCAGTTCCACCCACACTTTGACATCACTGCAGCCACTTGAGCAGACAAACATTTCTTATAGTGACATTCCCATGACACCATAAATGAGTTTCAAGGACCTCAATTGGCAGCAGGGCCATCCCACCACAGAGTTAATTGGGGTGGAGGCAGGAAGACAGCAGGGTCCCCACTCTCTACCTTCACAGTTGATTAAATGCCCCACCATTACCAAACTCAGCAATGGGGCAGACTTTAAATTCCACTCTATGTCTCTGTTTGGATGGTGAATGTTGGCAGACAAATCAAATGATATTGGGAGATATCAGTGTTGAGCTCTGCCTTGTCCTTACTCCACATCCGCATATCTACCTGGAGGCCGGAACAAATCTGGAGCTGATCGCTTTCTCCTTCCTCATCACAGCAGAGAGAATGTCTGGCAGGAGATGGGGTAAATAACTATTTTAATTTCTATGCTGGAGCATGACATTCTACATGTTGCTAATGTTCATTTGTTAAATCAAGAATGTGTAATAAAACTGACATGAAACAGCTGACACAATAAAGGCTGTGACAAGCACTTTCAGCATGAAGGCTGTAACGGTAAGTGAAACTTGGCTCCCCGATAGCCAACAGCTCAACCCAAGACTGAGAATTAACTGCTTTCAGACAGGACAACTGTTGATCTTGGTGTCCCTGGTTAGGAAATTGAAAACCAGGGAGAGTTCACTCTCCTGATTGATATCCTGGGAATGTTGTGGCTCGGGTGAGGATCTAGCTCAGCTTTCATGGATTATAGAAAATTGAGGATTGTTTAAAATATTAAAAGGGTTCAGTGAGGTAGGTCCAGTGAAACTGGTCTTCTTGAGGAGGGAATGGAAAATGAGGAGACATAACCTTAAAATCAGGACTCAAGTACAAAAAGATTTTCCTTTTCCAGGATCGTAGAAATCTGAAACTCCTCCAAAGGTCTGGTGAACAATTGGATCTTTAAAGTGTCAGGAAGCACGCTAATGTTATTTACAAGGGCATCCCAACTTGGAACACCGGTTCGTGGACCTGTGTAGTTTTATTTTGTTGTGGTGTGAGGAGACAAGTGAAACCACAGTGAGAATAAATAGTCCAATTGCCCTGTAACAATTATTAAAGACTATTAAAAAAAGGACAGACATACACAAACAGGACTACTGTGCTCTCAAGCAATTAAGATGTATTAATTACTAAACACACGCACAGTTTTTGTAGAACATACCTCTTACACAATATATCTACGATACCTGAACTCTGTAACACTTGCCCAGTTCCCCGAACAACATCCAAATTGAATAACCAGCTAATGTTACCACATGATAACAGGGATAATACTCAAATCCAGGAACCGTCTTTTTCCTGGTCCAACGAAGGCATATTAAAACTGCTGTTAACAAAGGTTTTCTGCATTCCTTGGCTCTAAGACTTAGAGGCTTGTTTGCTGCAAACGTGGCCTTCAGGCTTGGTGACTGGAAACTGGCCCGTTGATTTCTGAGCCTGCTACTTGAGTTCTGAGCCTGCCTCTGCTGGCTTCTCAGGGTCTGAGCAGTTGTACCTTTGTTGTTCTTTGATTATGCCTCCTGTGTATTCGACTATTTGTCCCTATCAACTTTCTTGACTATATTAAAATATGTAAATCTCATGGACTTTCCCAATCGTCTATAATCTGTTTATTCTCCATACGTTACTCGCACTTGATTATTATTTAAACTGTGGTTCTAACCTCGTTACTGGGAGAGACACATACCAATTGAGGCCCTTTGAATACTACCTACTGCTGTATCCATGCAGATTCTTTTTTTTAATATAAATTTAAACTGTCCAATTCTTTTTTTCCAATTAAGGGGCGTGGCCAATCCACCTACCCTGCACAAATTTAGGTTGTGGGGGTGAAACCCGCGCAGACACTGGGAGAATGTGCAAACTCCACAAGGATAGTGACCCAGGGCCGGGATCGAACCCAGATTCTCGGCGCCATGAGACAGCACTGTGCCACCTGCATGCATATTCATGATACAAGGCTGGGATTTTTGTTAGTGAAGGACATCGTCAAGGGGTTTGGTGCCAAGATGGGTAAGTGAAGTTGAGGTGCCGTTCAGATAGGATCAAATTGAATGGCGGAGCAGGCTTGAGGGGCGGAGTAACTTAGAGCCATTGCAGCTGTTCCTATTATACCTTCCAACAATTAAGTAACTTGCTTAACTCACTGCTGAGAATTACAAATAGGCACCAGAAAGTGACTGGAACCCAACCTCAGTAGGGACGCAATCTCTGGAGAAGTAAGGAGAGGAAATTGGCAAGAAAAAAGATTACAAGCTAGAATCTTAATTGATTTTCAGTTAATGAAACTTTTAAATAAAGTATTACGTGGAATTTGGCTGCGGTTTGCTGAAGATAGCAGGTGATCACCAGGAGAGTACTGACGGCATGCTGGGCCTTAAAGCATCTGTTATTTAGAGATTGTTTTATTCATCTGTCACTGCACTTGCAGGGCATCACACTGAGAGGCTCACTGACATGTTAGACATGATGCATTACACTTCAGCAGACCTCAGACCGTTAAACTGCAGCTGCACAGCTGCACTGGACAGATGGTGTTTCAGTACGTCACTGCAGCGTGCCCAATACAGGCATCCACTTTATTGTTGCCTGAAGTAAAGCACCATAGACGAGGAAAGGCATAGGACATTGTAAGACAGCCCCTGTGCTTAAATAATACACTGAATGTAAAGGAAATCCCATTGGAGCTATGACTCAACTATGGAGGGAAGTTCTTTCTCCCCGTCTTTCCTGGAGGCACAGATGCTTGCTGGAATACAGTTACTTGATGCAGTTGTCCTTTCCCTAGTCCAAGTAGCTGTTTTTCTTGTAAAGTAGGACAGTGTTCGACAGTGGGTTATTCCACTGTGGAGGACATCACAGCCCTTGCCAAATAATTCACACACTTTCAGGAATCACTGGATAGTGATCAGGAGTAGGAATTGTGACTGATTTTTCCCTTTCTTAGCCCAGTGACTGAGAGGCCAATTGTATCAAGGGTCCCTTGCTGTTGTATGGTTCTGTATCATATTAACTGTTAATTTACCCCGAGTTATGAGGACTACATGCATAAAAGTCTTTTCAAAGCAGCAAAAATAAATAAACTCCATGGGGTGATTATAAAACTCAAAGAAGCATCATTTTCACAGCAGTTCCACAATGAAATTCTGTCTTCAGAACAGTACAGATATGTAGGTTCCTTGCACAGGATTTCAACGCCAAGATTAAGTGGCACTCGGATTACTATCGGAAATAAAACATTGTTTTAACCGATTTTTCTTTATGAGCAATAATGTATACCCCTCTTTTAAGTCTGCAAAAGAAAAAAAAAGATCTTTATGCCTGACTCAATTATCCCTCAAAGAAACATGCAACTTAATTACCTCCCCTCTCTTCCTCTCACCTTCCCCAGATGGATGATCCTGGAATGAATGAAATTTGTTGCATCAGTGAGCCACCCTGGTTAAAGCTCTTCATTGTAATGAGAGATGCTCATTTCTAGTACAACAGTTGTTACGTGAATGTAATTAGAATAAATATAGTGGGTGGGGTACCTAGTAAAACAATGAACCATTTGACTGAGTTACTCTGTAGGATGTGGGTATGGTTCCCCAGTATTGGGTCAAGATTTCTGTTACCATTTTCCCCCACTGAAGTGACTAATCTCATTGAGAATTCTTTGCAGCGTTTTGCTTTGCCAGGTTCCAAAAATAGCAAAACTGTTCAGTAAGAGATTGTTCCTGATAAGCAAAGCACTGAGAGTAAATTCACCATTGTTGCATTTGGTTTATAAAAGTAACATGAGCTCAATGATAAATTTAGAATTGGAAAACCTGGACCACTGCGAGAATTAACAGAGCTGCCTTTTTAGGGGGCCATGGCGACCACTTAAAATCAGCGTAGGCCACCTTTCAATATTGAAATGAAGCCCCTGCCCCATCTATGGACCCATTCCACAAATTGATGGATGTAGTTGCAGCGTGTGTTGCTGCTTGTAGAGACTACAGGAGACATTTTCTCTTAACATGCCTCCGTGCAACCAGGAGGTGCAGGCGTGCTCTTCCTGTCTCCATATTTAGACTGCAGCTTCTACTAACCCATTATTGCACTTTCATAGCCCCAATCTCCCCCACTCTGATTGCATCCTCCTCCCTGACTTATCTGTGCTGTTTCAAATTCAAAGGACCTGGACGAGTGAGCAGCACAATCAATGGTCCTCTGGTATCTTGATTGCAACATATCTTGGCTGCATACTTCATGGATCACTTGTTTTGGCACTGATAAATTCGGATGGCGTTTTTTGATATTATGTAACCTATGTGAGGGGCCAGAGCCCTTAGTGCTGGGCAACTAAGATTAGGAGATTGATTTAAGAAAGCACTAGTGGTTTGGTTACACCAAGTTTGAGGGTTATAAAAAGAGATATTGCAGGAGGAAGGGGGAGACTGAAGGAGGTGAGAAACTGTACAATTGGGACGTCCCAGAAACCTGAGTTATAGAGTATGAGCACAGTGGAGTTGCTGGGAAGAGGAAACATGTTAGGAGCTTGGATGTTACCAATCTGACAGATGTTAGGATTTTAATGTTGCACACCAGAATTAATGTTTTCTATCAAAAAACCTAGAATCAAGACTATTTAAATGCTTGCTGCATCAGCTAAACATTTAACTCTAAAAAATTAATATTTGCCAGTGGTGTGGCACTCAGTAAATTCCCATTTGAAATCCCCTAACCGCATGATCAGGGATTGAACCTGGAAACCTTCTTGGTCTGTTTTTGATTTTATTCTTAGCATGTGGGTGTAGCACCACCACAGTGGGGAAAGCTGACATGGCCACATTCATTGCCCATTCTTGCTGCGTGAGAATGATGGTGGGTCGCCTCCTCTTCCTATGGTATCCAGGATTTTTGCTTCAGTCTTGGTGGTGATGGCATCCTGTGATGATGCTTCGTGGGTAATTTCAGGATTTTAATGCTGTAATGGTAAAGGAATGGCTTAATTTCAAGATTTGGATACAGACTCTAAAGGGATATCGACATTTGTCCAAGTCAAGATGTCATGTAACTTGGAGATGATGGTGTGTGTGGTGTGTGTATATTTTTGTTGTGGCTGGCTCGTAGGTAAAAACAAACCAACATCGCCAGTGCATGCCGCTACCCGCTCCCAGCGCCAGGGACCCGGGTTCAATTAATGTCTTGGGTGACTATGTGGCCAATCCACCTACCCTGCACGTCTTTGGGTTCTGAGGGTTACACCCACGCACACACTGGGAGAATGTGCAAACTCCACACGTACAGTGACCCGGGATCGAACCCGGGTCCTCAGTGCTGTGATGCAGCAGTGCTAACCACTGCGCCACCATGCTGCCCTGAGTTTGCACTTTCTCCACGTGTCTACGTTGGTTTCCTCCGGGTGCTCTGGTTTCCTCCCACAGTTTAAAGATGTGCAGGTTGGGTGGGGTTACAGTGATAGGGTGGGGAAGTGGGCCTAAATATGGTGCTCTTTCAGAGGCTCAGTACAGACTCGATGGACCACATGGCCTCCTTCTGCACTGTAGGGATTCTATGGAAAAATATTGCAGATGCTGGAAAGCTATATTAAAAACAGAAAATACTGTAAATAGTCAGCATATCTGGCAGTATCTAGGGAGAGAAAAACTGGCTGAACATTTCAGATCAATGACCTTTATCAGAATTTCATAGAATTTAATTCCGTCTTTTTTAGGTATTACACAAAAATGTTAAATATAAATGTTTGGGGTTCCCCAATGTTTCAGTGCCCATTGTAGAATTGATGAACGGCAGAAGGCTCTAGGTTCAAACTGGAGGTGCGTGCTGCGATAGCTAACCTCAGCCAACAGTGCCGTGACACATGCTTTTCACGAACATTTTTTATTAGCAGTAGTGGGTGCTACAATGTGCAACTGTGCTGGAGGCAGAAAAAGAATCCTCCAGACTGGAGTAAACATAAATATGTCTTCCACCCTTCCTCCTCTCACGTAACACACTGAAATAAATTGCCTTAACGTGGAGCTGATGGCAGGACACAGTTGGATCTTTAGTAATTCCACCACACAGTGACTTACTTTCGGAATCCTTTTGGCAGCTGCAGACGGAGGGACATCACTATTGTCATGCTGATACCTGTCTCTGTGACAGATGAGACTAACAGCAGGGCAGGCATCTGCTGAGGTGGGGTCACTCAATGGAAATTAGGCAGGTCATTGTGCATGTTAAACAAATAAGAAGGTACAGCTGCTGAACTCTGTCGACCGCTTTTTGGACAAGGGCTGCAAAATAGATATTAAAGTCTTGTGCTACGCCATTCTGCAGACCGTTCTCATTATGCTATTAACTTCCATGGAATTAGCTCCTTAATCTAGTTCCTGTGTATCAGAATAGTCAATAAGCGCTGATAGCAATATTGAAGCTTAATATAGGTTTCTGAACTGTTTAATGTATCCGTCAACACTTATGGAAAGGCTGCTGTAAGAAAGGAATGGCCCTGTAAGGAACAGGTCACTTCAGAGGGTTAAAGACTGCAGAACAAAGATACTGTACAGGGAGAGAAGAAAGATGGATTGCTGTAAATAAACAGAAGTGAAGTGTATGCAGGGACAGGAAGAAGTAAGGAAAGAGGGATAGAGATATAAATGGCACATTGATTGTTCTGTGCTGCTTTTACAAAGCAAATTGCACCATCAGAACCCAACCATGAGTCATTTCAAGATTCTTTTGTATGTTTATATTTGTTTAATGTCTGGAGTACATTTTAATCAGCCCTAGAAATAGACCTGTGTCAGTGAAACATCTAATTAGCTTCAATCTGAGGACAGTCAAACTCGGGTCTCCGGCTAAATCTCAAGAATGAAATTATCTGACTTAAAAGACACCAATGTTATTTAAAAAGTAAAATTTGCAATGTTGGGTTTCCAGCACACACCATTGAATTTGGGCAGCACGGTAGCATAGTGGTTAGCACAATTGCTTCACAGCTCCAGGGTCCCAGGTTCAATTCCCGGCTTGGGTCACTGTCTGTGCAGAGTCTGCACGTTCTCCCCGTGTGTGCGTGGGTTTCCTCCGGGTGCTCCGGTTTCCTCCCACAGTCCAAAGATGTGCAGGTTAGGTGGATTGGTCATATTAAATTGCCCTTAGTGTCCAAAATTGCCCTTAGTGTTGGGTCGGGTTACTGGGTTATGGAGATAGGGTGGAGGTGTGGGCTTAAGTAGGCTGCTCTTTCAAAGAGCCGGTGCAGACTCAATGGACCGAATGGCCTCCTTCTGCACTGTAAATTCTATGAATCTGTGTTGTTTCCAATTATGGGATCGAAGTTGATGCCAGAAAACCCAATTTCAAATTTAATTTATTTTCCAAAGTAACCTATTAACTAGGGTTTAACTCATTCATAAAAGCAAAGCACCTCACATGATGAAAGCTGCAGTAAAATCAAAAGTGCTGGAAATACTCAGCAGATCTGGCAGCATCTGTGTAGAGGGAAACTGAGTTAATGTTTCAGGTCTATGATCTATCTATTGTCAGATTTTCATAGAATTTAGTGAAGTATTTTCCAGGTATTCCACTAGAAATGTTAAATATGGATGTTTGAGGCTCCCTAATAGTTCACTGCCCATTGTAGAATTGATCAACAGCAAGGTTCAAACTGCGGGTCTCTGCTAGAGTGGCTAACCTCAGCCAACAGTGCAGTGACAAATTTTTCACATGTTTTTTATTAGCAATAGTGGGTGTTACAACACGCAACTGTGCTGGAGGCAGGAAAGGAATCATCCAGCGATCTCACTCATGACTGTTTTCTGATGACTCCTGCGTAGTACATAATGAGGGCGTTAAATGTGGACAGATGGGATCTGACTCTGTAATGATGGGTTTTTGTATTCTATCGATACTCACTGGGAGTAACTTTCACTTTGGACAATGGTGTAAAGTGGACGATATTGGATGACCAACCCGTTAAACGTCACTCCTGTTTTTCATTTCCATTGAAACCAGTGAAATAGGAGAGAGGTGTTTAACGATAGCCAAGCTAATATCGCCATCTTAACAACTGGCCAAAAAACAACATGGCCATATGTCAAAATTGGCCATTTAGATAAAATGCCAGAGGACCTGAATATCTACAGAACCATGCCCCGGAATCTTCAGGAGAGGAGAAATTACTGAAAATTGAAGAGAAGAAAACATTTCCAATCTTTGGACGACTGTGGTAATATAATCGGCCCAGTTTTAAGGCCGAATAAATTGAATATCCTAAATTAAATAATTGGGCACTTTAAATTAAAACCCCAGTCTGCTCCAGCAAGAAGCCTACAGAATATCCGACTTGAATCCGAATATACAGAATTCAGACAGGCTGCCGGGGCATGTCTGGAGCAGCCCCTGATAACCCATCAAGCCAGTTCCTGTTAACCCATCAAGTGATTATCACTCCTACTTAAGATGCATTGGCCTATAGTCCACAGTTCCTGATACCCCATCAAGTAATTATCGCTCCTACTTGAGACGCATTGGCCTATAGTCCACAGTTCCTGATACCCCATCAAGTAATTATCGCTCCTACTTGAGACGCATTGGCCTATTGTCCACAGTTTTAGAAAAATATATATATTTATTAACGTTTTTTTACACAATTTTTCTCCCTTACAAACAATAACCGCCGCCCCCCCCCCCGTAACAAAAAATCGCGCAGAGCAAGATATATACATGGCAAAATGATATATTTACACAGCTTTGTACACTGGCCCTCACCCGTACGTGCCAGTTTCCTCAACCCTTCATGTTATCTCTTGCTCATCCACCCTCCCAGGCAATCTCCCCTCTCCCTCCCCCCCCCTCTCGCAGGACGTTTCCTCCCCACCCCCCAACGTTGCTGCTGCTGACCGACCTTCCTCTAGATAGCCTAGGAACGGTTTCCACCGCCTGTAAAACCCCTGCGCAGACCCTCTCAAGGCGAACTTAATCCTCTCCAACTTCATGAACCTAGCCATATCATTTATCCAGGCCTCCAGGCTGGGGGGCTTCGCCTCCTTCCACATTAGCAAGATCCTTCGCCAGGCTACTAGGGACGCAAAGGCCAGAATGCCGGCCTCTTTCGCCTCCTGCACTCCCAGTCCGTCCACTACTCCAAATATTGCTAGCCCCCAGCTTGGCTTGACCCGGACTTTCACCACCTGAGATATTGCTCCCGCCACTCCTCTCCAGAACCCCTCCAGTGCCGGGCATGACCAAAACATATGGACATGGTTTGCTGGGCTCCCTGAGCACCTTCCACATCTGTCCTCTACCCCAAAGAACCTACTCAACCTCGCCCTCATCAAGTGCGCTCTGTGGACCACCTTAAATTGTATCAGGCTGAGCCTGGCACACGAGGAGGAGGAATTAACCCTACCTAGGGCATCAGCCCACAGACCTTCCTCGATCTCCTCCCCCAGCTCCTCCTCCCATTTACCCTTCAACTCTTCTACCTGCGCTTCCCCCTCTTCTTCCAACTCCTGGTGTATTTCCAACACCTTGCCCTCCCCAACCCATACACCCGAGATCACCCTATCTTGAACTTCTTGTGCCGGGAGCAACGGGAATTCCCTCACCTGTCGCCTCACAAAAGCCCTCACCTGCATATATCTAAAGGCATTTCCCGCGGGTAACTCGAACTTCTCCTCCAGTGCCTCTAGGCTCGCAAACGTCCCGTCGATGAACAGGTCCCCCATTCTTCCAATCCCCGCCCGATGCCAGCTCTGGAACCCCCGTCCATTTTCCCCGGGACAAACCGGTGGTTACCCCTGATTGGGGACCACACCGATGCTCCCATTGCACCCCGGTGCCGTCTCCACTGGCCCCAGATGCTTAGCGTTGCGGCCACCACCGGGCTCGTGGTATACTTTGTCGGTAAGAGCGGCAGCGGTGCCGTCACCAACGCCCCCAAGCTCGTTCCTTTACAGGACGCCGTCTCCATCCTCTTCCATGCCGCCCCCTCTCCCTCCATAACCCACTTGCGGATCATCGCCACATTTGCTGCCCAGTAGTAGCTCCACAGGTTTGGCAGCGCCAACCCTCCTCGGTCCCTACTGCGTTCCAGGAACCCTCTCCTTACTCTCGGGGTCTTATTCGCCCACACAAACCCCATAATACTCCTGCCTACTCTCTTAAAAAAGGCCTTAGTGATCACGATGGGAAGGCACTGAAACACAAACAGAAACCTCGGAAGGACCACCATTTTGACCGACTGCACTCTACCCGCCAGCGAGAGCGGTAACATGTCCCATCTTTTGAAATCCTCCTCCATTTGCTCCACCAACCTCGTCAGATTCAGTTTATGTAGGGTCCCCCAACTCCTGGCTATCTGGATCCCCAGATACCGAAAGCTCCCCTCCGCCCTCCTCAGCGGTAGGTCCCCTATCCCTCTTTCTTGGTCCCCCGCCTGTAATACAAAGAGCTCACTCTTCCCTACATTGAGCTTATAGCCCGAAAACTCCCCAAACTCCCTTAGAGTCTGCATGACTTCCACCATCCCCTCCATTGGATCTGCCACGTACAGCAACAGGTCATCCGCATATAGCGACACCCGATGCTCTTCTCCCCCTCAGACCACCCCCTTCCATTTATTAGACTCCCTCAATGACATGGCCAATGGTTCGATCGCCAATGCGAACAACAGGGGGGGACAGGGGGCACCCCTGCCTCGTCCCTCGGTACAGTCGAAAGTACTCCGACCTCCGCCGGTTCGTCACTACACTTGCCATCGGGCCTCTGTAAAGGAGCTTAACCCAATTGATAAACCCTACCCCGAACCCAAACCTGCGCAGCACCTCCCAGAGGTACTCCCACTCTACTTGGTCAATGGCCTTCTAAACGTCCATAACTGCCACTATCTCCGCCTCTCCCTCCTCCGATGGCATCATTATCACGTTTAAGAGCCGCCGCACATTGGTGTTTAGTTGCCTGCCCTTTACAAAACCCGTCTGGTCCTCGTGGATTACCCCCGGGACACAGTCCTCGATCCTCGTGGCCAGCACTTTTGCCAGCAACTTTGCATCCACATTGAGGAGCGAGATCGGCCTGTACGATCCACATTGCAGTGGGTTCTTGTCCCGCTTTAGGATCAAAGAAATTGTCGCTTCCGACATTGTCGGGGGCAGGGTCCCCTCCTCTCTTGCCTCATTAAAGGTCCTCACCAGTAGCGGGGCCAACAGGTCTGTGTACTTCCTGTAGAGCTCCACCGGGAATCCGTCCGGTCCCGGGGCCTTCCCCGCCTGCATGCTCCCCAAACCCTTGCTCAGCTCCTCCAACCCAATTGGTGCCCCCAAACCAGCCACCTCTTGCTCCTCCACCCTCGGGAATCTCAGCTGCTCTAGGAATTGTCTCATCCCCCGCTGGGGGCTGAGATCTGTACAGCTCTTCATAAAAGGCCTTGAATACCTCGTTCATTTTCGTCGCACTCCGAACCATGGCTCCCCTTCCATCTTTGACTCCCCCTATTTCCCTCGCTGCCATCTTCTTACGGAGCTGGTGTGCCAGCATCCGTCTAGCCTTTTCCCCATACTCGTAGGTCGCCCCCTGTGCTTTCCTCCACTGTGCCTCCGCCTTCCCTGTGGTCAACAGGTCAAACTCCGTCTGGAGCCGTCGTCTTTCCCCAAGTAATCTTTCCTCCGGGGCCTCTGCGTATCTCCTGTCCAGTCTCAAAATCTCCCCCACTAACCTCTCCCTTTCCATACACTCTGTCTTCTCCCTATGAGCCCTAATGGAAATTAGCTCTCCCCTGATCACCGCCTTCAACGCCTCCCATACCACCCCCACCCGCACTTCCCCTTTGTCGTTGGCCTCCAAGTACCTTTCGATACACCCCCTCACCTTCCCACACACCACCTCGTCCGCCAGCAGCCCCACATCCAGCCGCCACAACGGGCGTTGGTCCCTCTCCTCTCCCAGCTCCAGTTCCACCCAGTGTGGGGCATGGTCCGAAACGGCTATAGCCGAATACTCCGACCCCTCCACCCTCGGGATGAGCCCCTACCCAGAACAAAGAAATCTATCCGGGAGTAGGCTTTGTGTACATGGGAGAAGAAAGAAAATTCCTTGGCCTGCGGCCTTGCAAACCGCCATGGGTCCTCTCCCCCCATCTGATCCATAAACCCCTAAGTACTTTGGCCGCCGCCGGCCTCTTTCCAGTCCTTGATTTGGAGCGGTCTAGTGCTGGATCCAACACTGTATTGAAGTCCCCTCCCATTATCAGGCCTCCTATCTCCAGGTCCGGAATGCGTCCCAACATGCGCTTCATGAATCCTGCATCATCCCAGTTCGGGGCGTATACGTTTACCAACACCACCCACATCCCTTGCAGCCTACTGCTCACCATTACATATCGACCTCCATTATCCACAACGATAGTCTTGGCCTCAAATGACACCCGCTTTCCCACCAATATTGCCACCCCTCTATTCTTCGCGTCCAGTCCCGAGTGGAGTACCTGTCCTACCCATCCCTTTCTTAGCCTGACCTGGTCCGCCACCTTCAGGTGTGTCTCTTGGAGCATGGCCACGTCCGCCTTCAGTCCCTTTAAGTGCGCGAACACTCGAGCCCTCTTCACCGGCCCATTCAGGCCCCTCACATTCCACGTTATCAGCCGGATTGGAGGGGCTCACCCTCCCCCCCAACGCCCCACGCCCCGCCGACTAGCCATCTCCTTTTCTGGGCCAGTCCCGTGTCCACGCCTCCCTCACCCTCCAGTCCCCCAGAGGGGGGATCCCCGTCCCGACCACCTCTTCTGTGTCCCATTCCCTTTCGGCCAGTGCAGCAGCAACCCTTTTTCTCCCCCCCCCTCCCCTCCCCCCGCTAGACCCCTGTCTAGCTTTTTTGCTCCCCCCATGTCACTCCCGTAAGTCAGCTGACGCCTGCTGACCCCGGCTTCCCCCGCTGTCCCATTGACCTCCCCGCATGGGAGTCTCCCAATCCATATGCATTCCTTCGTTCCCCTTCCCGCCTTTCTTCCCGCGCGCGGCAATACATAGAACATAGAACATAGAAAATACAGCACAGAACAGGCCCTTCGGCCCACGATGTTGTGCCGAACCTTTGTCCTAGATTAATCATAGATTATCATTGAATTTACAGTGCAGAAGGAGGCCATTCGGCCCTTTGAGTCTGCACCGGCTCTTGGAAAGAGCACCATACCCAAACTCAACACCTCCACCCAACACCAAGGGCAATTTGGACATTAAGGGCAATTTATCATTGGCCAATTCACCTAACCCGCACATCTTTGGACTGTGGGAGGAAACCGGAGCACCCGGAGGAAACCCACGCAGACACGGGGAGGACGTGCAGACTCCGCACAGACAATGACCCAAGCCGGAATCGAACCTGGGACCATGGAGCTGTGAAGCAATTGTGCTATCCACAATGCTACCGTGCTGCCCTTAAGAACAAATAAATCTACACTATATCATTTTACCGTCACCCATGTACCTATCCAATAGCTGCTTGAAGGTCCCTAATGTTTCCGACTCAACTACTTCCACAGGCAGTGCATTCCATGCCCCCACTACTCTCTGGGTAAAGAACCTACCTCTGATATCCCTCCTATATCTTCCACCTTTCACCTTAAATTTATGTCCCCTTGTAATGGTGTGTTCCACCCGGGGAAAAAGTCTCTGACTGTCTACTCTATCTATTCCCCTGATCATCTTATAAACCTCTATCAAGTCGCCCCTCATCCTTCTCCGCTCTAATGAGAAAAGGCCTAGCACCCTCAACCTTTCCTCGTAAGACCTACTCTCCATTCCAGGCAACATCCTGGTAAATCTTCTTTGCACCTTTTCCAGAGCTTCCACATCCTTCCTAAAATGAGGCGACCAGAACTGTACACAGTACTCCAAATGTGGCCTTACCAAAGTTTTGTACAGCTGCATCATCACCTCACGGCTCTTAAATTCAATCCCTCTGTTAATGAACGCGAGCACACCATAGGCCTTCTTCACAGCTCTATCCACTTGAGTGGCAACTTTCAAAGATGTATGAACATAGACCCCAAGATCTCTCTGCTCCTCCACATTGCCAAGAACTCTACCGTTAACCCTATATTCCGCATTCATATTTGTCCTTCCAAAATGGACAACCTCACACTTTTCAGGGTTAAACTCCATCTGCCACTTCTCAGCCCAGCTCTGCATCCTATCTATGTCTCTTTGCAGCCGACAACAGCCCTCCTTACTATCCACAACTCCACCAATCTTCGTATCGTCTGCAAATTTACTGACCCACCCTTCAACTCCCTCATCCAAGTCATTAATGAAAATCACAAACAGCAGAGGACCCAGAACTGATCCCTGCGGTACGCCACTGGTAACTGGGATCCAGGCTGAATATTTGCCATCCACCACCACTCTCTGACTTCTATCGGTTAGCCAGTTCGTTATCCAACTGGCCAAATTTCCCACTATCCCATGCCTCCTTACTTTCTGCATAAGCCTACCATGGGGAACTTTATCAAATGCCTTACTAAAATCCATGTACACTACATCCACTGCTTTACCTTCATCCACATGCTTGGTCACCTCCTCAAAGAATTCAATAAGATTTGTAAGGCAAGACCTACCCCTCACAAATCCGTGCTGACTATCCCTAATCAAGCAGTGTCTTTCCAGATGCTCAGAAATCCTATCCTTCAGTACCCTTTCCATTACTTTGCCTACCACCGAAGTAAGACTAACTGGCCTGTAATTCCCAGGGTTATCCCTAGTTCCTTTTTTGAACAGGGGCACGACATTCGCCACTCTCCAATCCCCTGGTACCACCCCTGTTGACAGTGAGGACGAAAAGATCATTGCCAACGGCTCTGCAATTTCATCTCTTGCTTCCCATAGAATCCTTGGATATATCCCGTCAGGCCCGGGGGACTTGTCTATCCTCAAGTTTTTCAAAATGCCCAACACATCTTCCTTCCTGACAAGTATTTCCTCGAGCTTACCGATCTGTTTCACACTGTCCTCTCCAACAATATCGCCCCTCTCATTTGTAAATACAGAAGAAAAGTACTCGTTCAAGACCTCTCCTATCTCTTCAGACTCAATACACAATCTCCCGCTACTGTCCTTGATCGGACCTACCCTCGCTCTAGTCATTCTCATATTTCTCACATATGTGTAAAAGGCCTTGGGGTTTTCCTTGATCCTACCCGCCAAAGATTGTTCATGCCCTCTCTTAGCTCTCCTAATCCCTTTCTTCAGTTCCCTCCTGGCTATCTTGTATCCCTCCAATACCCTGTCTGAACCTTGTTTCCTCAGCCTTACATAAGTCACCTTTTTCCTCTTAACAAGACATTCAACCTCTCTTGTCAACCATGGTTCCCTCACTCGACCATCTCTTCCCTGCCTGACAGGGACATACATATCAAGGGCACGTAGCACCTGTTCCTTGAACAAGTTCCACATTTCACTTGTGTCCTTCCCTGCCAGCCTATGTTCCCAACTTATGCACTTCAATTCTTGTCTGACAACATCGTATTTACCCTTCCCCCAATTGTAAACCTTGCCCTGTTGCACGTACCTATCCCTCTCCATTACTAAAGTGAAAGTCACAGAATTGTGGTCACTATCTCCAAAATGCTCCCCCACTAACAAATCTATCACTTGCCCTGGTTCATTACCCAGTACTAAATCCAATATTGCCCCTCCTCTGGTCGGACAATCTACATACTGTGTTAGAAAAGCTTCCTGGACACACTGCACAAACACCACCCCATCCAAACTATTTGATCTAAAGAGTTTCCACTCAATATTTGGGAAGTTAAAGTCGCCCATGACTACTACCCTATGACTTCTGCACCTTTCCAAAATCTGTTTCCCAATCTGTTCCTCCACATCTCTGCTACTATTGGGGGGCCTATAGAAAACTCCTAACAAGGTGACTGCTCCTTTCCTATTTCTGACTTCAACCCATACTACCTCAATAGGGTGATACTCCTCGAACTGCCTTTCTGCAGCTGTTATACTATCTCTAATTAATAATGCCACCCCCCACCTCTTTTACCACCCTCCCTAATCTTATTGAAACATCTATAACCAGGGACCTCCAACAACCATTTCTGCCCCTCTTCTATCCAAGTTTCCGTGATGGCCACCACATCGTAGTCCCAAGTACCGATCCATGCCTTAAGTTCACCCACCTTATTCCTGATGCTTCTTGCGTTGAAGTATACACACTTCAACCCATCTCCGTGCCTGCAAATACTCTCCTTTGTCAGTGTTCCCTTCCCCACTGCCTCATTACATGCTTTGGCGTCCTGAATATCGGCTACCTTAGTTGCTGGACTACAAATCCGGTTCCCATTCCCCTGCCAAATTAGTTTAAACCCTCCCGAAGAGTACTAGCAAACCTCCCTCCCAGGATATTGGTGCCCCTCTGGTTCAGATGCAACCCGTCCTGCTTGTACAGGTCCCACCTTCCCCAGAATGCGCTCCAATTATCCAAATACCTGAAGCCCTCCCTCCTACACCATTCCTGCAGCCACGTGTTCAACTGCACTCTCTCCCTATTCCTAGCCTCGCTATCACGTGGCACCGGCAACAAACCAGAGATGACAACTCTGTCTGTCCTGGCTTTCAACTTCCAGCCTAACTCCCTAAACTTGTTTATTACCTCCACACCCCTTTTCCTACCTATGTCGTTGGTACCAATGTGCACCACGACTTCTGGCTGCTCCCCCTCCCCCTTAAGGATCCTGAAGACACGATCCGAGACATCCCTGGCCCTGGCACCCGGGAGGCAACATACCTTCCGGGAGTCTCGCTCGCGACCACAGAATCTCCTATCTATTCCCCTAACCATTGAATCTCCTACAACTATTGCTTTTCTATTCTCCCCCCTTCCCTTCTGAGCCCCAGAGCCAGACTCCGTGCCAGAGACCTGACCGCTAGGGCCTTCCCCCGGTAGGTCAACCCCCCCCAACAGCATCCAAAACGGTATACTTGTTTTGAAGGGGAACGGCCACGAGGGATCCCTGCACTGTCTGCCTGTTTGTTTTTTTCCCCCTGACTGTAACCCAGCTATTCTTGTCCTGTACCTTGGGTGTGGTTACCTCCCTGTAACTCTTCTCAATCACCCCCTCTGCCTCCCGGATGATCCGAAGTTCATCCAGCTTCAGCTCCAGTTCCCTAACACGGTCTTTGAGGAGCTGAAGTTGGGTGCACTTCCCGCAGGTATAGTCAGTGGGGACACCGGTGGTATCCCTCACCACCCACATCCTACAGGAGGAGCATGTAACTGGCCTAGCCTCCATCCCCTCTTACCTTAAAGAATATAGCTGCTGTGTGGACTAACTAGATCTCCGCCCTCCGACTCTGCTCCCAGTCAGCTACACTTCCTGTAAACTCCTGGCTCTCTTCGCACTCTTTGCGGAAATGTCGGAAACAAAATGAAAGGAGCACCTTACTCCCTCCTCACCTAACTCCCTTGGTCACCAAACTCTCACTATCGCACTCAAAAAGCACCAAATTCAGCACTCCCTCGGTCACCAAACTCTCACTATCGCACTCAAAAAGCACCAAATTCAGCACTCCCTCGGTCACCAAACTCTCACTATCGCACTCAAAAAGCACCAAATTCAGCACTCAGTGCAAACAAAGTCTGCACTGTAGGGGATCACTTTTATACTGTGAATCTAGCCTCTGAAAAACTGGCCTAATCCAATTAACTAATTAACAAGCTCCAGCTGCAAGTGCCTAGAAGTAGAAGCCTGTTTAAAGCTGATTGAAAATTCACCTTCTTCTAAACCAAACAGCAACTTTTAAGTTAATTAACTAAATAAAAGAAAGACTAAACTTTAGATAAAAATGAAGCCTTATACTCCCTCGGTCACCAAACTCTCACTATCGCACTCAAAAAGCACCAAATTCAGCACTCAGTGCAAAAAAATACACCCCGCGCTTTCCAAAGCCCGCTCCGCCCCCTCTGGCGCAGCTCCTGTTGCGGCCTTGTCTCTCTCCCCCAGCCCATGTAACATTTCCTGCGCGTGATTGACCCCCTATATACAACAACCATCACACATCAAGCCTCAAACATCCCCCCTACCCTCATAAACCCTCAGTTAGAGTCCAACTTTTCGGCTTGTACAAAGGTCCACGCCTCTTCAGGCGTTTCGAAGTAATAGTGTTGACCCTTGTATGTGACCCACAGTCGCGCTGGCTGCAGCATTCCGAATTTCACTTCTTTCCGGTACAACGCCGCTTTGGCCCTGTTGAAACCCGCTCTCCGCTTTGCAACCTCCGTGCTCCAGTCCGGGTATATTCGGATCTCTGCATTGTCCCACTTACTGCTCCGTTCCTTCTTGGCCCATCTCAGGACCCACTCTCTGTCCGTGAACCAGTGGAACCTCACCACCATCACCCTTGGCGGCTCATTTGCCTGGGGCTTCTTCGCCAGCACCCGATGTGCCCCGTCCAACTCCAGCAGCCTCGAAGGAGCCTTCGTGCCCATCATCGCCTCGAGCATCGTGCTCGCGTATGCCTCGGCATCAGCCCCCTCCACTCCCTCAGGGAGACCCAGGATTCGCAGATTCTTTCTCCTCGACCTGTTCTCCAGGTCTTCAAGTCTTCCCGCCCACCTCTTGTGTAGCGCCTCGTTCTGCTCCACTCTCACCGCCAGGCCCACGAGCTCGTCCTCGTTCTGACTGACTCTTTTCTGTACCTCCTGGATCTTAGCTTCGTGGACCTTCTGGGTGATCCCGAGTCCTTCAATTGCCGAAAGCATAGGCGCCAACATCTCCTTGCGCATCTCCTCGCGCTGCTCCTCGAAGCAGCGCTTGATGAACTCCTGCAGCTCCCCTTTGTCCCTGGCCGCTGCCATTTTGTTTTCTTTCCCTCGCTTCTCCCGTTGCTCCAGTGCTGCTCCTTTGGCCGTTACACTTCTGGTCCGTTTAAAAAGTCTATGGAAACTCCTGAAAAAGGTCTGAGAGTCAGTTCCAGACGGGAGCTGCCGAATGCGCGACCTACTCCTCCATGGCCGCCACCGGAAGCCTGTTCCCTGCTTCTTCAATGGCCCTGGTAGATCTTTTCACAGTTGTTCCCTCTGCTGCTAGAATTCACCTTTGATAGAGTCAGCACAGATTGCAGCTTTAAGCTTGCCCTTCCCCCGCCTGCATGCTGGAAGAGGCTTTTGTCTAAACCTGCAGCCAAAGCCAAATCTTTTACTGTTTCTGCTGGGTCTGGTAGCCAAAAGACATAACATTCCTGGGGGACACTGTCAGGGGAATGCTGCAGTCTTCTTGCCAAACCGGGAAATGTCAAACAAATGCCGTGGGGCCCTGTAAAAGAGCCCAAAAGTCCGTTCCAAGCGGGAGCTACCGAATATGCGACCTAGCTCTGCATAGCCGCACCCGGAAGTCCATCCCTATTGTCCACAGTTGATGATACCCCATCAAGCAATCATCGCTCCTCCTAGGGCGGGCTCAAGTGCCCTGTCAACATGTCATCACCTAGACCATTGGACGCTGAGACCCTGCCTCTCGAGACTCCATTGGCAGAAGGTCAAGGGCGTGGAAAAGGAGGTGGGTGGCGACGGGGATAAAAATAGGCATTTCGGACATCTAGGACGCGAAGATTCGAAGAGGAGACTCGAGACGGGGGTTGGCGACATAGAGCAGACCACACCAGGTAGGAAGCAAGCAAGCAAGGAAGAAACAGCCAGCGACAATCACCTTCGCAAAGAGGAACCAGAGGAACTCGGAGATCAGATCTACAGCTTACCAAACCACCTTTGTGGGTGGTATAGTCGAATCCTGGGTGTTTCTTGTATATATAGTGGGTAATTTACGGGTTAACTATATTTAATAAAGTGTGTTGCATTATATATGTGTCCGTACTTCGTTCTCCTCATAAATAAAGATACCTGGGTAAACTTTGATTAAAATTCTGGTTGAAGTATCTGAATTGGACAGATACAACATTACCCTCTGTTTTTCTCTCCTTCGCCTTCCAATTTATGGGGCAGACATTGACAGATTGGTGCCTGGAAGCAAACTTGACAGGCAATCCGAGTTAGCAATGCTGCCTCTTCAATGCAAACCTTCCTTTAATGATTTTACCACAAACTAGCACTGCCAGAAGAACTGACAGATGTAGTGACTGCACCTGTCACAACAATGTATCTTGTGATAATCTACCTAGCTTCTCCCAATCAGCTACAGTTAACGCAACTCATTTTGTGACATTAGATTTCATTTATTTAAAGCACTCTTTTTCTCTTTATCTTGCCCTCTGTCATCTTTCAAGTGCCGTGTTCCATCATTCGCTGTGGTAGTCAGGCCAATCTAACTCTCAGGCTTCTCTCAGTGCCGCTTTGATATTGCTGTATTTGCTTGCTACAACTGCAATCAAGTTAGGAAGATCACTCTCGCCCTCTCTGACTTTCCTCGTCTCTCCCGAAAGCAGCTATCTGTTATTCAGCATTCTGCTTCCCCAGTGACATGACCAATACTAGGAGCACATCATATGGGGAATGACATACAAACCATGGCATGTGTTGTATTGGGAAAGGGTGAGATAGGGGTAAAAGACAATTCAGGTCTCTTTCCATTGTCACTTTATAGCAGTGTACTTCTAAATCAATCCTGCTGTGAAACCATGAGGTTAGCTCCTGCTTACTTAAAAAGGGTCACTGCAAAACTACATTTGTAGCAGAGGTATAAGGTGGCACCGTGGTCATGTCATTGGACTCAACTGGCCATGTCAGCAGGCTAATGCTCTGGGTTCAAATCTCACCACTGCAGCTGGTTATTCATTATTCAATGAATAATTCTGGAATTAAAAGCTAGTCTCTGCTATAGTGACCATGAAACTTTGGTCAATTGTTGTAAAAAACTATCTGCTTCACTAAAGTCCTTTAGGGAAGGAAATCTGTGTTCTTTATCTGGGATGACCTATACGTGACTCCAGACCCACAGCAAGGTTGACTGTCAAGTGCTACAATGTCTTTTCTTTAAAAAAAAGAATAAACACGGACGGACCACCCAGCATTAGCTAGGCACCAGAAACTGGAATAGTGTGAACAGTTTTGGTCCCCCTTTCTAAGGAAAGATATACTTACATTAGAGGCAGTCCAGAGAAGCTTCACTCAGTTGATCCTAGGTTTGGAGGGATTTTTTTTATGAGGAGAGTTTAGTCTGTACTCATTGGAGTTTAGAAGAATGAGACACGGCCTTATTGAGACATAAAGGATTCTCAGGGAGCTTGACAGGGTAGATGCTGAGAAGTTGTTTCCCCTTGGGGGAGGGTTTAGGACCAGAGCACAAAATCTCAGAGTAAGGGGGTCACCCATTTAAGACTGAGATGAGGAGGAATTTCTTCTCTGAGGGTAGGGAATCCATGGAATTCTTAACTGCACAGAGTTGTAGAGTCTGCGTGATTAAATATTCAATGCTGAGATAGACAGATCAGTAAGGGAATCCAGGGTTATAGGGGTATGGCGTGAAAGTGGATTTGAGAATTATCATATCAGATCAGTCATGATGTCATTGAATGGCGGAGCAGATTAATGGGCCAAATAATCTACTGCTCCTACATCTTATGGAAATGACAATACACCCATCCCCACCAACCATGCAAAGTCCTCTTTATTAAATCTGGGTATTGTGCGAAAATTGGGAGTGCTTTCCCACAGACTGGTCAAGCAACAGCCTGACATAGTCATACTCATCAAACTAGACATTACAGGCAGTGTCGCAGACATCACCATCCCAGGGCATGGCCACACCCACCAGAAGTGGCAGCACAGTGGTATACAGTCAGGAGGGCATAACCCTCGGAGTCCTCCACATTTCATGACATCTGGTCAAACATGGGCAAGGAGGGCAGCATGGTGGTGCAGTAGTTAACACTGCTGCCTCATGGCGCCGAGGTCCCAGGTTTGCTCTGGGTCACTGTCCATGTGCAGTTTGCACATTCTCCCCGTGTTTGCGTGGGTTTCGCCCCCTCAACCCAAAAATGTGCAGACTGGGTGGATTGGCCACATTAAATTGCCCCTTAATTGGATAAAATGAATTGGGTACTCTAAATTTATATTTAAAAAAACAAGGAAAAGGAAACCTCCTGCTCGTTATCACTGTTAGGAATGTGGAAAATTAACAAGATTAACAGTGAATTTGAGATTAAAATAAAATAACAGAGAAGTAACAAGACTGGGAGGCATTTGGAGGAATAATGAGATACGATTAGCCCAGTAACAAGATTAGCAGTTCAGAGACATTGAGGTCCAAATGGCCATATCAGAAGTGTTTACCAGAGATCAGTGGGGGCTATACAAGTAACTTCTAGTGGCAAGGGATTTGAGAGGAAGGCAACAGAACCCACAGGGGGCAATATCAAAGAGACTGAACAACATAACTGCTAGCACTCATTGGGGAGGAAGGCTAGTTTTCCATCCAACAGTCAGGCCGCTTCCATCTAATATTTAGAGCCACGGCATATTATAGATATTCTCCTCTTAAAATACGTAGTTTTGAGCCTTTGCTGAACCAGGAAGAGGCGTTTTGCCAGACGTGGTCACCTAAGCGGTATTGTGTGATAATTATTAACTGGATTTGACCTATAGAGTTACCAAAAATTGGATGTTGCTTGAGAAAAGGAGTGTCTTAATGGGTTTAGGGAACGTGGGTTCATTTTGGGAAAAAGAGGTAACTTCAGATAAAATGGTTGTTTAGTTATTCATATACTTAAATGTCATAGTAGTGTATATTAGTCTTTTGTGTGATTTTTCGATCATAAATATTCTTTATTAATTCTTGACACAAGGACTGGACTGGTTCCTCATTATTCCAAACAAAAATACACCATTAAGAGCCTGTGTTTCAAGTTACACTTCATGATTTTGAGACACTCACACGTATAACATCATTGGGGTCCTTAACACCTTGGATTTTCCTCTTCCTAGACCAAGGATGCTGAGGCCAATTATAGAACTCAACCAACACCTAGGTGCTAATTAACTAACTCAACATCAACCAGGATTGTACCTAGGAACTTCCGGCTCTATATGGCTCAATTAGATGGAAATAGAAACTCTTCTATTGAATCACATAATATCGGGGAAATATACGGCTCAAATTGCATTCAGTACAAGTCTGTCATTCCAGATGCCAATGAACATCTGTAATTCAGCTGTGCAAAGTCTAACTCAGAACAAAACTATTTTGTTAATTAAAATGATTATGTATTATACATAACAAATACAAGACGTCAATGTGCATAGGTTTAGTATGGAATTTCCAAAACTCCCCACGTGTGCCCTACAACCTGGTGAATCCACCTCATGATACAATCACATCAGGAAGATTCTAAGTTCAGCTGTAGGTCTGTGCTGAGGTGTCCTGCAATCAGCCTCAATGCTGTTAAGAGGAAAGAACCAGCCAGGTTCCCAATCCTGATTAGCATTGAGTGAATGCTGGAAAATGCGCTTGTGAGATCAAACTATGACACTCAACCACCTCTACCACTGCCTCAAGCCCCCCACCCAACCAGCCAGCCAGCCCAGCTGGCCTGTCAATTCACAAGCTCAGAGCATACATGAAGAATCGGGTCACACTTGTACGAGGGGCAGCCTGGTGCAGGTGTGGAGGGGAGTTTGGGGGCGGGGAATGCAGTCAGCTTCTGTGGGAACCCAGCAATGACAAATCTTGGAAAATCAAATCATCATTCATAAGTGCATTATCAATTAGAATAGACCACATTTTAGTTATTTTAAAGTTCACTTATTTTTTTCCCACTCCTTTGCTTTAATTTACTATAAGGATTTGTTCACATTTATCTTGGAAGTTGGAGTTTCTCCTGACATTCATTACCAAGTGTTTGGCATCAATAATTGCATTTACTTTTAAACTTCTGTTAATGTTATTTTCCAATGGTTACCCAAAATATTTAGACTGAAAAAACCCTTAATGAGTGCCCACTGACCATTAAATAAGATCATGGCTGAATCTTCTGCATCATCTCCACTTTTGCCCCTATTTCCATATCCCTTTATTCCCTTAGTGTCCATGAATTGGTCACTCTCGGTCTTGAATGTACTCAGTGACAGAACTTCCACACACTCTGGGGTAGAGAATTCCAAACATTCACAACCCTCTCAGAGAGGGAATCTCTCCTCTCAGTCCTAAATGGACAGCCAATTGTTGTGAGATTTTAGGCACCATGGTCCCTGCCCTCTTGCTAAAAAGGCAGGAGGAAGCCTGTGCAGGGGAAGAACAGCTGCTCTAGTCATTTAACATTCAATTGGCCATTAATTTGGGGAATTTCCACCCCACATGGACAGAAAATCTCATGTCAGACAGCCGCTAGCTATAGTATAAAGGGTTATTGTTAAATATGTAAATAAATAGTCTACATCATGTCATATCACATGACAACAGAGCATGGAGAGAGAGTGAGTTCTATGTCGAGCTTCATTTTGAGTATGTATCGTCATTGTAGGTATATTCAATAAAATGTAGTTTCCAGCCTTGCCTCCAGCAGTACCTGTAAGTCCAGCCCCACAATACCATAAGATACAGAATTAGGCCATTTGGCTCATCAAGTCTGGTCTGCCATTCGATCATGGCTCATATGTTCCTCATCCCCATTCTCCTGCCTTCTCCCCATAATCCCTGATCCCCTTAATAATCAAAAAATCCCCTTATTAATCAAGAACACCAGATTTCTGCTTGTGGTGCTACCTACAGCACCTCAAGGTTCCGCAGGGCTACAGACCAAGAGCTGGAAGGTGGAATTATACAAAATAGTTATTTCTTAGAACATAAGAACCAGGAGCAGGATTTGACAATTTAGACTCTTGAGCTTGTTCCACCGTTCAATACGGTCATGGCTGATCTCATCCTGGCCTCTCCACTGTCCTGCCCATTTCCCGTAACCCTTCAATCTATTACTGATTAAAAATCTGTCCAGCTCCTCCTTAAATTTACTCACTGTCCCAGTATCCACCGCACTCTAGGGTAGTGAATTCAGAGATTTATGATCCTTTGGGAGAAATAGGTCTAGATTCTCCGATTTTGAGGCTCTGTCCGGAGGAAGTCTCTGCTTTTTGAAGGAAATGTTGTCGTCGCCCCGCACTGATACTCCGACCGGTGAGGGGCTTGCAACCGTGCCACGTGAAACGCACGGCCTTGCCAATATAAATGCCTGGAGAATTGCTGGGTCAGTGGCCGTGCATGTGCACGGCAACGACCTGCAGCGGTCACGCTGTACAAAATAACGCCGGGCGTGACCCAACCTGCCAGATAGTGCCCCCCTAGACACCCCCAAGCCACCCCATCCCTCGGCAAAGATCCCCCCGGCCAGCAGCATGGCCCCCACCCACCCCCGGGACTGTGGCGGCCCTCGACACAGTACGCAGCCGCCACACGGCTTCACGAAAACTGAGAGCACACATGTCCCGCGCCATCGGGAACTCAGCCCATCGGGGACGGAGCATCGGGACCGGGTCTTCAGTTAACGTCCTGAGACCGTCCCATCAGCGTGCGGTGTACTCCTCAATGACTCCGTTTTGGAGGGGGAGGAGCATCCGAAAACAGGTGCGCCCCCAATTCGGTCGTAAACAGGGATTCTCCACCCAATCGGCGATTACGATATCGGCGTCGGGCAATGGAGAACCCTGCCCATAGTTTCTCCTCATCATGTTTTAAATTTGCTACAGCTTGGCTTGAGACTATGACCTTTCGTTCTAGAATGCCCCACAAGAAGAAACATCTGTTTTCACGTCTACTTTATCCATACCTTTAATCTTCTTATATACCTCAATTTGATCTCTCCTTATTGTTCTAAACTCTTGAGAGTATAGGCCTAAACTGCTCAATCTCTCTTCATAAGACAAACCCATTACCACATCTAAGATCCACACGTTAATGATAGACTAGCCAATCAGAGTCTGGCAGCTCTTGATGTGCCAGTATTGCCAGCAGGAATGATGGTTACAGCCAGTGCTGCACTTGGGCAATAAGGAGGAGAGCTGCTCTGATTGGAGCTTTGTAAGTATTTGGAGGTTCAGCGAGGGAGGCTCAGGGTCTAGGTTTGAGAGGAGAGGCTATGGAGAAGGGGTGTGTGCAGGCCCATGCCAATAACTAGACCATGCAGAGAAATCTTCGGACTTGAATCATAGAATCCCTACATTGCAGAAGGAGGCCTTTTGGCCCATCAAATGAGCACTCTATTCATACCCACTCCCCCATATTCCCGTACCTTAACCTGCACATCCCTGGACACTAAGGGACAATTCATGGCCAATCCACCCATGCTGACACGGGGAGAACGTACAAGCTCCACACAGACAGTGGCCCAAGCTGGAATTGAACCCGGGTACTTGGCACTGTGAGGCAGCAGTGCTAACCAACGTGCCGCCCCGGGCTAGACACTTGGTGTGGGCCTTTCCCGCTGCTGGTTAAATGCGGGTAGTGGCGGGATATGGTGTTAATGGGCATTAAACTGCCCAGGCAAGGCCCTGGGTGAGCCCACTGGTAGGCTGCTGCCTCATGTCACCCCTGTTGCTGGTATCATTTCAAGGGTGGGGGGGTAGATGGTGGGCAGACTGTCTGCTGGATTTAACATGCTTCCCCCACCCCCAGCCTTCAAACCCTTTGGCAGGAGAACATTAAATCTAATTCTTTGAACCCAAGTTCTTGATTCTCCAGCCAGATAAACAGCTGTTCATCACCACAGAAAAGCCATTGGTTTGGAGACCAGAAAAGCCATTGGTTTGGAAGCTAGTGATAGCTTCCCATCTGTGTAATTCGAAGGATATCCGAATGGTTTATTGAAGGTGTACGTGGCTGGAGCCATAACATTCAATCATCAACAATCAAGGTTGGGCAACTGGCTGCCTCACTGCGCCGAGGACTCGGGTTCGATCCCGGCCCCGGGTCACTGTCTGTGTGGGGTTTGCACATTCTCCCCATGTCTGCGTGGGTCTCGCCCCCACAACACAAAAAGATGTGCAGGGTAGGTGAAATGACCACGCTAAATTGCCTCTTAATTGGTAAAAAAAAGAATTGGGTACTCTGAATCTGTAAAAAAAAAAGGTTGGGCAACCATTCTAAACTTAAGAGAAATTCTGTGGATGGTTCTTGTTCAAATGTAATTATGAAGATATGTTTGTTTAATGTCTACTGTATCTGTATAACCTCAAGCTGTTGAGATTGTATTTTATGGGAGATTTTTGCTGGGGGAGTCATTGTCAGGTTTCCAGCCACCAGCCAGGGAAGTGTTACTGACTTTGTCCTGCCCTGTGGAATGAAGTTGTGATATGTTCTCCAACACAAAAAGTGAAATTATGATTTAATGTCAATATTTAGAGAGAATGTGAGTGGTGTGATTATTACTTTATATACCCAGCTGAGTAGCGAGATTAATGCTTCACTTTTATACACTTTACTGTTCGCTCATCACTCTTAAGTGATTGGAACCACTTGTGGTTCAGAGCCTTAGTCTTAGTTTGGTAAGAGTAGAGGCAGAAAGAATAATCAGTTTGTGGTACTTGATGTATTTCAGTAACTCAATGTATAGAGAAAGACCTTACTGTTGTGGCTCTTTCTATCATTCACTTAGATTTGGGTAAGTTAGGATAACTGACGGGTGATTCTGGGACAGAGCAAAAACTCCAAAACTCTCCGGCATGCTTGCCTTCATTGGCCGGGGCATTGAGTATAAGAATTGGCAAGTCATGTTGCAGCTGTATAGTACCTTTGTTAGGCCACACTTGGATAATAGTGTTTACTTCTGGTCGCCACACTACCAGAAGGATATGGACGCTTTAGAGAGGGTGCAGAAGAGATTTACCAGGATGTTGCCTGGTATGGAGGCCATAAGCTATGAGGAGAGGTTGAATAAACTTGGTTTGTTCCCACTGGAACGACGGAGGTTGAGGGGCGACCTGATAGAGGTCTACAAAATTATGAGGGGCATAGACAGAGTGGCCAATCAGAGGCTTTTTCCCAGGGTAGAGGGGTCAATTACTAGGGGGGCATATGTTTAACGTGCGAGGGGCAAGGTTTTTTACACAGAGGGTAGTGGGTGCTTGGAACTCGCTGCTGGAGGAGGTGGTGGAAGCAGGGACGATAGTGACATTTAAGGGGCATCTTGACAAATACATGAATAGGATGGGAATAGAGGATATGGACCCAGGAAGTTTAGAAGATTTTAGTTTAGACGGGCAGCTTGGAGGGCCGAAGGGCCTGTTCCTGTGCTGTACTTTTCTTTGTTCTTTGTTCTGCACCTCTAAGCTGGGGTGGGGTGGGGATGGACAGGGAAAATCAACAACGAATTCCACTCATTCACAGTTTCCAGTTATCTCTATTGGAAAAGGTGCACGTGTTAGCTGAGGGCAGCATCAAGCTTGAGCTCAGTTAAGATGCCCCTCCGTCCCCTCTTGATCAGCCTACCATCAGTTCACACTTCAAGCAAGGTAGTTTGGCGAGGTCCCTAAAGGTGGCCAGTTCTCATGCAGCCATAATCTCAGCATTAGTCACCAACTTCACGAAAATGACGGGGAAGAGGATCATAATCGGTGTTTGTATTTATAGGTTTCGAAATTTGTACGACATCTGAATATGTGACACCGGATCCTGCTTCAGCACGTTCTCACCAGCTCTCGGGGGAGCTGACTGTTTATTTGATTGAGCAATGATGCCAGTATTGAAGTATTTTTAAGTTTGTGTTTTTGGTTTAGAAGCACATTGAAACCATATGTGGCACATTCCAGCTCTCCCACTCATCAGAATGCTGTGAGTCAGGTCTTGAAACTAGGCTGCTGTGTATTTTGGACAATACAATGTAATTCTTATATTGGGCTGGATTCTCCGGTCTCCCAGCCATGTGTTTCTCTCTTCCCGCCGTTTGTCAATGGGATTTCCCATTGAAGCCACTCCATCCCACTGGGAATCCAGCGGGCACTGCAATGCCATCAGGAAAAGAGAATCTGGCCATTGTCTAGTTAACAATCTACTCTGGAAATGACAGGATGGCTGAATATAAAATGTGTGACTTGCATCAAATGCTCGATCTGAATGCTCAGTCACAGATTAATTTTATATTAACTTTTTTAGGGGCAGCACGGTGGCGCAGTGGTAGCACTGCAGCCTCAAGGCGCCGAGGTCCCAGGTTCGATCCCGGCTCTGGGTCACTGTCTGTGTGGAGTTTGCACATTCTCCCTGTGTTTGCGTGGGTTTCGCCCCCACAACCCAAAGATGTGCAGGGTAGGTGGATTGGCCACGCTAAATTGCCCCTTAATTGGAAATAAATGAATTGGGTACTCTAAATTTTTAAAAAAGAAAAAATTATTTTAACTTTTTTAATCAAATACTTAAATTGCAGTATCAAATTCCTCTGTTTCCACCATTCTGCCCAAGTCTGCTCCAATTGGGACCAAAATTGCCCATCTCAGAGAGTGGCCACAGATATGACAGTGTGGAAAATGGACATGTCACATTGGTTTGTAAGGTGATGGAGGCCTGGTGAATGACTGGAGGTTATTGGAGCAAAATAAGGGAAGTTTCACTCTGAAGCTGACCTGTGCTCCACGGGACCTGCGAGCACCCGATCCTGATGCTCGACTCCTCGGGTGGAAGCTCTGTACCTTCGCACTAACATCCGTCACTTTGATTAACACAAACAGATATATTTCAAAGTGTCTGCAGACTCCCAGTTAGGTGAAGCTACCCCAATCCTCAAACATTGTCAACACGTTAAAGATTAGTGTACTCTGGGCCTACATAGCCTTTGAATTCCATAACCAGAGCTTCCAGTCTGCAATGTGTTTGATGCTCTGCCAGATAACTCCAAGAAAGAGAGATGTATTAAAAGCAGTTCCACACAGCGACATGGCGCAGTTTATGTTGGAAGGTTAGTAAAGACTGTGACATTGATCAAAAGTGACAGCAGACATATATATTTAAAGGGAAAAGAATACTCTGTTAAATTGCCATATGATTGTAATTGTTCAAAGATACCTGTGCTCTTTCCACAATCGGTCCATATTAGCGAGCCTTTTTAAAAATGTCTCCTTTTCTGAAGGTTGTGCCTCACGCCGGGGTACAACTTCCACAGGAACTCTCTGGTCCCTTTCCACTTTGCCTCAATTGACCGTACTAAATTCATCAGGTTAAACGGGTATTGTTCCCAAAGTGTTCTGTGCTTTGAGATCAACTAACGCAGCACAGGCCATATCCAATATGGTTCAGACCACACTAGGTGGTGCAGTTGACCCACTGGAACATTGCAAGAGCTTTAATGACTTTTTAAAGAATATCTTATTTACGCATCTAAACTGTAAGCCATAAATTTTTCCTCAGATTTCAGTGCTTGTAATGTTTCTTTTTTCAACTTTTAATTCACATGTACATTAAAAAAATTATTTCATTTGCACCATTGAATTCCAGAAATCACACACAATGACTTGTTTTAGCTGACACAGATCTATTAATACATTCATCAACATCCAGGATTATACTCTACAACAAACAGAGCTTTGTTTTTTAATGCGAGGACATAGAATTCATATATACATCTCTCTGTATTTACACTGTGCCATAATTGTAAAGCAGAAGAAGAGAACACTGAAGGATTTTGTGGTCCAATGCCGAATGAGCTAAAAGACTAGAATACCACATTGTTAGGACTCTTGACGGCACACAAGGTACACTCGTGCCCTGGGAATTGCAGGATTGTTGCTGAAGGTCTGTTATTTAGCACTATCGTTTAGTTAAATTTTGTATTGTTGTGATTTTGCCACATTATATTATAACACTCTCCTTGATAAGTGCCCAGGTGAAGAACATTCTATTTTTATTTTGGTGTATGGGAATTGGAAAGTGTTTTAATTTCGACAGCAGCTGTCTCAGAAACTAAATCGGGTTGTGCACTCCAAAAGCCCAGCCCTGGAAAAACAGTAATAGTTATTGTAATGGAGACGAGTACTTAGGGTTGACATGCAGCTTTTCGGTTTTTGCTTTAGGATATACTGCATGTTTCCTCATATGCTTGTGTACAGAGTCAATGTATTCAAGTGGACCTATAATACAATGGGTGCAATGTTCCAATAATTGCACAGATCAGGGAAGAAAAGTTGTGTATATCTCCACTAGTTTCACAGCTGCCTTTTCTAGCCAGATCAAACAGTACTCAGTGCAATTTCACCATGCTGGCAAGGATTACACAGCCTAAACTCACCAGCAAAGCCGGGCTTCTGAAATTGGGGCACTATTTATAAAGTGAGGTTAAAGGCCCCCCCCCCAACCTGGATATCAGGGGTGGGATTCTCCGTTGGCCGATGCCGGAATCGGGAAATGCAATTGGGCGGAGAATCGGATTTGACACCGAAATTTCACGCCAAATCGCAATTCTCCAGCGCCTCGACAGTGGCGTCAATGCGTTCCACTCCACACCTACAGTAAACACTGTTGGCATATCATTCGCAGGCCCGTCCGGTATTCTCCGGGCCCTCCACGATGCTCCATCCCTACTGGGGTGAAATCCCGACGGCGAGGTTCACTTGTGCTTTTAAAAATCGTGAAACAGGCGGCCGTGGCTGCCGAAGGAGAAAGAGAGAGGGAATATGTCCAGCATCACCATAGTTTACTGAGAGTTGTGCAGCTAGCCGGGGGCTTCTGTCAGGACCGGGGAAGTAGCGGGGGATTGGCCAGGAGGTGGGTGGACGGGCACGGAACACCACTGCCGCAGCCGGCAAGGCAGCCATGCATCTGCGCACGCCGCTGACTGCCCACACTGAACTTAAGGCCACAGGTCGTAAGGGTGTACCCCTAGGTGTCTCTGGCCACAGCCAACCCATCAGCGGGATGGGTGCTTTCTAACGCAACCAGTGCCACCTTGTTGGCTGGGATGAGTGAAGTGTGTATATGTGGCAGCAGCCTGTCAGCGTCCCAAGAACGGAGTATCCCACCGCAGGACTCCAGCAGACAAGAGGAACACTCCCAACTCTCCCAGCACAGAGGACCAACCTTCGCCCCCAACACTCAATGGTTGGATCACCCCTTTCCCCACACCACGTGAACCTGATTACATCGCCAACAAGTGGGGGGGGGGGCAACTCATCTGATATTGTACATTGGTTTTTAAATACAGAAAATTGACTATAGAAATATGAGTGAACTAAACACTTAAGAGTCATAGAGGTCTGCAGCACAGAAAAAGTTATTCGGCCTATCGCATTTGCACCAATCAAAAACAACCGCTATGTATTCTAATCCCATTTACTGCTGACAGTCTCACTGTTCTTCAGCGAGTGATAGTTTGATTTACAGGAATGTTGCAGAGATTGAAGGAAAGGTTAATGATATTCCCTACCAGTATTCCCCGGGACCAAAGAAGAACCCTCTCACACACTATGCACCTTAGCTGCATTGGCATCTGCTTATCGTGATATTGATGTACTTCTCGGTCAACCAGCCACAAGGCACGTTGTTCAATGGTGAATCATCCATCCCACCCATATAGTAGTGAAGATGTATTTACACGAGGTGGCTCTCTGGGCATGCTGCTTTACACCAATGTTACCTTCCAGCGGGGAAATAAAACTTTACTGTACAATAACTTTACATTGACAGTTAGACATTGCCACTTAAAGGGTAACAATCCAAACGGAAACTCACTAATTTCCCCCTTTATCTCACTCAATTGAAGTACTGATCTATAATTTTTTTACGATTTCTTTGATTTTTCGAGATACTCAGTGCTGAGATATCTCCGATTTTGCTGGGGTGTTTCCTTCGACTTTTACATTAGGCATTTTTCTACATAAAAGGTGATAATTCAATACAGATTGTTGTCCATTGGGCCTGTTTTTGGTTTGTCTTTTTAAAGAAAGTGCTAATCACCCTGGCTCTAGTCGCCTTTTAATTAGAATTAATTATTGCTGCTGACAGGAGCTTTATTTCACCCTCAATGTTCTTCCCTCCTCAAGGCATTTGCTGGAGTGCAGTTCCAGAGGGGCCAGCTGGCCACAATTGTATGAATGTCATTCATGTACAAGTATAGAAGGTTTATGCAGAATCATATTGACACAGACAGAGGTTATGTAGCCCATTGACTCATTGTTACTCTTTGTAGAGCCACCCAATCAGTCCCATTCCCCATCTCTATCCCATGGCCCTTCAAGTTCATTTCTTACAACTGACCATTGTCGAGTCCAATCTTATCTGCGGATGCACTTTCCAGGAAGGATCACTGGATAACAATTCCAGCTGATGTTTGTTGCCTAAGCCCTCAGTAAGGATCGCTGATACTTTTTGACGTCCCTCATTGCTCACCTGGCTGAGGTGAGCTCACTCAACACAGATCAATGATCGGGCGATGGATTTTTCTCTTCTGTACAGCTTGGTACATAGTGGATGATGACTTTATCAACTGGCACTAGGCATTTTTCAAAACTTCTTGAGCTCGAAAGAATCAGAAATATTTACAATAAGCCAATAAAAAGCTAACAGCTATTTGGAATCCGCGCTCTCCACTCCCATGTCTTTCTGTTTCTTTGTGATTCTGTGCAGACAGGCACTTATGAATCACATGTAGCATTAACAATAGTGCTCTGTCAATCAAACACTTGAGGTTTTTTAAACAATAGAAGCAAAAAATAATACAAAACTAGGAAGTTCCTGTTCAGTGATTGTTCCCTTTAACCAAACTTGTACTATTTTTTAAGTATCATTGTGATTTTTTTTTTTCCCTCCAAGCTACAATTCACTGTGACGAACTGGAGGCTCCAGCTTGTTTGAAAGTGCACTTAGGACCTTGTCAAATTTTTCATATCGCTCGACTTGTTTGCCTTCAGCTCCTCGGCTCCCCCAGAGCAACCGCATCTGGAACTCGGTCTTGAAGATTTCAAGAACTTGTTCGTTTTCCTGAAATCCTGAGGAGGGAAGCAAATAAAGTATCACACCTTCAAACTTTCTTTGAAAAAAATATTTTGTTCAGCAACGTGAGGAATGCCACAAACATCTTAGCCCTGAAATTACTATGCAATATTCCTACCTTTTGTTCCTATTGTAGGCTCTAAGCACTCAACTCAGCTATTCCTAGATTGTAAATGAGGAACCATTCTTTTGGCCAGCAAGTTGAGATCCGAAATTCTCCGGAAACGGTGCGATGTCCGCCGACTGGCGCCCAAAACGGCGCAAATCAGACGGGCATCGCGCCGCCTCAAAGGTGCGGAATGCTCCGCTTCTTTAAGGGCTGAGCCCCAACCTTTGAGGGGCTAGGTCGGCGCCGGACGAATTTCCGCCCCGCCAGCTGGCGGAAAAGGCCTTTGGTGCCCCGCCAGCTGGCGCGGAAATGACATCTCCGGGCGGCGCATGCGCGGAAGCGTCAGCGGCTGCTGACAGCTTCCCACGCATGCGCAGTGGAGGGAGTCTCTTCCGCCTCCGCCATGGTGGAGACCGTGGCGGAGGCGGAAGGGAAAGAGTGCCCCCACGGCACAGGCCCGCCCGCGGATCGGTGGGCCCCGATCGCGGGCCAGGCCACCGTGGGGGCACCCCCCGGGGCCAGATCGCCCTGCGCCCCCCCCAGGACCCCGGAGCCCGCCCGCGCCGCCTTGTCCCGACGGTAAGGTAGGTGGTTTAATTTACGCCGGCGGGACAGGCATTTTAGCGGCGGGACTTCGGCCCATCTGGGCCGGAGAATCGCGCGGGGGGGCCCGCCAACCGGCGCGGCGCGATTCCCGCCCCTGTCGAATCCCCGGTGCCGGAGACTTCGGCAACCGGCGGGGGCAGGATTCACGCCAGCCCCCGGCGATTCTCCGACCCGGCGGGGGGTCGGAGAATTTCGCCCCTGGAATGCACTGCTTAAAGAGTGGTGGTAGCCCATTCTATAATGACTTTCAAAATTGAATTATAGAAATACTTGGAAGGAGAAAAATTTGCAGGACTATTGGGGAAAAGGCAAGGTATTGGGAATAATCACATAACCGCCACTGGTACAATGCCAAATTGGTCTTTCTGTGCTGTGTCATTTGGTGCTATAAGATGTGGGGTAAAAACTCCCTGTGCCCAACCTAAACATACCATATTCTACTGCCCCTGTGTAATACTTCCATTTCCTGCATCAGCCACCCATGTAGCCTTCCTGAATGAGATTGATCTTTGCAGCAATTTGTGCTGAATTACATGCACTCTGTATTGTCGACTTGTCCCCCAAGAACAATGAGCTTCAACATCAGCATTCAACCCATCTGTCTGGACTGAATCCAACCCAATGTACCAGAGGAGAAAGGACAGGGTACTGACAATGTACTAATAGCACTTACAGAATTGTAATAACACACAAATTCTCTTCGTTTTAAGCCTCCCTACACCTTGCAGCAGTCCCCAAACCAATGCCTAGAAAACAACTTACTGCAGGGCCTCACAATTTTGCTTTGTAAGCAACTGGTAAGATGGATAGACAGCTGACCCATTGATGGAGGTTTCTTTCCTTACCTATAGCACTGTATCAGTGTATCTGCTCTTGCTGCCCCTGCTGAGTGCACAAGTACACCACCAGAGTATATTCTCAGGAGAGACTATCCACATTCTCCTATACCATGATGCAGTTGCCTGTCCTTTCATTTTCTCTTTAGAACAAGAGATAATCAATGGAAAGTCCTGTGTACACGCCATTGCAATGAGGTCTTTGAACTGGTGCCGAATGTGGTACATAGAGAAAAAGAGAGGTCTCCGTTTCAATCCTGCTCTGTACCATATCAGCTGACCTCAACCAGGCTCTCAGTGGACGGCTTCAGTATCTCTGGATTAAGGTGGGGAAGTTCAGCTCGCGTTCCGTTAGCGCCTCCTGCTGGAGTATTGCAGTGATCAAGCCTGTTAATTTCAAACCTTCCTCATGGAAAATGAGTTTGGCACCGTGGGGAATGGAGGGAGGTGGAGAGGGTGGGAAGGATCTGCGCCCATGAAACTACCCCAACATGATTCCTTGCCATCTGAAAAGGCAGAGAATTGGGAAGTGGGGAAATGAATGAAATATAAGTGTTTAATCAGGTAACAAGTAGAAGGTGAGAAGAGTTCTCCCTATTTACCTTGCAGTTTCAGTTCAGCGTTTGTTCTGTACAGGCCTCCATGATGTGCAATCATCCTTGCAGCCTCCAGATGTGACATAACTACCTCTACACCACTTTCACTGATCTCCCATGCCTCCAGGTTGTCAGCATTCACCACGTTACGTTCAAGTAGAGTGATGAGGGGAACCACATGAGGAAAGGCCGTGTTGGTCAGCGGAGAAACCTCTGAAAGGTAGAGTGTTTGTTTTAAAGTGAGAAGATTGTGAAGAACAGATTGAGAATATCCATTGCTTTCATAAACCAGCTGCTCAACCGTCAGGATCTCTTACCCACTTCTGAGGGAATATCCTGCCTAAATACCGAAAGATGTATCCTCTCTGCATTCCTCAGTAGAAAATGAACTATGGTGTCCTATCGTGCATTTGATCCTCCTCCCACCCCTATCCTCTCATTCTCTCACTCTGAGCCACTTCCCCAGTTGACTGTCTATGTGGCTCATTTGGGGAAGTTTCCTCCTATGATAATCAGAGAGTCATACAGTACAGAGGAGGCCCCTTCAGCCCATCGAGGCCGCCCTGACAAAACTACGCTAAATCTATACTAATCCCACTTTCTGGCACTTGGCCCATATCTTTGAATGTTGTGACATTTCAAGTGTTCACCCATGTACTTTTTAAAGGTTGTGAGGTTTCCTACCTCTACTACCCTCCCAGGTAGAGAATCCCATACTCCCATCACCTTCCGGGTGAAAATATTTTGCCTCCAATCCCATCTAAACCACCTGCCCCCTTGTTATTGACCTTTCATCTCCCTTGTTCTTGTTAAGGTACATTCAATCAGTTATGAAGCAATTAAGGACAGTAACCTGTCCCTCAGGAGTTGCCGGCCCAATCAGTAGACTGGCAGCACACCAGTGCCACTGCTAACGGTGGCCATTGCTAAGGCTGCAGCTGCAGAGAGAGGGCATCGCAATGGCCCAGCAGCCTCAATGATAGGTGGAGTTGCGAGCCAGGCAGCCAGAACCTGGTGATTGATTGGAGGTGCGGATCTAGGAGTGCACGGGAGTCCCCAGGAACTGAAGATTGATCTCCAGAACACGACTGAAAGCGCTAACCAAGAGAAAATTCATAGGGGTGTGAAGACATGGCGTGTGAGGGAAAAAGCTGTTTGGGGCAATTGGAGGCAGGAAGTTATTCGAGGAAACATCTGGGAATGCCAGCTTTCCTGCTGCTGACAAAATTGCATGGAGGCAGGAAGACACCTGGCAACTCCCCCCAGGGCCTTTCTGTGCCATTTTGTCAGCCTACCCGCCACTCTAAAGGGCCTGGAAAATCCTGACTAGAATTTCAGCGTCAGTAGATATTGGATCCATTTCAGTCCACGCACGGTCATAATCTCAGCCCAGGATTATCAGGTGAGGCACTAAACAGCATTTAGGCCCACTAATAGAAACTGATTAAAGCCACAGAAAGGCATTTGATAAAACTTGGGGACATATTATTACTGTAACGCAAGATATTTCTCCCCCTTACTCCCTCTTTCCCCCAGAAATGGAGGAAAGCCAAAAAGAAGAATTTGTGCAGGGTGGATAAAGGGCCAATTACCTCTTCCTTCATTCATATTCTTCATGAAGGGCTTCAGTTTCTTCTCGTAGAGAATCGCTCCCTCCGTGTGTCGTTGTCGAAGAGCCATCCATGTCTGCTCGAGCCTTGAAATCTACAAAATGGGAGGGAGAAAACCAAGGTAAATAGGAACTGCAACTGGGGGTAACAGGGATTAAATCAAAACGAATGGTGCCAGCAGGTGGCAACCTGTAACCAAACTGCAATATTAATCTTTATACTGATTCCTTGTGTCAGGGAGGCGGGTGATTAAACACGGGCTGCTTTTATTATTCCCCGGATTGGATTCTTTGCTGAAGTAACTGAATGGATTGATGAAGGTAGTGCCGTGGATATTGCATAGAAGTTCCAAAAGACATTTGACAAAGCAGCACATAAGACTTATTCATAAAATAGAAGCACGTGATATTAAAGGGAGGATGGAAGCTTGAGTATGGAATTGGCTTTGGGATAGGAGGCACATAGTACTGGTGTACTGATGTTTGTTTAATTGGAGGCCAGTAGGCCGTGCAGTCACCCAGGGATTGATACTCGGACTATTGCATTCCTTGTTGTAAATAAATTATTTGGACTTGCGCATTGTGATTACAGTTTAAAAGTTTGCAAACGATTTATAAGTTGTGAATATGATGCACACAATAGGAAGCGACTTCAAAGAGAGACTGGTGAAATGGGCAGATATGTGACAGATGCAATTTAATGGGATTAAGTGTGTTGTGATGCACTTTCATATAAGCATTGTAATCTGAATGGTACTATTTTGAAAGGGTGCAAGAATAGGGGAATCTACGGATGCTTATTCACAAATTCTTGAAGATGGCAGAGTAAAGTGATAAGGTGGTAATAAAGCATATGGAGACTTGGCTTTGTAACTAGGGGCCTCGAATACAAAAGCAATGAAGTCATGGTAAACCGTTACAAATCACTGGTTATGCCTCAACTGGAATAGTGTGTACAATTCTGGACACCATACTTTCGAAAGGATGAAAAGGCCCTTGAGTGGGTATGGAGGAGGTTTAGCAGGATGATGTTTAAGAGGACACTTGGTTATGTGGAGAGAACAAAGAAGTTGGGATTAATCTTCTGTACTCGATGGAAAACCAAGGAGACCCGACAGTGATTTCTAAAATTATGAAGGGTTTTAATAGAATAAGAAGGGAGAAACTGTTTCCTCTGGCAAATGGGTTGATAACAATTTCAGATTATTGCTGAAAAAAGAGACATGGGGCGAGATTCTCTGACCCCCCCGCCGGGTCGGAGAATCGCCGGGGGCTGGCATGAATCCCGCCCCCGCCGGTTGCCAAATTTTCCACCACCGGATATTCGGTGGGGCCGGGAATCGCGCCGCAACGGTTGGCGGGGCCCCCCCCCCGCGATTCTCCAGCCCTGATGGGCCAAAGTCCCGCCGCTAAAATGCCTGTCCCGCCGGCGTAGATTAAACCACCTACCTTACCGGCGGGACAAGGTGGCGCAGGCGGGCTCCGGGGTACTGGGGGAGGCGCGGGGCGATCTGGCCCCGGGGAGTGCCCCCAGGGTGGCCTGGCCCGCGATCGGGGCCCACCGATCTGCGGGCGGGCCTGTGCCGTGGGGGAACTCTTTCCCTTCCGCCTTCGCCACGGTCTCCACCATGGCGGAGACGGAAGAGACTCCTTCCACTGCGCATGCGTGGGAATGCCGTCAACAGCCGCTGACGCTCCAGCGCATGCGCCGCCCGGAGATGTCATTTCCGCGCCAGCTGGCGGGGCACCAAAGGCCTTTTCCGCCAGCTGACGGGGCGGAAATTCATCCGGCGCGGGCCTAGCCCCTTAAGGTTGGGGCTCGGCCCCCAAAGATGCGGAACATTCCGCATCTTTGGGGCGGCGCGATGCCCAACTGATTTGCGCCGATGTTGTCAAAGCTTTTTGTCTTGCACTCATCAGGACAGACACAAGAATACCAACTTTAAACTGAACAACAAATTATACTGCATGAGAAGAGAGTGCCGATTGGTTGACAAGTCTACTCTGGTAACCACGTTGCCATGGAGAATGCCCTAGGGAGCAGTTAATTGTCAAGCTTTTGCTTAAATTAAAAACAGGCAGGTCAACTCTGATTGGCCAAGGCATTGCCATGGGGAATAATCCAAGGATTGGCTGTCCTCAAGCTTTTGTTCAATTGAAATAGGCGCAATATGTGTACATGGTCCTTCTGTCTGCAACGGACAGGGCCCTATGAGTGAATATGTGTAGCTCCTCGCGTACATAGCTGAGCCACACTGCATGCCCAACTGATAAATCTTTAAATTAAATCCTTACATGTTCTAGAAGTTACATATATGATGAATGCAAGATGAAAAGCTTTAAAACCTTGTCTATTTTCAGGAATACTCAAGTACTGTACGAACAAATGACAATTTCCTATATGTTAAATAATTGGCAGAAGAACTGGAAGGGAAATTAGGAGAAATCTCTTCAAAGAGAGTGTTGTTCGGATCAGGAAGTCTACCTAAAAATGTGGCCGAATCAGATCCCAAAGTAACTTACAAAAGGCAACTGGTTGTATACTCGAAGAGGATTAATTTACAGGATTACGGAAAAAAGGTCTGCAGTACGGGACTAAATTGGACAGTTTTCTCATAGAGCCGATGGAGGCACAACAGGCAAACAACCTCTTTCTATGCTGTAAGAATCTATGATCCAATGATTCTAAGGGTTTTTCAAGAATAATGAACCCCAATGTCATGAAAATTAATCCTCAGAGCATCAAAATGCTGTTTAGCGGAAATGGAATTGGATTTATTCAGCCGCTGTAACTCAGTGGCCCTGATGTTATTTCTCAGAACACCACGATTGTTACAGAAAATAGTGAATCAAAATCATCGTGAGCAACCCCATGGAAGATTGACCGGACCTATAAAAAAGGGCCATGGATACTTGTATTTGAACTAAATTGCTGGAACAAATGATTCCTGGAACAATCCAACTGATGTCTAACAGTAATATCCCACTTTGATAACAACGGATCAGACAAATAAGTACAGATCTCGTTACACATATGTACGTCCCCATGTCTCTATAATCAGTCAGCGGTCTAATTCTGAGTCTAGTATGTGTGGTGGTATGTATTAGGGGTAATACGGTACACCACAATGCCGACAGGCTATTGGTAGATGGATACCGGGTCCTGATAGGATCTGCTGCCTACTGGGCTCCACCCAGAAATGCCGGTATAAGAACCCGGATTTCCCCCAGCAGCTGCATTCTGTACCCAAGCTGCTGGGCATCATGTTCTGCTCAATAAAGCCTTTAATTGATGTTACTTCAACCTGCCTTGCGTCATATTGACGGTACAACAGTATGTAACAGAATAAAAACGGTGTTATTTTCTTTAACTTTAACATCAACCCTGTGTGTACCATGACTAGCAAGAAAGAAGCCAACAAACATCATCTGACATGAACAGAAAGAACTGATTCAGTTTTGGAGCAGTGCCATCTGTAAATAACATGGAGATGCAGCAATTCACATTTACTGGATGTTTCTCATATTTCCTGTTAATTGAGTTCAGATCAATACAGGACCGGCACTGACGAGTGAAGACATTAATGGGACATCTAAAAGCCTGTAGCTGCCTTGTGCAACAGCCCGCAGAATACTTAAAGGCTGTGGTTGACGTTTTGCCATGTGGGTATTTTTAGTGCGTAAATGCAATATATGACCGACGTAAACACTAAATTCTCACAGTGCGGAGGTTTTGGATGTGACCTGCATCCATTTACAAGACAAAAGCTTTGCTAGTGGTAATCGGTGTTATTGAAACCTGGAGGCTGGACTAAAGCAGAGCTGAACCCCACTCCCCCACCCACCCTCTTCTGTTGATTTTGTAACCTGCAATGCAGGCATTGGTGCGTGAAATCATATTTGGTGTTCAACAAACTACATTGGCTCACCTCGCTGCCAAGAGCAGGATATGGGGAGGGCCGGGTGAAGACTTCCCAGCCAGTCTTTGGCTTAGGGACGTTTATAATAACATAGTGTGGCTCGGTGAATAAATCAAGGTTAAGAAACCCTCAAAGGAAATCATCTCACTCTATCCAGTGCCTACCTGAGGCATTTCCAACGCTTTCATCACAGCAGCAAAGCCAAACATATTCCCCATATTGCTCTTCAGTTCAGCAGCCAGCTGTATAGTTTTATGCAGGAGAGCTGCCCGCTCCTCCGTACTGCCAGTGCAGCCCAGAATATCCACTGCCATCATGATCGACATGGTATTGAACCTATTAGATGAGAAAAAATAAGTTAAAACAGAAAATGGAGTCACTCGGGAGAGAAACCGATTTAACAGGCTGAATTTTACATGCTTCTGGCAGAAGTGTTTCCCATTTATGGGGGGGGGGGGCATGTAAATTAGGCTGGCAGCACCCACTCCACCATCTTCCTGCTCACCCCCAGAAAATGAGGAGGGGGGGCCAAGAAGGGCAGCACAGTGGCCCACACTGCTGCCTAACATCGCCAGGGACCCGGGTTCAATTCCAGCATTGGATGACTGTCTGTGTAGAGTTTGTACTTTCTCCCGTGTCTGGCAGGGTTTCCTCTGGTTTCCCACAGTCCAAAGATATGCAGGTTATTTGGATTGGCTATGCTACATTACCCCTTAGTATCCAGGGATGTGCAGGTTGGGTTACGGGGATAAGAAGGAGTGGGCATGGATGGAGTGCTCATTTAAATGGTCGGTGCAGACTTGTTGGGACGAATTGCCTCCTTCTGCACTGAAGGGATTCTGTGATTCTAAGAGTTCAAATGATGAATGTCATTCACATTATCATCTGTTATTTTAAAGTAATCCTGTAAGACAGTTCACTGATTTTACCTGCCAGCAAAGCAAATATTCATATGTAGCCCCATATGTACCCATTTGGTGAGTATACCATCCAGGGCTGTTTAACAGAGTTCACAGCACCTGGAGTCTCTGTTCAACTTCTTTAAATTAATCTTTAAATTGCTCACAGGTAAAATCATTGAATGGTTTTATCATTGAAAATAACAGATAATTGTTGTGAGCGACAGTGAGAGATTTGAGCTTTTAAACATCACGACAGCTTGCACAAAATTGGTCGCTCACTGTGTAGAATATAGCAAGCACATATTCACACTACCATGGCTGGGAGTTCCAATCCATGTGCAACAACGTACAGTACAGCATCGTTCCTCACTTCAGGAGGAGCACACACTGCCCCCATGATTGCCTCACCCTCGGGAGATTGTGATCATGTCAGTCTCAACCCATTCACTGGTCCGTACACGAGCAGCTGGAGGAAGGAGTGGGTGAAGATTTGCCCTATTTCCCTTGTAACGAGTGAGACTGTATCTGACCCCAGCTTAGCTATGTTGTAAATGGGAGAGTGGAGCAACCAGCTGGTTCTTTTCCTTTGTTGAGCTCCCCCTCTTCCCCCCCCCCCCCCCCCCCCCCAACCATCATCCACCCATAGACAGCGCCTGACCCAGATATTAGGGGTTTTGTGAAATTAGGGACGAGTGTGAGCTGGTCTCCAGCCTCTGCTTCTGGCAGTGGAAGCTCTGTGGGGAAGGTAACAATATAGAGCTCTCTACTGTACCTCCAATGGCAAATGCATTGCTTGGTGTGGTACTGCGCCCCACAGAACCAGACAGTTTCAGAGTTCAGTGCCCAGATCGTGACCAAAGTACTGGGAGGATTGTCAAAATTGGCTGTGGAATTTTGGGAAGGAAAATGGTCATCAGCAATTGCTCTAACTCCGGAGTGCTGTCCAGTGACTTCATCCTGTGATTGCCCTCATTGCGCCTGTTGACCTTCACTGGCTCGGATGAGTAAAAGGAGAACTTGGGTGCAGAGCAAAGTAGGTGTCAGCGTCTTCAGGCCAGGAAGCAAGAAAGTGATCATATCTCTCTTCTGCCCACAGGAAAGAAAACTAAAAAACTAAAATATGAACTCAGTTTGTAAATGTGTGCACAGTAGATACACTATATGATTGAGTAGAAGCAAACAGATCCGTTCAAATATAGTGACATTGTCCCAATGAATTCAATGGACATTTTCTGAATTGATGCCAGACTTTTAAGAAGCTGTTGCTATGAGTCCTATTTTAAAGAAAATGAGCTGTGACACAGCCAAGAACACAGAACGTGGTTTGCATCACGACTCTCTGCTTCTCTCACCGTTCCAGTAAGTCCAGTCGGAGCTGGTGCCCATGGGGAAGAGTGAGTAACTCCAGCCCTGAGCTCACTCCCATCTGCTTCTGCAGCTCCTTAGAAACAGCCAGTATCCTAGCAACCTGTGTGGACAGGATATAAAGGAGATTAGTCAACTTGCCCTCTCAGCAATTACAGGGCCACAAATAACAGGCATCGCATTCACCCACTGAATATCGATCTGTTTATCAAACAGCATCTCTGCAGTTATTCTGGCAAGCGTGAAACATCAGGAATCTCGATTAACGGTTAGGGACACACATTTGTCTCACAAAGCAAACATGATAAATACCTGGATCCACATAAGTCTTCAAGCACGACTAAAGATTTGAAGTTTAGTGTAAGGGAACAGCGCCACTATTGTCCCAACAACTATATTGAAATGAGATTTTGGAACAGGCTGGTAGCCGGTCAACATGCTGTTGCTTTAAGATAAATAAATGAAGCAAATTTAAACACCCACCATTTCCCTTCTCAAGCTTGCTAACTCTTGTTAAGTGCACCTGTCACTGGCTCAGCTACCTTCTGGAACCCCATCCAAGTGACCACTCTTCATATGAGGGCAGTGCCTGGGTAGTTAGTGTCAACATTCTATTCAACTGTGGATGGCATCACAATCGGCACCAGATTCTACCAGACATGTCTCACATTTGCATTTAGCAGCAAGTCGAATGTTAGGATTTCAATTAGAACAAGGATACCTGGCTGACTTGCACCTTCCCTCGGCCAGGGACATCAAAATCATCATCTAAATCCTGGCTGAAGACTAATAGCGTAGACGGTGCATCAAATCTGCAACCTTCCAGACCCTTACAATTTTAGTTTGATCACTGGTAGCATGTTTAACTCTGAGTCAGAGGTTGTGGGTTCAAAGCCCACTATGGATTTTGATGTGTAACCTAGGCTTACAGTTCAGTGAAGTACTGAGGAAGTGTGTTGGCAACGCTGACTTTCTGGAGAGGTCTTAAAACCCGTTTACCCATTCAGATAGATGTGGAAGAATCCAGGCTACTATTCAAAGAAGTCCTGTCCAAAATTCATTCCTCAACCAAAAGAAAAACTAAGTCCAATTAGTTATTCATTTAATTGCAGTTTGAGAGACTTTTCTGTGTCTGAATCAGCTGCCATATACAGAACAAGAGTGACCACACACTTCAAAATTTATTCATTGGCTTTGAGGCACTTTGGAACATCCTGAGGACATGAATGGTTGAATGTGAATAAAAATTTAAAGAAAAGATTGTTAATTCCACAACATAAAATTAAAGATACAACGGAGGAGAGTCAACCGGCCCCTCAGATTTTCTCACCGTGCAATCTACTTTTGTGATGTGTTTGGCTGTAGTTTTGGGATCCTCTCCAGCCAACAGCTCCTTGACTTTCTTTAACACGGTCATCTCGAGAGGCTTGTTCTCCAAGGGAATGAGTGCTGACTGATATCCATTCAGCTTGAAGGAAGACACCAGTTCAATAACTGGGGCTGTGAAAGAGTGGCGCTGCAGTCCCTCCCCTTTTGCGCCAGTGGGCATCGGACTGAGGTACGTTTCCGTCTCCAGGATCCCGAAGTTTGTCTCGGATTGCCAGCTGGAGATGTTGGGGTTTTCCTCAACTTTCAACCGCTCCACGTAGCTCTTTGCCATCATTTGGCTTTGTTTGAGGGCCAGTTCCAGCTGCTGCCTCTCCCAATCAATGGGAGACGAGGGTCGCAGCTCACAGTAGTGGGTGTGTTCTGACTCTCTGAAATTCTCCGGTGCTTTTCTCTGGGCCGATTGTAAGGAGCCATGCAAGGGGGTGGAATGTGTGCTGGTACAATGAGGGCCACTCGAGGCCTCTGAGGGGCCTTCCCTGTTAGAGTCCTGACACAGTCTATTACCGATCGATGGGCTAAGCTGTGGCTCGTTAGACCGCTGCAGCACCGGCGATGATGGAGTCATCCTTTGCACTCGGCCTAGCTGGCTTTTGTGCTTCAAGCCTGTGGAGAAGATGTTACAAAAGGTTAGATACAAGTATTTTAATTATCACACCTTGCTGTTCCTCTCCCATTTTCTCCTTTTGGTGGCACATGTCCATTAGTGCTGAGGTACAGTTTCATGAGGTCTTGGCCACTTTCCATTGCCGGTGTCTATTCTTCATGCACAGACCCGGACAGTGAAGCTTTTTGACTATGGAGGTTATTACAGCCTTGAATGGGGCTAGACCTGAACTCAGGCCTGGGCCTGATATTGATCGAGCCAGGGACAAGGCCTGAAATTGAGCCAGAGCTGGAGTACAAGCCTGAGCTTGGGCCTGAGCTCATCTGATGTTCGCAAACGCATGCACTTTCCAGCAGGGGGCGGCCACTGGATATAGCGATCAGGAGCAGGACTTGTGGCTGTTTTTCCTCCGCATTGTGAAGCAGGATTAAAACTAAACTCTCAAGATTCTACATTCTATCCTGAAGAACATTACTGATATTTAAATGATGATTAATATATGTTCAGAAATTTATCAAGTGTTTTAATGAATCAAGAGAGGAATTTACCATGGAGACCTGTGATGAATGTAGGGATTTCAGATATATTACTGTGGTAAACCACTGTATTGCATTGTATTGTGTTGTGTTGAGCTGTTGCATGCCTGGGCTTGTCCCGGCTGGCTCCGCCTGTGGCTCCTCCCGTCGGGCTCATGTATAAAGGTGGCAAGTCTCCGCCTCCAACCCAGTTCAGGACCAGAGGCCAGGGGGCATGCTGTTTAGTGTATTAAAGCCTCAGTTACGTTCATCACTCGTCGTGTGTTTATTGATGGCATATCAATTGTAGTATATGTATTTGTTGCAGTAAGGGTTAATAGCCTGGGTTAGTGTGTGTGACCGCCACAATGGTGTTTTTAAAAAGTATGGTTTGCAAGACAGTCAGGCTTTCTGGGAGCCAGAGGTGCAATTAAAGCATCGTAAAAGCTTGGGCTAATGGATTTTTGATTTTATTAAGAGAGTTCCCTGTGGAGTAGTTAATTAGATACATTGTGTGCTGTTAGTAAGATAGTGTAGTTAATGGGAGGAGCTACAGTACCAGGCATTTTGCACAAAAGGAGGCAGTTTAAGTTTTGGATTGGGATGTGAACAAAAGTGTACAATATAGTTCAGTTGAAGATCTATCTGTGGACAGACTAGCAGTTTCTTTCCAAGCTGTTATTTAGTTGTGTGGCTGGAAGGGAAGCTGAAAAGCAGCTTCTGAAATGAACCGGAGTTTCTACTTTGTTCTGAAGGGTCAGGCTTTTCTTTAAAGTCTCAAAATATCTCTCTAGTGGAGTATCTAAGACATCTCAGTGCAGCAAGTATTCCTGACTGCTAACTGTATTTAAAAGTGGATTGGGATCTGAGATGGTTCTGTTGTTTGAGTGGGAATAAAGATAGCAGTGAAGGGTTATTGTGTCACTGTATTGATTAGCATTGTTTAAGGGGGACTTCCGGTGGCGGCCATGGAGGAGTAGGTCACACATTTGATAGCTCCCGCCTGTGACGGATTTTTGGACCTTTTCCCCCGGTTTTGTCCGGATTTTATGGCATAAATCACTTCATTTCATTTTTTCATTTTCAAATCGGTGAAGAGTGAGACAGTAAGGAGAAATCCCCCTCCAGTGTATGGAGAATTGGACCAGAAGTGGCCGTGTGAGAAGACAAAGTCCCACAAGGAGGATGCGAGCAGAGCTGGCAACGCGGGAAAGCATGGGCCGCGGGGAGACGGCACAGTGGTCGACGGAGCAGCTGGTGAAGTTTTTCGAAGATTGCTTCGCCAAGCTGAAGAAGGACACGCTGGACCCGATCAAGGCTTCGATTGACAAAGTGGTGCAGAATCAAGAGACCCACGGAAGAGTGATCCAGGAGGTGGAGAAAAAGGTGTCCGAGCACGAGGAATACATAACCGTGGCTGGCGACCAAGGTGGAGATGATGAATGACAGCCAGAAAAGAATGCAAGAGAAGCTGGAGGACCTGGAGAACAGGTCCAGGAGGCATAATCTTAGAATTGTCGGCCTCCCTGAAGGCAGTGAGGGACCTGATGTGAGGGCTTATGTGACGGACATGCTAGAGAAGTTGATGGGGGCTGAGGTGTTCCCTCGGCCCCTGGAAGTAGATAGAGCACACAGAGCCCTCGCGAGGAATCCCCGAGCGAACGAGCCGCCGAGGGCGATGGTGATACGTTTACACCGATTCCTGGACAAGGAACACGTTCTGCGGTGGGCCAAGAAAGAACGGAGCAGCAAGTGGGAGAATTGTGAGCTGCGCATTTTTCAGGACCTGGGTCAAGAGGCGAGCTGGGTTTAATCGGGCAAAAATGGCCCTCTTTAAGAAGTGGGTGAAGTTCGGGATGTTGTATCCAGCCCGTCTGTGGGTCACACATGAGGAACGGACTTCTACTTTGAAACAACAGATGATGTATGGACTTTCATTAAAGAAAAAAGACTGGAGGTGAACTAAAAGACACTGAATCCTTGGAGATTTGTTGTGCTGGGTTGTATAAGTATAAGTAGTGTTATGTGTAATAAGGGGCTGTTTTGATGGCTAGAGTTAACTTTGTCTTGCAGGGAGCTGGTTAGAGGGGGTTGGTTTCTGGGTCTGTTTTCTTTTGGGGGGTTTCTAAAGTGGCTGTTTTTTCACTGTTTTTTCTGATGTTTGTTTACTGGGGAATGTGATGCTTTGAATATGTCTGTCCAAGTGGGGGGAGAGGGGACAGTACTATGGGGAGACAGACTGCTTGGTGCCATGGGCGGGCGCTATCAAGTCAGCATGGGTCAGCTGACTCACGGAAGCACAGTAGGGGGCGAGGTGGTGTGAGGCCGGAGCTTGACTTGGGGGGTTGGGTTTCTGGTGCTGTTGCTAGGGGGAGGGAGAGGGGGGGAGCTGCTTTGCTGACATGGGAGAGACTGTTACTGGGGGACAAATGGGAGATCGGGAATGGCGAATGTCCGAGGGGGGGCTTGAGGAGGCCGAGGGCGCGAGCTGGAAGCTGGCCTAAAAAGGGTGATGGGGGGGGGGGGGGGGGGGGCAGGCCGATTACATGGAACGTCAGAGGGTTGAATGGGCCAGTCAAGATGGCTTGCGCATTTGAGGGGGCTGAAGGCGGAGGTGGCAATGCTACAAGAGACACACCTAAAGGTTATAGACCAGACGAGATTGAGAAAGGGGTGGGTCAGCCAAGTATTCCACTCATGGCTGGACTCAAAGACCAGGGAGGTAGCGATCTTGATCAGTAAACGAGTGGCCTTCGAGGCAGGGAGAATTGTGTCAGACAAGGGGGGTAGGTACATAATGGTGAATGTGAAGCTGGAGGGGGTGAGGTTGGTACTCGTGAATATATATGCTCCGAATTGGAACGATGTGGAATTTATGAGGCGGGTGTTAGGTAAGATCCCAGACTTAGAGTCACATAACCTGATTATGGGAGGAGATTTTAACACAGTCATTGATCCGTAATTGGACCGGTCAAAATCCAAGACAGGGAGGATGCCTGCCGCGGCAAAGGATTGAAGGGGTTTATGGAACAGACGGGGGGAGTAGGCCCCTGGAGGTTTGCACGGCCAAGGGCGAAGGAGTTTTCTTTTTTCTCACATGTCCACAAGGTCTCGCATCGACTTTTTTGTTCTCAGCAGGCTGCTAATACCGGGGGTGGTGGAAACTGAGTACTCGACAATCGCAGTGTCGGATCATGCCCCGCATTGGGTTGATCTAATGGTAAGTGTGGAGAGAGGACAACGCCCGCAGTGGAGACTGGAGGTGGGGTTGCTAGCGGACAAAGCGATCTGTGGGCGGGTTAACAAGTCCATCCAGAACTATCCGGAAACAAATGATACGGGGGAGGTCTCTGCAGCGGTGGTTTGGGACGATTTGAAGGCAGTGGTCAGAGGGGAATTAATCTCGATGCGGGCCCACAGAGAAAAGTCGGAACGGGCTGAGAGGGATAGGTTAGTGGAGGAGATGCTCCAGGTGGACAGGAGATACTCGGAGGCCCCGGACGCGGGACTACTGAGGGAGCGGCGGAGGTTACAGGCGTAGTTTGGGCTGTTGACTACAGGAACAGCGGGGGAACAGTTGAGGGAGGCAAGGGGGGTCAATTTAGGAGTACGGGGAAAAAGCAAGCAGAATGTTAGTGCACCAGCTCAGAAAAAGGGAGGCAGCCAGGGAGACAGGGAGAGTAAAGAATGGAGGTGGAAATACTGTCCTCGACCCAGTGGGGGGTGAATGAGGTGTTTAAGGACTTTTACAGTAAATGATATGAGTCGGAACCCCAGGCTGGGGTGGAGGGGATGAGGCAGTTTCTGGATTAGTTGGGGTTTCCGAGGGTAGATGAAGATCTGGTGGAGGGGCTGGGAGCCCCAATTGAGATTGAGGCAATAATCGAGAGGCTGGAGGGCATGTAGTCGGGCAAGGCCCTGGGGCCTGACGGCTACCCGGTGCAATTCTATAAGAAGTTTTCAGGGATATTGAGCCCACTGCTGGTGAGGACATTTAGCGAAGCAAGAGAGAAGGGAGTCCCCCCCCCCCCCCCAACAATGTCACAGGCCTCGATTTCATTGATCCTGAAATGGGAGAAGGATCCGGAGCAATGTGGGTCATACAGGCCAATTTCTCTACTGAAGGTGGACTCCAAACTGCTGGCTAAGATACTGGCCACAAGGATAGAGGACTGTGTCCCGGGAGTGATAGGGGAAGACCAGACAGGATTTGTAAAGGGCAGGCAACTCAAGGCCAATGTTCGAAGGCTTTTAAATGTTATTATGATGCCCTCAGAAGGAGAGGAAGTGGAGGTGGTGGTAGCGATGGATGCGGAGAAGGCTTTTGATCAGGTATAGTGGAATTACTTGTGGGAGGCACTGGGTTTGGTGAGGGCTTCATTGACTGGGTGCGGTTGCTCTATCAGGCACCAGTAGCGAGTGTGTGTACGAACCGGCTGAGGTCGGGTATTTTAAATTTCACCGAGGGGCGAGGCATGGGTGCCCCCTCTCCCCGTTACTGTTTGCTCTGGTCATAGAGCCATTGGCCATGGCGTTAAGAGCCTCTAGGAACTGGAAAGGGCTGGTTCGGGCGGTGGGGGGGGGGGGGGGCTGTGGGGGGAGCACCGGGTCTCGCTTTACGCAGATGACCCGTTCTTGTGTATTTCAGGCCCGTTGGAGAGGATGGGGGAAGTAACGAAAATCTTGCGGGAATTTGGCAATTTTTCAGGGTATAAATTGAACATGGGGAAAAGCGAGGTATTTGCAATCCAGACAAGAGGACAGGAGAAGAGGCTGGGAGAGCTGCCGCTTAGAATGGTAGGGAAGAGCTTTCGGTATCTGGGAATCCAGGTGGCCCGGGAGTGGGAGGCACTGCACAAGTTAAACCTATCCCGGCTGGTAGAACAAATGAAAGGGGACTTAAGAGATGGGATATGCTCCCGCTTTCACTGGCGGGGAGGGTACAGACCGTGAAAATGACGGTCCTCCCCAGATTTCTGTTTGTCTTTCAGTGCCTCCCCATCTTCATCCCAAGCGGGTGAATAAGGTTATTTTGGGCTTTGTGTGGGCTGGAGCGCAGTCGGGGGGAGGGGGGTTGGCGTTGCCGAACCTCTGCAATTACTACTGGGTGGCTAATATAGCCATGATTAGGACGTGGGTAGTGGGGGAGGGATCGGTATGGGAGCGGATGGAGGCGGCGTCATGTAAAGACACAGGTTTGGGAGCACCGATAACGGCACCTTTTCCGTTCTCGCCGGGCCAATACTCCGCAAGTCCGGTGGTGGTGGCGACTCTGAGAATCTGGGGGCAGTGGAGGAGATATAAGAGAGGGGAAGGAGCATCGGTTTGGACCCCGATTTATAATAATCATCGGTTTGTGCCGGGTAGGCTGGATGGTGGGTTCCGGAGTTGGCAAAAGGCAGGAATTAGAAGGACGGGGGATCTATATACACATTGGAGCTTCCCCAGCTTGAAAGCCTTGGAGGTTAAATTTAAATTGCCAGCAGGGAATGGTTTTAGGTATTTGCAGGTGCAAGACTATTTGAGAAAGCAGGTTCCGGCCTTCCTGCTGCTGTCGCCACGGGGAATACAGGACAGAGTTGTCTCCAGTACCTGGGTGGGAGAGGGGAAGGTATCAGATATTTACCAGGAGCCTAGGGAGCCGGAGGAAACCCTGGTGTAGGAGCTTAAGGGCAAGTGGGAGGTCGAGCTAGGAGGAGAGATAGAGGCAGGTCTGTGGGCGGATGTTCTAAGCAGGGTTAATACATCCTCATCATGTGCCAGGCTTAGCCTGATACAATTCAAGGTAGTCCACCGGGCACACATGACTGTGGCCCGGATGAGCAAGTGTTTCGGGATAGAGTATAGGTGTGCGAGATGCGCGGGAAGCCCAGCAAACTATGTCCACATGTTCTGGGCATGCCTGAAGCTTAGAGGGTCCTGGCAGGGTTTCGCTAAGGCAATGTCCACGGTCCTCAAAACGCGGCCGAGTCCGGAGGTGGCGAGCTTTGGAGTGTCGGAAGCGCCAGGAGTTCAGGGGGCGAAAGAGGCCGACGTCTTGGCCGTTGCCTCCCTGGTAGCCTGCAGACGGATCTTATTAATGTGGAGGGACTCGAAGCCCTCGAGTGTAGAGACCTGGGTTAGTGACATGGCTGGGTTTCTCAGTCTGGAGAAAATAAAGTTCGCCTTAAGAGGGTCAATGGTAGGGTTCACCCGGACCGGGTGGCAGCCGTTCATCGACTTTGTCGGGGAAAATTAAACTGTCAGAAGCAGTATTCCGGAGTGACGTATCCTTTCCTCAGTCTTACAAAATTAAAATAAAATATTGGGGTTTTGGAACTAGCAACTGTTGGAGTCGTAATAAAATCTGTTCAGTATTACCGATATTTCACTTACTTGTGCTATATTCTGGAGACAAGGGAATCTCATTTACTGGAGACATTCCATGGTGAATATCCTTGATTTGATCCATACTGAGAGCAAAATTCCGGATTGTTTCCTTGTGATGTGGTGATGGAATGCTGTAGAAAGGCAGTTAGAACTGGTAAATAGAAGCTTCTTTGTTTACTCACTAACCTTTTATCTGGTGAGAGGCTGCAAAGTACTCTGTGGCGCCATAACGTGGGGGTGAATGCTCCACCCCGAGTGGGCCTGGTCCGTGAACCACAGTGGTCTGCCAGCCTGTAGTCCAGGCCTGCTCCTATTAAGTGAGCCTCATTAGCATCAGGACAGCAGGGTCTTCTGAGGTAGTCAGGTGGCCCCAAACCAGCACACTATCGGGCAGGCCGCTCAACCAGTGGGTCCCAAGAACGGGGTGGAAATCCTGCTCTCTGAGGGTGGGATATCCAGAACGGCAGCAGGCCTGGCTGGTTTTCAGAAAACCCGGAGGACATTCCTGATCCTCTCTAACCCACAAAAAAAGACGAGGATTCTCTTTAGTCAGAATGGGGTACCCGCCACCCAATCTATTCCATGTATGGTAATTGGGGTCCATATATGTCATAGGCCCCCAATTTGTATTTTAACGTGGGACAAAGGCCTGACTAAAAAGAATGGCTCAAACTGCCCAAATCTAGGGGAAACATTCGTTGCAGCCATGGCGATGAGCAGGGGAGCAGTGGGTCTATCCATCATTTTCAGGGGGTTGCTGCTCCAATTCCGCCAGTGGGAGACCTGAAAATATGGTTCATTTTAATAAAAGCTGCCCCCATTATGCCTCACTTCATCTCCCGAAGCACGGTTTTATGGTGGGATACAGTTTAATTAGTGTTTGCCATGGTCCAAAACCTCAGCCAAGTACCTATCGGGCAATGAGACAAGTTGATCATGGAGGGAAGTGGACGAATCACAACTGAACCTATTTCTGTCCTCGGCCAACAATCCTTGTTACAGGAGCTATGTCTGTTGATCTGATCCTTGTTTTCTCAGGCAAAACTGAGGCTATTGTTTTTGGATTCCAAAACTTCAAATGTTTACCTGTTGCCACAGCTGTCACTTCGGATAATCTTGTCAGATGTCAGACCGTCCGTCATAGTCACACTCCGCCTCTTGATGTATCCACCTTTCTGATTGGTTGGAGTATGGGTCATACCATGCTTCCCATTGGACAGTCCATAGCTGGCCTCCAGGTAGCGGAGCGGGAGAGTGCGGTTGATTGGAGTGTAGATGACTGCACCGCTCTGCTCGGAGACGGGTTTGCGGTTCCCGATGTAAAACCTGACCAGGGCAGGGATGTTGTCGAAACTTTCCCGCTCAAACAGGTATTGGATGCGGGTGTACGTCTCATTGGGTTTGATCATCACCTTGTTGATTTTGAAATGGAGAGGCTCATTTCTCCATCGGCAGGTCAACACATAATCACCGACACACGTGAGCGAATCACGAATGAGGAAGTCCCCATTCTTCTGCACCAAGTTCTCAGAAACCTGAAAAATAAAAGCTGATGTTTTTCAAAACGAGTCCAGGAATATAGGAACAGGATACAATTCCCAGACTTTATTACGCCATTCAATTCGATCATGGTTGATCTGTATCTTATGAAGAGGTCGGCAATTATATCTGAGCTTTATCAAGGATGGGTGGAGGACCTGATGCTTGTTTGTCTTAATAGCTACTGAAATCTGCCTTAACTTTAAGGGTAGCATGTGCTGCCTCAAGTGGTTAGCACTGCTGCCTCAAGCTCCAGGGACTCGGGTTCAATTCCGGCCTCAAGTGACTGTGTGGAGTTTGCACTTTCTCCCCGTGTCTGCGTGGGTTTCCTCCGGGTGCTCCGGTTTCCTCCCACAGTCCAAAGATGTGGGGGTTAGGTCAATTGGCCATGCTAAATTGCCCCGTAGTGTCCAAACGGTTAGGTGGGGATAGGGTGGAGGCGTGGCTTCAGTAGGGTGCTCTTTCCAAGGACTGGTGCAGACTTGATGGGTCAAGTGGCCTCCTTCTGCACTGTAAATTCTATGTTCTGCTTACCATGGATCCGTATTCTTGCCTAAACAAAAAAATCTATCAATCGTTTTGAAACGTTCAATTAACCTCAACAGCTTCTTGTTGGGGATGGGATAGCGAATTGAGGATTTCCAGTTTGTAACCTCACTCATTACTTAATAAATTCTATCAGCCGATATCTCAGCACGAACACCGTCGATGGACTGGCCATGTCCCTCCTTTTGGCCAGACAAGCCAGGGAGATCCCAGGTTTCACCTGCAGTTTGTGCAGTGCTACCATTGGCCTTGATTAATGTCCATGGGTCAGGGGTAGGGGAAAGCAGAGGATGTTTCTGATCCTGATCACTGTCCAGCAACCACTCACCAGAAAGTGGGTTTGTGGCCAGGCAGCTTTGCTGGGCGCGAAATGGAAACAATGCCAGAATGATGTGGTAGGCGGTTGAGACTGTGTCACGTTGTTGGAGCAGAGTAGAAAGTGTTTTTGCAAAGCTTCTTAGAGGGACAAGTGGCGTACAGCCACACAGGATTGAGCTGCCAGTGCTCATGGCTGGAAAGAGAATGTGCCCCATTCGTTTTTGCACCTCACCCTAGCTGGACACAGATTTTGCATTTAAAAAAAACTATAAGAGTTTGAGTAATGAAGCATTAGGGTTGGAGATACTGAGAATCTGTCGACTGTGTGTTTGTCTGTCAGCTACATCTCACCCTCGCCACTCTGTGCAGTATATTTATGCCTGTAATGTATACAGCAGTAAAAATGTCAAACCATTTTCCCATAGAGGGAAAGCAGAAGATCTATTGCACTTGTTTACCTGACTTTTAGGTGACTATCTCTCTCGATCGCTCAATTCATATTCATGCTAATACTCAGGGGAGCTATCACCTTGACATTTCAATTTGTTTTTGAACCAGATTCATTTCCGGTAACTGAATTTTCTTTTATTTCTTGTCGAATGCTCTACCGAACACCTTGAAAACACTGACTGAATCATGGGGCTTTAGTGAACAAAAACTAAACAGGAGTTACTGTGTATAAATATCAGGATTCACAAACATCCTTCTGCCCCCTTCTACAAGAGGTATTTACTAGTATTAGAAAATAGTGGTCAGAAGAATATCATTATAAACCTGTGGAACATTCTTACATATCACAAGATAATCACCGATGGAGATGACATTTAGTCCACCTTAATCCATCCGTAAAGACCCTAAAGTTCCCCCATTGCAACATCCCAACTGCTCCTTCAGTAATTTTTTTTTTTAAATTTAGAGTACCCAATTCATTTTTTCCAATTAAGGGGCAATTTAGCGTGGCCAATCCACCTAGCCTGCACATCTTTTGATTGTGGGGGCGAAACCCACGCAAACACGGGGAGAATGTGCAAACTCCACACGGACAGCGACCCAGAGCCGGGATCGAACCTGGGACCTCGGTGCCGTGAGGCAGCAATGCGAACCACTGCGCCACCGTGCTGCCCAGTCCTTCAGTAATTCTAAAGTTTTCACCCACACTGCTCCAGCTGGAACTCCATTCTATGTATTAATAGCTCTTGTGTCTGAGGGAAACCATTGCTCTTGATATCCAGTTTTTGCTTTTACTCCTTTAAACTCCATTATTATATTGTCAAATGTAGCTTAATTTTCTAAATTTACCATTATCACTCCCTGAATAATCTTATAATTATCCCTCGGACCACCTCTCAAATGATGCCTTTCAAGATTGAAGGCCAATCTTTCCTCATGACTTAAGACCCCTGACATTCGGGATCAGCCGTGTAACTTCTCTTCACCGATCCCCCAACACTTGACTGTTTTTCGTTGTGCCTCGGTGACCAGAACTCAGTAAAAGTGGTCAAATTGAAGTTTGGCCAGAGCACTATATGGCCTGGGCAAAGCATAGTGAATATTTTTAAGGCTGAGGTAGAGAGTTTTGACTAACAAGGCAATTAAAGGGGATAGTGGATCGGCAGGATAATGGTGTTGAGGCCACAATCAGGTCAACCATGGCAGGGCAAGCTCTAGGGGCCGAATGGCCAGCTCCTGGATCTAATTGGTTTATTTGTATGTCTGCCACTGCGTTGCCGATATAATTTATTTTTCTATTGACTTTACTGATTGCTGGTTTGCATTAGTTGGTCATGTTGAATGCCAAATCTACTAAGATTCCAAGGTCTCTTTCAAATGTAGTTATTTAAACATCACTTTAGCTGCAGGTTTCCTACATTACAACAGTGACTGCAAGTATTTCATTAGCTCAAAAGCACTTTGAGACATCTAGTGGTCACGAAAAGTGCCACATAAATGCAAGCCTTGTTTCCTTTCAATCGCCCCATTTCTTCCTTCCATTCCTTTGATTCTTTCCTTCCTTTCATTTCCTTCCTGTACCTAATGCAGACAGTACTCGATCTTTTCCCAAAGGTTGGGGAGTCTAAAGCTAGGGGGCATCGGTTTATGGTAAGAGGGGAGAGACCCAAAAGGGTCCAGAGGGGTTAATTTTCACACAGAGGGTGGTGAGTGTCTGGAACGGGCTGCCAGAATCAGTAGTAGAGGCAGGTCCAATTTTGTCTTTTAAAAAGCATTTTGACAGTTATATGGGAAAGATGGGTACAGAGGGATATGGGCCAATTGCAGGCAATTGGGATTAACTTAGTGGTAAAAACTGGGCGACATGGACAAGTTGGAACGAAGGGCCTGTTTTCATACTGTAAACCTCTATGACTATACGACTTTATGACAATTGGCTCCTGAAAACCATGTCTGAAGTCAAAACGTCAAAAGTCGGAATTGATTTTCCCATAAGAACGATATGATAAATCGATGATTGGTTCCTGAACCAAGGCCTGACACCCTATTTTCACCAAAATTACCCAGAATTGTATACTCAATCAATTACTTTTAAAAAGCAAAACAGCAATTAATTAATATTATAAAATATACATTTTAAGAAAAAGTTCAGAAACACAAAAATTCACCAAGTAAAATGGGTCAGAACGACAACTGGGTGTCTTGAACAAGGGAGTTGGGGGTGAGGACGTTAATGTATACGTCTGCATGTTTGAACTTGTTCACTTAAAAGTCAAAACCAACGTTGTAAGTTAGAAACAGGGCATCAATTTAGAAATGTTATAAGTGCCAATCGTCTTGAATGTTGTAAAGTTAAGGACTGCCTGTATTTTACACTTGCTTTTATGAATTTTTTGCCTATTTAAATTTTGTCAGACCACATAAAGACATTTCCATGTATAAAATTTTTTAAATGAATACTGTGGGAAAGAGAAGCAGATTAGCTTTGGGTTTTTTTTAATGGCACTGCCACTTTCCAATTTCCTTGCATCTTTTGCAAAACACTCGTGCTGAAGTACTGTTTTGGCACCTTGCCCAATATAATAATGTGGAAGCCTGGACAATGAGTGTCACTAGGCCTGGCCTGAGCAGAAAATCCAGACACATATCCTGAAGAATATGTCAGAAAATAGAAGAAAATAAAATATAGACTTCAAATTAAACCCTCATGTGGAACAATTCACATTATAGAATCAAGATCCTCTGACAGAATTAGAAAGGCTGTTAAGTATGGGAAAGGCTGACTCCACTAGATCATGTAAATATCCAGGACAAAACAGGCGGGTTTTCAAATGTTTGTATTTCAACAGAGTGAGTGAGTGCCACAATATAAACCAAATTCCTAATGAGCACAAGCAAACAGCATTTAACCACCCATGTATTTCAGAGCTACCCAAAAGAATTGCCAGTCAAATTGTTAAAATCTAACTTTCTGACATTCACAAAAAACTAAGAGCTCTGCTATTTTTGGCTGTCATCTTTGGCACCCTAACATTGTTTGATACAGTGCTCTACAATATATATTATGCCCCTTGATATAATAGTGTCCAACACATGCAACACTGATATTTAGTCTCCAACATAGTCTGTACTCTAACATAAAACACAAGGCCCTCTCTTTTATTCCCTTTTTTCCTTCATTATTAGGGAAATAACTTAAAATGTCACTTCTCCAAAAATGCTTTACCTCACGTGGGATGCGCCCATGGTACCAGGTGTGACTCCGCAGGTCTGTGCTACTCAGTTTCAGTTCTTCCTCCAGCTCTTTGTGCAGCTTCTCAGGGTTGGAATCTAAGATGTATTTGTCTTTTGAAAACTGGAGGAAACAAGATAAACTGGACATTAGTGCAATCTATAATTGGCAGCTTTTGAACTAATCTCTACCTGTTTATTGTCTGCAATTTGCTTTCATAACCTATCACCCATTTCTGGTCTGTGGCACCTGCCCTGTTCACCAAATTCTACCAACTAGTCTTAAAAGTTTCTGAATCTTTCAAAGTCCATGCCCACCTGCTTTGACACCGTCTCCATTTACACTGGAAGTAATTCCCTAAACTGGGTGGATGTCTCTCACTGATCACTCAGGCTCCCATGTAGCCCAGATGTTGAGGGATTCCCAAGTAGGTTGATACCTTGAAGATGTTGAGGGGTCTTTTGATTATGCAGCAAATAGCCAGTCTAACCTTATTTTTCCATTTTTGTGGTGTCCAATGGCACTGCAATAATGGAAGTCAAGCTGGCAAATTGTGTTAGTTTCAAGCAAAGAACTGTCTTCAAATCTCTCTTTTACTGCTCTTCACAAAGTACAGTCCAACAGAAAAACTTGTGCCTTTCACCCTTCAGAACCCACCCTTCCTCAGAGTGATTCACAGTCAACAAAGTGCTTTTGAAGCTCAGTCATTGAGATAATGGAAAAGGGGCAGCAAGGTCCCATACATCCAATGAGATAATGACCAGATTATCTGTTTAGTGATGTAGTTGCGTGATAACCGTTGGCCAGAAGAACTCCCTTGCTTTTCTGAAAATGGTGTTGGATTTTTTTACGAATCCAATAAGAAAAAAAATACCCTGAATTTTTAGAATGGCAGGGGTTTGGAACACATCCTCTCCGACTCCAAGAGCCCCATTGCCAGTTTTATAATAATCTTTAATGTCACAAGTAGACTTACATTAACACTGCAGCCGCCACATTCCGGCGCCTGTTCGGATACACTGAGGGAGAATTCAGGGGCGAAATTCTCCGGTATCGGCGCGATGTCTACCGACCGGCGCCCGAAACGCGCAAATCAGTCGGGCATTGCGCCACCCCAAAGGTGCGGAATCCTCAGCATCTTGGGGGGCCGAGCCCCAACCTTAAGGGGCTAGGCCTGCGCCGGACTAATTTCCGCCCCGCCAGCTGATGGAAAAGGCCTTTGGTGCCCCGCGGCTGGCGCGGAAATTACATCTCTGGGCGGCGAATGCGCGGGAGCGTTAGCGGCCGCTCACGGCATCCTCGCGCATGCGCTGTGGAGGGAGTCTCTTCCGCCTCTGCCATGGTGGAGACCGTGGCGAAGGCGGAAGGAAAAGAGTGCCCCTACGGCACAGGCCCGCCCGCGGATCGGTGGGCCCCGATCGCGGGCCAGGCCACCGTGGGGGCACCCCTCGGGGTCAGATCGCCCCGCGCCTCCCCCAGGACCCCGGAGCCCGCCTGCGCCGCCTTGTCCCGCCGGTAAGGTAGGTGGTTTAATCTACGCCGACGGGACAGGCATTCTAGCAGCGGGACTTCGGCTCATCCGGGCCGGAGAATCGCGGGGGGTGGCCCGCCAACCGGCGCGGCGCGGTTCCCGCCCCCGCCGAATATCCGGTGCCGGAGAATTCGGCAACCGGCAGAGGCGGGATTCACGCCAGCCCCCCGCGATTCTCCGACCCGGCGGGGGGTCGGAGAATCTCGCCCATGAATGTCCAAATTATCTAACAGCATGTCTTTCGGGACTTGTGGGAGGAAACCAGAGCACCCAGAGGAGATCCACGCAGACACGGGGAGAATGTGCAGACTCCGCACAGACAGTGACCCAAGCCGGGAATCGAACCTGGGACCCTGACACTGTGAAGCAACAGTGTTAACCACTGTGCTTTACCCTCTAATGAGCATTTTCCACCTCTCAAAGGGGAGAAAAGATGTTTGGAGGTCAACATGCCTTCAGGGAGGGGGGGAAACCCATATGACCAGAAGACATAGAAGCAGAATTAGGCCACTCGGCCTATCGCGTCTGCTCCACCATTCAATCATGGCTGATATTTTTCTCATCCCCATTCTCCTGCTCCCCATAACCCCTGATCTCCTTATTAATCAAGAAGGGGCTTCTAACGGAGAAATGCACCCCCCTCACCTTCCCAGCTGAGATCGACCTTTCTTCATTTCCAGGTTTTCACCACGCTCACCCCCAGCTGTCATCCACCAGCCAGCCTAAACATTGAGGTTGGGAAACAGTCCTTAAGTGGTCATTAATTGGCAATTTAAGAGCCTCAATTGAGGCAAGGGTGGGCTTTCCATCCCAGGCCTGCCCGCCACAAAATAAAATCACTGCGAGGTTGGGTGGGCCAGAACCTGGAGGGAATACACTCCATACAAGTTTACGCTCCCCCTGATGTCAGAACCCACCCGGGCAAGAGCATAAAATTGTGGTCAATAAATATTATTTCCTTCAAATCCCCCTTGTGCTAAAGTACATTTTCACTGTTTGGGTCCTTCACCTCATTCAAGTGATGGACTCCATAGGAGCTATTCAACCAGGAGGTATCTCCACTGGGTCATCATTCTTTACCTAAACAGCCATATGCCCACTTTCCAACCGGGGCCACTGGATTTTGGTCGGGAATGGGAAGGATTTCTACCAACTACAGCCTTAAGAACTACCAGCAACACTGAGTTCAGCTCAATTAGCAGAGTGAGGATGGAAGCAGGATCTTCGCTGCTCTGCATGAACCACATGATGCATTTACTCAGTGAGCCAGAGGGAGGTCGAAGGCTAATTCTTGGAAAACAAAAGGAGAACAGGAAAGTCTGACACATGGAGTGAAAAACCCCTTAGAGTAGAGCCATATCAGGACTTAAAGCCTGATCTTCTGGATACTGCTGTGAGCAAATTTGAAAGGAACATTTTATTTTGAATTTATTTTTAACTAATTTCATTTGTTATGAAGATATGAGGATGTGGCAGTTTTGTGGGAAAGTTCTTCAACTGTGTGGGATGGTTGGAGGTGAGGTTTTGCGAGATATATGTCCAGCACAGAGTTGATAGACCCTATACTGAACACTTCGGCGTCTGCAGTACCTAATTCAGAGAGAATACATTCCAATGGCAACATTTCAGAATGTTTCCAGACAAACTTCTGTTATTCAGACAGCAGGGGCAGGGGAGCTGTCATCTCAGGAGATTATGGACATACACAGCATGTATTTATATAGCGCGTTTAAGAAAATAAAACATCCCACGACACAAAGTGGGGCAGGAAGGTGAAAATTCCCTTATGTCTGCCCACAGTTTAGCCATAAAAAGCATTATAACTTAAAGTTATTTTAACCTGAAGCATCAAATGTAATTAAACAGATGGCCAAGAAAATTCCCAGCTGAAGTTACTTCTCTCTATTTTAGGAAATTAAATAATCTGATAGATCTTCTCTGTGAATTAGCTCACATGGGAAAAAACATGTTACATTAAAGTGAAGAATTGGAATTGTATCTGTGTTTGTGGTAGTGTGAAGACTTGACTCAATTGATGGGGAAAAATGTAAATATAGTGTTGGTGTGCTATAGGAGGAGTATAGTGTATCAGACTCGTACTGAGGGCTGGATTATATAAGGGAGAGTGCAATGCATCAGTTTGTGATGAGGTATGCGTTACATAGGTGGAGCATGGTGTATCAGATAGTGTTCGACTGGGGTGTATGTTATATAAGGGAGAGCATGGTGTACCAGTGTTGTAAAGAGGGCTGGGTGTGTTCTGTAGTGTGTTAGAAAGGGGGAGCATGGTGAATCAGTTGTAAAGAGGGCTGGGTATGTTTGATAAGGGGGAGTGTAATGTTTCAGACTGTGTTATACTGAGGATTGTGTTATACACGGGGGAGTACAGTGTATCAGGAAGCTCATATAAATGTACTGTGTCAAAATGTCCTTGCATTTAACTCATCAGTGTTCATGGTGGTGGCATTAGCTGCTTTCTGATCTCATTCTCCTGCCAGCTCCTGATTTACTAGCTGGCCCGGGAGAATTTGTTTGCTCTTGATTCTGTTGAATGAGTATGATGTATTCTACTGCTGTGACTGCAAATACACAGCCTGTGGTGCAGATTCAGGTCAGCTGGTGAGGTAATGTTTTATTTTTACGCTCCTCTTCTTGTTGTGATCCCCGTGAGATGGGTGAGAGTTAATCACCAGGATCCCATTAGCAGCCAGAACAGGGGTTCAGTGGGAGAGAGTGCGAATAGGGTGAAATGAGGGAAGCGGGATGCACAAATGAAGAAATGATTGGGAGAGAACAAAAAAAACAGTGAAGTGGAGAAACAGTGATTCATGAAGGGAGGGAGAAGTAATAAAAAAAGGAGCAAAGTGGGACAGAGACAGGTAGAGATACTACAGCTACAACTATCACAGCAGCTGATAGCTTTTCGCTCCACATCAATACTAAATTTGTAGTGTAGTCATTGGTGAGGCAAATTCAAATTCCTTGGAGGAGGCAATGCCAATCTATTCCAGAGCCCCATCAGGCACTGCTTCCAGATTTGCTCCAACTGTTCAACCAGCATGAATGGCATTTCACACAATCCCATTATTGTTACAGCCCTGAAAGACGCCATTCAGCCCATCATGTATGTGCCAACTCTCTGAATGAGATATTCACCTAGTGTCATTCCTCACCATGTCTTCGTAACCCTGCATCTTCTACCTGCTCAGATAATAATCCAGTGCCATCTTGAATGTCTGGATTGAACCTGCCTCCGCCCCACTCTCAGGCAGCACATTCCAGATTTTGACTACTTGCTGCATGAAAAACTCTCTTCTCGTTTCTCCATTGCTTCTTTTGCCAAGTACTTTGAATCTGTGCCGCCTTGTTCTTGCTCCTTCCACCGATGGGAGCATTTTCTCCACATCTACTTTGTCAAGGCCATTCATGATTTTGAATATGTCCATCAAATCTTTTCTATAAGGAAAATAGTCCCAACTATCTATGTAACCGAAGTTCTTCAACCCTGGAACCATTCGCGTGAATCCTTTCTGCACTCTCTCTAATGTCTTTAAATCTTTCCTAAACTGGGGCACACACAACTGCTGCAATATTCCAGTTGAGACTGAACCAGTGATTTATACATGCTTAACATAACCTCCTTGTACCCTATGCCCCTATTCCTAAAGCCTAGGATTCTGTCTGCTTTATTAATCGCTTTCTCAATCTGACCTGCCACTTTCTTATGCACATATACACCCAGATCTCCCTGCTCCTTCGCCCCTTTAATGTTTTCTTTTATTTTTTTATTGTCTATCCACGTTCCTCCTACCAAAATAAATCATTTCACACTTCTCTACTTGAATTTTATCTGCGCATTCCACCAACTTGTCTATGTCTTTTTGAAGTTCGACAATGCCCTCTTCACTTTCAAGAGAGGAGAAAATAGACAAAATCTGGGGCAAGGTGGGGAATCTGATTTAAAATACACTGGCCTGGTAAGATAATCCTCTGGTATAAATATAATCGCACCACGACAACAGAGACTGTGCAGACAACAGCTTCTATGCCATAGTCAGACCCAGAATTTTAAAAATACATTCTGAAATTCGACTTATACGTTGTGAAAAACAGGACACCCTGAATTAACGTCAAAGCAACCACCTCAATATTTTTTAATTCTCATCTTCATGTTCAAATTCCTCCATGACCCTTCCAGCTCCACAACTCACCAAGAACTCTCCATTTCGCCAACTCTGACCTTTTGTGCATCGTCCACTTCCTTCGTCCCACTATTGGCGGCTGCGCCTTCAGCCATCTAGGTCTGAAGCTCTGGAATTCCTTCCATAAACCTCACCATATCCAGCTCCCTTTCCTCTTTTAAGATGCTGCTTAAAAAACACTACCACTTTGTCCAAACATATGGTCAACTGTCCTAATATCTCCTTTTTTTGTCAGATTAAATTCCTGTGAAGTGGCCTGGGACAATTTACTATGTGAAAAGCGCTATGTAAATATATAGTGCTTCATTAAAATCTGATCTCTTTTCAACAGCCCAATGTGCAAGGCCAGCTTGGGGTAACCTGGTTGCGCAGTGGTTAACACTGCCGCCTATGGCTCTGAGGACCTGGGTTTGATCCCGGCCCGTGTCACTGTCTGTGTGGAGTTTGCACATTTTCCCCGTGTCTGCGTGGGTTTCACCCCCAAAACCCAAATATGTGCAGGTTAAGTGGATTGGCCACACTAAATTGCCCGCTAATTGGAAAAAAATAATTGGGTATGCTAAAAAAAGAGAAAGGAATACCCGAGCCTTAGCGTCCAAGGGCCTATTCCAACTTTTATGGGTAACACAGATTTTAGCAACGTTGCTTCACAGCACCAGGGTCCCAGGTTCAATTCCCGGCTTGGGTCACTGTCTGTGCGGAATCTGCATGTTCTCCCCGTGTCTGCATGGATTTCCTCCGGGTGCACCGGTTTCCTCCCACAAGTCCCGAAAGACATGTTGTTAGGTGAATTGGACATTCTGCCTTCTCCCTCTGTGTTTACCCGAACAGGTGCCAGAGTGTGACGACTAGGGGCTTTTCACGGTAACTTCATTGCAGTGTTAATGGAAGCCTACTTGTGCCAAAGAGGTTATTATTATTATGATCCTGCATCTAGAACAATACAACTGTGTCTTATATTTCCAAGTGCGGTAGAATCACTCCCATTGACATTGTGTGGGGTGGATGGAGCGATATGATGGTGTAATGGTAACATCAGTGGATTTTTAATTCACAGACCCAGGCTAATACTCTGGAGACATGGGTTCAACTGGTGGAATTTAAATTCTACCATGAAAGACCAGAAGACATAGGGCCAGAAGAAGGCTGTTTGGCCCATCGAGTCTGCTATCATTGTAGCCATCTCAGATGGCCACCTGCAAAAGACCATGGGAATTATGGCCAACCCAGGACTCAGACACACTCAGAGCTTGTGTGTATTTGCAACCCAGATAGCTAGACGCGATCAAAACTCCCGCTCATTTGCATTCTAATGGCCCATTTCCCCAGAACAAAAGGACTGTACCCAGGTAACCGATGCAGATGCAGACTAACTGGCGCCACTCCCTTTGCTAAGAAAGCCCAAACAGCCAAAGTCAATGACCGCTCAGGACACGCCCAGCCATCAAGGTACCCGCCCCTTTATTGGCCAAAATCGAAGGCAGTGATCGAAGCCTGTCGAATTATTGGGTCCAAAGCTAAGGACTGCCCCAAAGACCGCAAAATCCCAGAGGGATAAAAAGAAACACAGCCATGTGTTCGGTCTCTTTTGGCCCCGGCCTACGCCTAAAACCAAGTGTAGCATTACGACCAGAAGACAAGTTCAAGACCAACGATCGCTACCAGACGGATGAGCCCAGTAGAAACGAAGCCACTTCTTCTACCCAGCCACGCAAGATCCGAACAAACACCTTGTTCATCTGCAAAGAACAGGTTGCCCTGAAGTTAAGTATAGGTTATTGTAGTTGTTAGGTGTAGTTTAACTTGTACTGTTTTATGTTGCATGTCGAAGTAATCCTTGTGTGAAAATAAACTATCTTTGAACTTGAACTGACTAACTGGTTGTTTGGTCTTTGATCGATATCCGGTAAAGCCTTGTGGTGGTATCATTTGATACCTGGCGACTCTGAAAAGCAATATTATCATTAATAACTGCCATATCTAGTTAATTTGGCAACATTATTGGTGCCGATTGGCAACATCATCGATTGTTGTAAAACTCACCTTGTTCACTAATATCGTTTAGGGAAGGAAATCTGCCATCCTTATCTGGTCTGGTCTACAAGTGACTTCAGATCCACTGCAATGTGGTTGACTCTTAGCTGCCCTCTGAAATAGCCGAGCAAGCCACTAAGTTCAAGGGCAGTTAGCATTGGACAAAAAGTGCTGCACTTATCAGCGGTGTCCACATCTCATCAAAGAACATATATTTTTTTAATGCTACAATAACAGACAGCTACACTTTGTGGAACCTGATGCTCAGCTCTCCTATTCTGGAAGGAAGGGTGGACATGAGGAACTGATATTTATTCTGTACACTCCATCTCACCACAAATTCAAATCTTTGAGCAGCTGAGAATTGTGCAAGATTGATCTAAAGTGAGTATTAGTGTAAACTGGGCAAGTAGAAGCAGTCCCATGGCTTAAGCGAAGCACCTCTGTGGGAAAAGAGGTTATTGACTTTGTTTTGCTGGAGTATTTGTATCACACTTGACAATGGTGAGCAGCTGGAAACCAGACCTGTGTTTGGCCTGTTGAATGTATCATTTGTTATACGGGGTTCGATCCAAGGCAGCTGATTCGTCATTAGTGACAAGTACAGAGAGTCTGTACAACAGGGCTGAACTGTGACCCTTGATCCCGAACCAGCAAATTAAATGTTGCCTCCCCATGACCCATTCTGAATGGTGCAGTTTGAATTAATCAGCATCTAATGTTTTCTGGCTAATAAAATCCATCCCCTCGACCCCAGTAACAGGTCTAAGCAGTTTTTAATATTCTTGGAGTTCTTAAATTGTAATAGTTTATCAGTTAGCTTCTTCCATTGCTCCTCCAGATCAGGAGGTAGGCGAAACAGTAGTCAATGCCTGATAATTACATGTCCCAGTTAATGATGAGCCTTTTCAATTCATTACCATATAAAACACGCCCTAATTCAGAGCTGCTGGGAACATATGGGATGTGAGAACAGCACCTGTTTCCGTTAAGGATACGGAGGAATGTCGTTCTCTCATTAGTGCCTCACATATTCCATTAGAGGTTCCTTTGACAGCAAACATCTTTGCACAGCATAACGGGGATGGTGCATATAGAAATAACTTGCATTTATACAGCACCTTTCGCAATATCAGGATGCCCCAAAATGTTTTACAGCCAGTGAAGTATTTCTGAAGTGTATTCATAGTTTCAGGGAAACCTTAGCCAATTTGCACACAGCAGAGTGCCCAGAAACAGCAATGAGATAATGTCCAGATAGTAATGTTGCTCGAGGGATAAATATTGGCCAATTGGAAGAAAATCGGGGAGAAAGGTCAAATGGGCAGCTCCTCAGATGGGTGGGGTTGTGTGTGTTTGGTATTATCATAACTATCAGCACTGTAAGGGTTAATGTAGTGTCGAGAGTAGCCACTAGAGAGAGCTACAGTTACAACTATATAAGGCAGTGATGCTAACCCTTGGGGGTGAGTGTGTGCAGGAGTTAGCTAGTGAAGGTCAGAGGAGCAGATAGTGTAATTCAGGCAGATCATAGTTTAAACCAATCGAGAGAATAGCTGTAGATGAGTGTAGTTTAGATGTTATTAATTAACTGTGTATTATTAAGGAGTGTGTGCCGAATCCAAGTTAGCAGTGTTAATAAATTTGTTACTTTGTTTAAGTTAAAGCTATTTTGTGTTCTTTGTGAACACTCCGCCAACCATTCTGAAATAAGTGACACAGAGAACACCACATGTATGTGTGTGTAGAACAGGGCCTAAGGAATCAGAAGGATTCAATGGTGCGAGACAGACAACTCAGCAATGTCTGAGTGGGAAACAGAATGAGGTCTGGGCAGAATTTGAAGAGGGGGGAGGAATGAGGACGGGCTGATCACATAGCAGAGAGATTTTCTGAGACCCCCATCCTAGTCCCTCCCGTGACAGACCCTGCTGTGCTATATTGTCAGCAACCAACGTTTTATCAGCTGGGTCCCTTAAAAATCCAGCTCTTAGTCCACCCCTGGGAGGAAGAAGTGAGAGATGAGACTGAGTAGTGGTGGGAAAGAGTGGTAAATAATCACTATGGTGCAGTGGCAATGAGTTCATTTAATCTAAAACCCACCCTGCCCCGTGAAGTGGCCTGCTGCAAGATGGGAATCAGGGGCCATTCGCCACCTTAATAATTGTGCCATTTAGCAAGTAAGGCATATTTTAAATACAACAAGCGTAATCCATCAGTATGTGGGCTATTTTTACTTTGCTCCTTTTTCATCCTGACAGCTGCAATATGTAAGGAATATTTTAAGAGACACACGATATAAATTTAGAGGGGAAAAGGAGCCGAGTGCTGCTACAAATGCTTTTTTAAAAAAGCATATTCTTTGTGTTTGTTGCTGCGCTGAATATTAATCAAGTTGAATGAATGAGATGAGCGTTTATTAACACTCGGGCACCTGACGCAGACTTGAGTTCATGCGGTTCTCTCCTCCCCTCCCCCGCCTCTCGGTGCCTGGGAGGCTGCAGGAGGAATGAGGTAATGTCTAGCTCAGTCGCGCCTCATCACAATGCGTTTTACCGCAAGCCTTAAGCAGGCAGCTTCCCTCCCCTCCACACACCTCACTCACCCCCCACCCCCAATAAAATGCAGCGACCTTACAGATGGCAGGCAAAAGCCTCGACTGCTTCAGTAAATTAGAGCGGGGAAGGGGTAGGATCCAAGTTGTGACTTCTGCTTTGCAAAACAAAAAAATCATTAAATTATGGAAGCTGATAAATTTGCTGCAGGTGGTGGAAACGGACCCAGTTACTTGTGTGTATGAGAGAGAGCGATGCACACAGGGTGAGAAATATCGACAGTGGCAGGAAGTTGCTGTAATGCTATCAGTCCCTGGGGACTTGCAGCATTTACATTGCACCTGCTGGCCCTGCACACACACAGCAGAGAGAGGGCCAATTCTACACAATCAGCACCTTTTATAAAAGGGCAGGAGTGGCGCTCGTCATCCCTGGAAAGCTGAAGAATTCCTTCAGTTTCACGGGAAAAAGTGTCCTTCTATTACAGTCTCACTTAATACAATGTTAAAAAATAATATTGTGTCTGGTATCTTGGTGTACATAACATGTATGTTTTTAAAAATTCTTTTTTTTCCAATTAAGGGGAAATTTAGCGTGGCCAATTTACCTACCACATCGTTTTGGGTTGTGGGGGTGAGACCCACGCAGACACGGGGAGAATGTGCAAACTTAATGCGGACAGTGACCAATAAATTGTTAACAAAACCTGCATCTTGGCACTGCTACTTATGTAGGGAGTTTACAGGAACTGTTTTTGTTGCATCACTCCTGACTCACCCGCTGAGCAGTAAGCAGCTCTATTCTTTTATTTATGACCAACTCTCCACTTCACTCTGGTACTTTCTGCCTTTTAAATAATACATGATGGGCCCATTTGGCTCAAAATCGTGTTTTAATTTAAATCTTGCAGGTGAATTATTTGGCCTTGTCATTCAAAACCAACCTTCAGTCTTCCTACTGACCATCTACCCACATAGAGCCCCCTCCTCGCCCCAGAGTGATTACACGCTCCTGCCTTTAGAATATTTATGATTGTCAGTAATAAAATCACATTTGACCCGATGATTTGAGACAAAAGCTTACATCCCTGCATCTAAAATTGCCAGGTTTTGAGCCAAGGGTGATGAAGGATGCAGTTACTATGGTAACCTCACAATCAGCTGCATGAAATATGTAGAAGTAGTTTTGGAGTGTGATTCACACAGTGCGTTTCGATGTATCACTTTTGGCACAGTGACCTGGCAACTCTTAATTATATCATGAATATACCTTACCCAACAAGCAGCAACTTCCAAACTAGAGGCAAATAACCTGAGTAAATCACAGTCTCTGAAAACTACAGAGGCTGGAACAGAGGAATATACAAAAGCCAAAGAGTACACCGCTCCTGCAACAGTGAGAAATCCACTGCCCACTGTGCCGAAAGATGCATATTTGATCTCTAGCTCATGCTGGTTTTAGCCAGGGAGTTAGTGAAAGTGGCTCAGTTATTCACAACTTCCTGGTTTAAGGAAGGTGGGATTCAGTGGTGTGGTAAGGGAGAGGGCATTTCTGCTTCAGATTACTGTCTAGTGACTTACTGGTGCAAACTTGATAAGGGATCTCTAGGAATAGGGAACTTTGACTGCTGCCTCACGGCGCCGAGGTCCCAGGTTCGATCCCGGCCCCGGGCCACTGTCCGTGTGGAGTTTGCACATTCTCCCTGTGTCTGCGTGGATCTCACCCCCACAACACAAAGATGTTCAGCGTAAGTGGATTGGCCTCGCTAAATTGCCCCTTAATTGGAAAAAAAAGAATTTGGAACTCGTAAGCAAATAGTAATTGATGCTGGGTCAATCAGTTGCTAAATCTGGTATGAGTTTTGTTTACTAAAGGTATTGAGAGATATGGCTGAAGTTGGTAAATGGAATTAGATCGCAGGTCACCCATGATGTCATTGGATGGTGGAACAAGCTCAAGGTCTGAATGGCTTCCTATGTTCTTGGAATTTAGGTGAAGACAAGGTTGGGTTGGGCTAATGCACCATTAGACAGCCTGTTGATAGTCTTGGTCTAGCCAACATAAAAATTTCCCAATGTCGGAAGAATTGTCTTGGAGCAAAGCTTCTTGTCTCAGGAAAGGTAGAGGGAGCTGCATTCATTCACCCAGCCAGTGGAACTAGACTCTCAGACACGTTTAAACCTCTGTAGTTCAGGTGTGGAAGGCTGACACGTGACTTGTCAGCTCCCTACATTTACATTGTTCAAACTGTTTGCATTATCCCCCCCCCCCTCATCCCCCTATGCCATGTAACAGAACAAGAGTCTCACCATTGCTATACGTCTCTAAGTTATACACTACCAATAACTACCCACTCTGACCATAAGGTTCCCAGTACTAATAGTGCTGAATCCACCTTGTAATAAAGCACTCAAGTGTTAATTCTGTTTTGTTTACATTGTAGATTGACACAAAGTACAAATATTCAGAGTTGGAACACTGACCGTTCCAGGAAATGAGCAATGTGAAATCTCAGATCTGCAAGTTCAATTCAGCACATCAAATTCACAAAACTGAAAATAATCTACTCAAAAAAAAACAATTTTCATTTATAAAAGGATGTCTGGGGTTTGACTTTCCTCAGTCAGTGCATTGCCTGAAATGAAGGTTTTGACCTGTTCGAACCAATACAAACAGCCTTTACACATCTCCCGGAACGGTCAAGTGAACCTAGGCAGATTATTATTGACCCAGGCAGCAGCAGGGAAGCAGCTGACAAACCTGGTTTTCTCTCGCTGCGACATTCTGATGTTGCCGCCGACCCTGACAACCCTGGGATGGACCAGCTAATGGGGTTAGAGACCAGATCCAATTTCATTTTACACCAGGAGCCTCCCCCTCCCATGAATTCTAATTGCATTTCTTTTACAAAAGGAAGGTAGAGGGATTTGCTCAGCTGAGAACTGGTTCTTTCCATTTCAGTTAGAGGGAAAAACTGCAGACTTAAATCATGGACAACAATAAGTCATCTGCCTCCCTATAGCTGGTTTCAGAAAAGCACTTGTCTCCTTAGCCCTTAGTTTAGTGGAGGCAAAACTTACATTTATATAGCACCTTTCACAATCACAGCTTTACAATCAATGATGCACTTTTGAAATGTGGTCACTGTTATAATGTAAAAAAACATGACTGTCTATTTGTACATAGCAAGCTCCCACAATGTGACCAGAAAACCTGTTCTTTACTAAAGTGACAGTTAAGGGATAAATATTGGCATTAAGCTTGAGAACTCTCCTGCTCTTCTTTGAATAGTGTGAGCAAATCTTTTAATCATAATAATCTTTATTGTCACATGTAGGCTTATATTAACACTGCAATGAAGTTAGTGTGAAAAGCCCCTAGTCGCCACTATCCGGCGCCTGTTCGGGTACACAGAGGGAGAATTCAGAATGTCCAAATTGCCTAACAGCACGTCTTTCGGGATTTGTGGGAGGAAGCCAGAGCACTCGGAGGAAACCAATGCAGATACAGGGAGAACGTGCAGACTCTGCACAGAGAGTAACCCACGCTGGGAATCGAACCTGGGACCCTGGCACTGTGAAGCAACCGTGCTAATCACTGTGCTACTGTGCTGCCTACCTGAGAGAGCAGCAGGACCCTCGGTTTAACATCTTATCCAAACAGACACCCAACTATATTGCACTTCCTCAGTACTGCAAGGAAGTGTCAGTTACCCTAGATTATACATTCAATTACTTGTGGGGCTCAAATCCACAACTATTATTTAACAGGTGCGAAGGCTACAACTGTGCCAAGGCTGACACTTTTCAGTGAATAGGACCTAAAGCGAGAGGAAACAAATGAAGAAACAGCACCATTGAAGATTCTGATGGTATAACTGAAATGCACTGCCTGGAAATGTGGTGGGGGCCGATCAGAGGGGAGTAGTCACTGCAGCCAAAGAGGTGAAAACCACATTGCAACTGTGCATGGGCACAGGTGTGCATAATAGGCAACTAGCACTTACCCCCAGCCAGTTTCACCCCAGCGGAGAGCTCTGAAGGAACTGTCCCCAGCAGAGAGCATGGTGTCCATTCATTTATACTAGTGAAGCCGGCAATCCAGTGAGTTTGCAACCAAAGTCTCTTCACCGCTTGAGTTGCCAGCTGAAAACTACCATAAAAACTGGCAAGGATGATTAACCAAATTCAACATGTCTGGGATACTGAATTTCTCTGTAATGATCTGTGCATAATTTCTTTATAAATCTGCAGCCCTAATGTAACAGCAATTAATCAGCCAGTCTAAACTCACCATTCAGCAGAGTGGGGTGTGCATGGACTGGCAGCATTGCACTAGCATTCACTGTCCAGCATAAAATAACAGTCTCTAAAACAATTTTTCAAAATTCATTCTTCCGATGTGGGCATCGCTAGCTGGACCAGGAGTTAGTAGGCTTACATTAACACTGCAATGAAGTTACTGTGAAAAGCCCCTAGTCACCACACGACAGTGCCTGTTCAGGCACACTGAGGGAGAATTCAGAATGTCCATTTCATCTAACAAGAACATCTTTCGGGATTTTGAGGGAGGAAATCGGAGCACCCGGAGGAAACCCACGCAGACACGGGGAGAACGTGCAGACTCTGCACTGTGACCCAAGCCGGGTCCCTGGTGCTGTGAAGCAACAGTGCTAACCATTGTGCTGCCTGCCATATATGTATCTATGTAAAAAAAATAAATCTGGAATTACTTCAAGACAGTGCTATTCAAAAAGCTGTAAACCCATGGATCAAATATTCTGTCGAAGTCATCTGAAACAATTCGACTAGTTTCCAGTCGATAACTAACTCCAGGTTTATTGATGACTCTACACGTACGGTCCTGCCTGTATATCAGGTGGATGGCTTCAAAAGTGATGCCCCAGACAGTCGATTAACTATTGATTTCACTTGAAAGGTTGGGGGGGGGGGAGGGGGCACAACTTGAACTAGACACTGGGAGGTGCATCTGCGGAACTGGGAGCATGTTGAGGGGCTGGACAAGGTGGATGGAAGGTTGGTTCTGAAAGGGTTAAGGATTCTCTCTGTGTGTCGGCGGCTCCTTTCTTCTCTGGATGTCATCGAACAGCGCTGCCATTGGTCAGAAATGATGTCACCGTTTACCACAAAGGGAAGGCTCTCGTTGGCCAAGAGAGACAGCACAGCACAGCTGCTAGCTCGGAGCTGAAATGTCATTCTAGCAGCAACATGCTTCCCTCGCGTCTGATTTCCCCGGCCGGGCAGCCTGGACACAGAAAGAATGTCTGCAACAATAAGACAAAGGCAAGGCGGCCAGACATTTCCTCAACATTTAAAACCCGGCTTTGGAACTGATGCAGAGACTGGACCCAGTTTCATGTTAAAAGTGAATTAGAAAAACATCAGCCTTTAAGATGTTGGGTGTCACACATACTAATCGAGGGATTGTCCAAATATTTGGCACCCAGAGCTGTGGCAGTCTGGGGAATCACTGTGGGGGAGGGGGTCACACCGCCCTAAAATCTCAGTACAAAAGGATGCCATTCGGCCGTGGAGCCTGTACCAGCGCTTTGAAGAGCTATCCAATTAACCCCAGCCCCTCCCAAAGACCTGCAATCGGGGGGGGATTAATTATTTATCCAATTTCCTTTTGAAAATTACTATTGAATTTGATTCTGATAGCCTTTCAGGCGGCACATTCCAGTTCATCATAACTGGGAGAGAAAAACTCCATCTGATCAAGCTGATTATAAAAGGGAAATAATTAAACTGAGTCTCAAGAAATTATTCACGAATGCAACCTCTGCACTGGTGTAAAAGACAGAGTTTCTCAGACTGGTGCTCTTTATGACTTCAGGCGGGGTTTTTTTTCGATGTCCTGCAACAAAATCGCTGAAGGTTTTCCAGCGACAGATCAGAAATTATGTCACTGATTGAGGGGCAAACGTTTCGTGTGTTATTTGCCATTCCTCCATTTGCCACTTTCAGCAGCGATTCTAACCTATTAAACAATTTTGTGCCCCTTAAAGAGACAAAGGGATCTTTCATGAATGTATTAAACTGAAATTGCAAACCGTAATTTCTTGACTCTGTAACATTTTACTGTTACTATTTGAAGATCATTTTTATTCAGCCTGGCAGTGCGGTATGGGGATAAAAATGATATGAAATCACTAGAAGCTGTTCTCAAGCCCCCGAGCACATTTCTTACAGCCCAACAGCCCAGGAACATAATAATGTTCCGGCAGCTGATTTGAAGCTTTTGTGCATCAGGACCGCAAATGTCTGAATGACTGGGCTTAAAATTAGAATCTCGTCCCCAATATTTCAAATGAATTAGAATCATAGAATCCCTACAGTGCAGAAGGAGGCCATTCGGCCCATCTAGTCTTCATCGACCCTCCGAAGGAACACCCCACCTAGGTCCACTCCAGCCCATCCCAGTAACCTAACCTGTACATCCCTGGATCCTAAAGGGCAATTTAACACGGCCAATCCAGCGAACCTGCACATCTTTGGACTGTGGGAGGAAACCGGAGCACCCGGAGGAAACCCACGCAGACACAGAGAGAACGTGCATACTCCACACGGATAGTCACCCAAGGTCAGAATCAAACCCGGTCCCTGGAGCTAAGGCAGCAGTGCTAACCGCTGTGCCACCTAATTATCTCCACTTTGCTGTGCATGGATCTGTAATGTTACTTTTGGTTAATAACCTGTGGTCACCAATTTCCAGTAGACTACAGGTGTTTTCTTCATTTTGCTGATCAAATCTGAGTTCACTCAGTAGTGTTGGTCCACCTTCAACCACCCAACTCTTGGAAACGCTCCGTGGTTGTGTTGTGAGCCAAGGTGGGTGGGCAGAAGGAGACCCGAAGTGATGTAAAAGCAATGTTGGTGGACAGAAACAAAAGCAGAAAATGCGGGACAATCTCGGCAGGTCTGACAGCATCTGTGGAGAGAGAACGGAGCTCACGTTTCGAGCCTGGATGACTCTTTGTCAAAGAGATGGTGAGAGGCAGGCAGGATGTGTGGACCGAGTGCTGCTGCAGACTCTGCCTGTTGGAGCCCTGGCAAGTGACATTCCATGGGGCTCGTGCACCGGAATTGCAAGGTCTTAGCAATAAATCAGAAAATGCTAACGTGGGGAGAAGCACTTTGTGTTGAAAATGTGTAAACACCGTAACTCGACTCAGCCTGTGTGAAGGTGAATCATTTACAGCACAAAAGTCCCAGGTTCAATTCATAGAATCTACAGTACAGAAAGAGGCCATTCAGCCCATCGAGTCTCTGCAAGCTCTTGGAAAGAACACCCTACTTAAGCCCACACCTCCACCCTATCCCCGTAACCCCACCTGATCTGTGTCGAGTGAGTTGATCTTAAATCAGAGCGGTGGATAATCGGTGTTGGTGCTCATGGGTTAGAGGAGAGAGCCACTCAGGATTCCCATTGGTGATCTTTCTCTGCTGATCCCTGCCTGAAGTATACAGAAGTGAAAGTCGGATGAGCCAGCATGAAGTAAAAGCAGCTGGCTAACACTGTCAGTACTGACATCAATAATAATCATTTTTTAAATATAAATGTAGATTACCTAATTCATTTTTTCCAATTAAGGGGCAATTCAGCATGGCCACTCCACCTACCTTGCACATCTTTGGGTTATGGGGGCGAAACCCACGCAAACACGGGGAGAATGTGCAAACTTCACACACACCGTGACCCAGGGCTAGGATCGAACCTGGGATCTCGGTGCCATGAGGTAGCAGTGCTAACCACTGGCACCACCGTGCTGCCCATCAATAATAATAATAATGATGGACCACTGGGAAACCCATGGAAACACAGCCCAGCCACCCAGACTGCTTTCTGGAACAGCGAGTCTCGAGTGGTTGGCAAAATAATCCCAAATAGATAAGGATGGGACAACATCCTCCTTGTTCTAATGTCCGAACACCAAAACCGCGTTCCCCCCCCCCCCTGAGTGGATTGAAGGGGTAAATCTCCATCTATTGAGGGCTTACTCAGAGTATCTGCTCAAACTGATCATACAGTCTGAGGATTTGGGGCGTGCCAGCCACAATTTTGCACTGATTTTTAGAGAATGAATACCCATCAGGTCTCAACTAAGGGAATTAAAGAACAATAGCCATCGTCAGGGTCATCAATAAACAGCAAACAGAATAATGCCTTTCACGTTGTTTGGATACGGAATGCTGACGACAGCAGCAGGGGAGGAATTACTGAAGCTGATGGTGTAAGGGGAGCTGATAGGAAACAGGTCAGCACTCTGTATGTACAATAGTGTCCATTAATCCAGCTCCTTCTCACCGTCTGGCTGAATAACTGCTCCATATTAAATAGGTTGTTTTATCTTATGGGTTCCAACAGGTAGAGTCCGCAGCAGTACTGGGTCCACACACACTGCCTCTCACCATCTCTTTGATAAAGAGTCGTCCAAACTCAAAACGTTTGCTCCGTTCTCTCGCCACAGATGCTATCAGATCTGCTGAGATTGTCACATGGAATATTCACTCTGAAACACACTATAGGCTATTGACAATGGTGGGACCGGTAGATCCCGCTGGCGAGCAGCCTCTGCTGCCGAAAAACAGGCTGGTGGGTAAATCCCACCCTATGTGTGTGGGTGCTTATGTGTGTATCTATGTGTATGGGTGTCTATGTATGTATTCCTATGTGTGTGTGTATTTCTTTGTGTGCATGTCTATGTGTGTGTGCCTATCTATCTGTGTGTATGTGATTGTGTGTCTATATATTGTGTGTATCTATGTGTGTGGGTGTCTACCTGTGCATGTGTATTTGTGTGTGAGTCTGTGTGTGTGTGCCTGGCTGTATCAATGTATGTGCATCTTCGTGTGTGTGCCTATGTGTGGATCTGTGTGCACCTGTGTGTATCTATATGTGTGTGTATCAATTTGTGTGTGTGCCTATCTGTGTGTCTATGTGTGTATGTGCCTAACTATGTGTGTGTGTGTCTGTGTCTGTGTGTGTGTCTATTTGTATATGTGTGTGTGCCTATCTGTGTGTGTGTGTCTGTGTGTGTGTCTATTTGTATGTGTGTGTGCGTATCTGTGTGTCTATGTGCCTATCTGTCTGTGTGTGTGTCTATTTGTGTGTGTGTGTGTGTATCTATTTGTATATGTGTGTGTGCCTGTGTGTGTCTGTGTGTGTGTATCTATTTGTATATGTGTGTGTGCCTGACTGTGTGTCTATGTGTGTGTGTGCCTATCTGTGTGTGTGTGTGTATCTATTTGTATATGTGTGTGTGTCTGTGTGTGTGTCTATTTATATATGTGTGTGTGTGCCTATCTGTGTCTGTGTCTATTTGTTTATGTGTGTGTGCCTATCTGTGTCTGTGTGTCTATTTGTATATGTGTGTGTGCCTGTCTGTGTCTGTGTGTGTGTCTATTTGTATATGTGTGTGTGCCTATCTGTGTCTGTGTGTGTGTCTATTTGTATATGTGTGTGTGCCTGTCTGTGTCTGTGTGTGTGTCTATTTGTATATGTGTGTGTGCCTGTCTGTGTCTATTTGTATATGTGTGTGTGCCTATCTGTGTCTGTGTGTGTGTCTATTTGTATATGTGTGTGTGCCTGTCTGTGTGTGTGTCTATTTGTATGTGTGTGTGTGCCTGTCTGTGTCTGTGTGTGTGTCTATTTGTATATGTGTGTGTGCCTGTCTGTGTCTGTGTGTGTGTTTATTTGTATATGTGTTTGTGCCTATCTGTGTGTGTGTGTCTATTTGTGTGTGTGTCTATTTGTATATGTGTGTGTGCCTGTCTGTGTGTGTGTCTGTGTGTATGTCTATTTGTGTGTGTGTGTCTATTTGTGTGTGTGTCTATTTGTATATGTGTGTGTGCCTGTCTGTGTGTGTGTCTGTGTGTAAGTCTATTTGTATATGTGTGTGTGCCTATCTGTGTGTGTGTCTGTGTGTGTGTGTCTATTTGTATATGTGTGTGTGCCTATCTGTGTCTGTGTGTGTGTCTATTTGTATATGTGTGTGTGCCTATCTGTGTCTGTGTGTGTGCCTGTCTGTGTGTGCCTATCTGTGTGTGTGTGTCTGTGTGTGTGTGTGTGTGCCTATCTGTGTGTGTGTGTGTCTATCTGTGTGTGTCTATGTGTATGTCTATGTGTGTGTCTATGTGTGTGTGTGTCTATGTGTGTGTGATGTGCCTGTGTTTTTTGTTGCCCATCCCTAATTGCCCTTGAGCTGAGTGATTTGCTCGGCCATTTCAGAATCAATCACATTGCTGTGGGTCTGGAGTCACATGTAGGCCAGACCAGGTAAGGATGACAGATTTCCTCCTAAAGGACATTTGTGAACCAGATAGGTTTTTACACAACCGATGATAGTTGTCATGGTCTCTATTACTGAGACGAGTTTTATATCCCAGATTTATTAATTGAATTTAAATTCCACCAGCTGCTGTGCTGGGATTTTTCCAAACCGTGTCGCCAGGGCATTGCTTCAGGGCTCTAGATTACTGGTCCAATAGCATTACCACTACACCATTGCCTCCCCCAGACTGCAGGATAACTCGTCACTTCAGCACATCAGAGTGTCAATGCGATGATTGATGCCCCTTGCCATGAGGGATGGCTTCTGCCCCTTTGCCCCTTCCATCTCGACAGGGAGGAGAGGCGCCGGAGGGGGGCTTACAAGTTCATCGTCCCTCCATCTTCACTTAACTATTCAGTGCAAACCTTGCCCGCCGCCCACTCGCTTGCTACAGTATTGACATCACCGTGCACCGTATCTGCCGCTCAGCCCCATGTGAGAAGTCTTTAGTCATTGAGTGCAGATCTATCACTGCACAGATACCGGCGCAACTACTGCCTCCGGCACAGAACTGACTGCAGCATTAAAACACCTCGGACATAGTTTAGCAAACTAGGTGCATAATTTAGGGATAATATTTCAAATTCCAGCACAGCCCAATAACGCCATGAAGGAAGAGAGTTAACTGCATTACATCACCCAGGAAGATCATCAGCACAAAGAGTCCACACTCTGAGCACGGATTCTGTGCGTTCATTCCGTACACCTGCCCAAGCCCTTACAAATCTTTCTGTATGTCTCACTGGGTCGAGAGGGTGTGCAGCGTTGTGTTACTCCCAGGGTCTCTAGGTTTGTGTAACTGGCACCCCTCCTTCCGTAAGAGCCTCTATGTGTGCATCATTGAGTCAGAGAGCATCTCCGCCCGTTACTCCCTCTCTCTGGTTCTGTCTGAATTTCTCTTTGGACCTGCCTCTGCATCTTTCATCCCTCTCTCTATCCCTCTCTCCTCTCTCTATCCCTCTCTCTATCTTTAACCCTCTAGCCAGCTCTCTGCTTAGTGTGGGTACCCTGTGAATGATATACTTAGATATAAACCCCTCGTGTCTGTCTATTTCTCTCCCTTCCTTGCTGATTATGTCACCTCTGTCTCCTCAATGTGTATCTCTGCCCATGTGTAGCTGTTTGCATGTGTGAATGGAATTGCACAGACACTATCAGCTGCAATGCCCACCCCAGCCCCATCAACTATCATCTTTCAGGAACACATCCTCTCCGCTGCCGTTCCAGTGAGCAATATACCTGAGCGGATTTTTCTCGATTTAAACGGTAAACCTGCGGAAAGACATACTGCCAACCCCCCGGAGGAATTGCAGCCTTTCCCCCTGTCCTTTCCCTGCAGGAGAACCCCAGAGGCAAAGGGTGCTTGGGACGAATTGCACCGTTTACTATTACTACCAGAAAAACCCCATTCATAAAGTAGCAGCATGCAAGGGGAGAGGGAGGGGGCAGAGTGTGCTGAGGGCCAGCACCCCCTGCGTTTAGGGACGGCAAACTGAGTGGGGGGGGGGTCCTTCTTTAATCCGGGGTGCCACCCTTACCTGAACTTGCATGAAGGAGCCCCGGTAGAAGCAGCAAGCCGCCGCCGAGATGGCGCTCCACAAACTGCACTTGTCAGTCATCTTCCCTCCTTCCCAAAGATGTCTTTAGAAAGGAGTGTAATCCAGCGGTTCAACAAGAGCCGGGGCTTCCTCCACACTGCCAGAGGTCCGGGTGATGTGAGCAGTCACACTCACACACTCACACACATGGCTGGGATGCTGAGACAGTCCTGGTGCTCCCCTCACAGCAGTGCCCTCCTGCTCGCCTGCCCCTCTGCCAGTCTCTGTCTCACTCACCAATAGGAGCCGGCAGCTGCCAGCCCTGCCTCTCACCTCCTGCACATTCAATCCGAGCCGGCGGCAATTGATGGGGAAGTAGCAATGCTGGGGTGGGGGGGGGGGGGGGGACCATCTCAAACCTCCCCCCCCCAAAATCAATGCAAATCAACCCCTCCCCCTCCCCTCCACTCCGACACTTAATCAATAAGCAGCCTGGAGTCCAGCTCTGTCTGTCTGTGTCTCCCTCTGGACTCTCCTCATTGAAGCAACCGGTACTCACTTTCCAACACAAAAACAAGACAAAATCTAAGACATCCGCTTTCTGGACGGACAGTCTCCGTGAAGCTGCACACAGCTGAAGCCTGGTTGGAGATTCAGTGATTGAGTAGTAAGTCATTGAGACAAGCTTTTAATTACTGCAAAGATTAAAGGCAGCCGGGGTCTCTGTGCGAACACAGCAACCTTCACCCCGGCTACTGCTGCTCTCCTCCTCACTTTTACCAAGGAAGACACTTCCTTACCTTCCTCCAAATCCCATCACCTGAAGATGTTGCCCCCTCACCCCCCCCCCCCCGCCCACCCCACAACCTGGTCCCAACCCACCTTTCCCCTTTCACAGGCACACAGTTCTGCTAAGCCCATCTGCACTCACCTGGGTGTACTGGATAGAGCTCCGGAGGGTGACATTCTTGCTGATGTTTTCCAGTATTTAACTCTGGATCCTGGAGGTAAATTATAGCAACTCAGCTACCACTTATTCTAAAGAAAGGTTCTTATTCCAACAACAACTAATAGATCCAGGGTATGATATGTTCAATAATATATCCAAGGTGTGATATTCTCTATAATATATCCACAATGTGATATTCTCTATAATATATCCAGGGTGTGATATTCTCTCTAATATATCTAGGGTGTGATATTCTCTATAATATATCCAGGGTGTGATATTCTCTATAATATATCCAAGGTGTGATATACTCTATAATATATCCAGGGTGTGATATTCTCTATAATATATCCAGGGTGTGATATTCTCTATAATATATCCAGTGTGTGATATTCTCTATAATATATCCAAGGTGTGATATTCTCTATAATATATCCAGAGTGTGATATTCTCTATAATATATCCAGGGTGTGATATTCTCTTTAATATATCCAGGGTGTGATATTCTCTATAATATATCCAGGGTGTGATATTCTCTATAATATATCCAGGGTGTGATATTCTCTATAATATATCCAAGGTGTGATATTCTCTATAATATATCCAAGCTGTGATATTCTCTATAATATATCCAAGGAGTGATATTCTCTATAATATATCCAGTGTGTGATATTCTCTATAATATATCCAGGGTGTGATATTCTCTATAATATATCCAGGGTGTGATATTCTCTATAATATATCCAGGGTGTGATATTCTCTCTAATATATCCAGGATGTGACATTCTCAATGACATATCCAGAGTGAAATATTCTTTACAATATATCATGGTGTGCTATTCTCTAATGTACACACATAATAAAAGATTTAAATGGAATAAAATAAGTGATAGTTTCCACAACTGGCTAGATAGCTTGGTTTCCACAAGCCCCAACAGCCATCTGTAAATCAGAGTAGGTATGAGCGGTATTGTTTCTCCATATTCTTTACACTGTTGCTATTGTCCCCATAATACATACAGAGTTTCCATGCAGCATATAATAAAATCACACCCAATAACACTTCTATTAAGATCAAATAATTCAGTGGCATGACCTCGTCAATCACAGTTGTCCCCAATGGCAGTTCCTATGCATATAACTATTTATGTTATTGGTAATAATAGATTGCTTTAGGTGAGTGTGAACCTGTGTCATACTTTGCCAATGTTAACATGTCAGTTTTTGTTGTGATCTGAAACCTTCAATTAAGTTACGGTATTACAACAGCGAGTTGTTCCTTACAGCTTTCATTAAAATAGAGTAAGCAACTTAACAGCGGTGCATTTCAATTTTTTCCACCTTGTGTGTAACATAGTAGGTTTAGTATGTTGCTAATATCCCTTAATTCCTATCGTCAATGATAGTGTTTCTTCTTTCATTCCATCTGAATTGTTTCCATTGGATGATGTCAAATGAAGACAGTGGAGGCAGCTAGGTTGTTTCAACCCATGACATAATTTGTGAAACTGTCCATTGGGAATAAGGGATGCGCATTTAGCAATCCGAGAGCTCGGGCAGAATTGTTTGCAATTTTTTTTCTCTCTCTGAGGGATGATAGGTGAATGTCATCATCTCAACAATCATACCAATCCCAAGGAAGATACCAATATATTTGGTCATCACTCCTGTTATTGCAGTCTGTCTTTGGCCAGAGAGGAAATATTTTCAGCTGGATATGTATCTCTCCCTTTTGTTCTCCTTTGCCCTCTTTCTTCCCTTTTACTGCTGAAAGTGTTGATTTCATCTTCGAGGCATTAGTTGGATTGATATATTAGCCTAGTGGGTTCTAGTATAAAATAAAAGCCTGGGTGGCACGGTGGCACAGTGGTTAGCACTGTTGCCTCATGGCACCGAGGACCCAGGTTCGATCCAGGCCCCGAGTCACTGGCTGCGTGGAGTTTGCACATTCTCCCTGTGTTTGCGTGGGTTTTACCCCCACAACCTAAAGATGTGCAGGGTAGGTGGATTGGCCACGTTAAATTGCCCCTTAATTGGAAAAAAAAATAATTGGTGCTCTGCATTTATAGAAGAAAGAAAAAAAGCTGCTTCCTGGTCACGAATCAATCTTGACCCGTCCTCCAGACCAAAGAAGGTAGTGAAGCAGAAACCAGTGGAAGAAAAAGAGACTCTGGCAGAAGTGCTGTAACAAAGCAAATACCTAACCCACCCCTGTCATTGCTAGAGGAAGAAGGATTGAATCCACCCTGGTAATTTTGATAACTGTACAATTTGTGGGCATGTTGTGAACAACAGGCCTTAGCAACATTCGCCTGCAGGTAGTATGCCTACTGATAACATTAAGGGGCAGGAGTTATCTGAATCTACGGCACCGACACACTCCAGAATATCTTTACTAGTTACATATTCGTGGGAAGTGGCTAGTAAGGCTTATCCATCCCTGGTTGCTCTGAGGGCCGTTGGAATGGTTTGATGCAAGTGGATTGCTAGGCCACTTCAAATGGCATTTAAGAGTCAACCAAGTTGGCGTAGGACTGGAGTCAGGCCAGGCTGGGTAAGAACAATAGGTTTACTTCCCTAATGGGCCAAAATCTGATACAAAAAGATATGGAAAGAGTAACAGTCCCTGAGCCATCCTTAGCATGTAGCCAATGCTTACATTACAGGCTCTCAAATTTAAGGGAGGAGTCGAGAGGAAGGTATGGATTCTTTTGTTTACAGGAGTGTTACTGCTGAATCAGGGTTTGTATTTGCGCATGATCCTTTCCTCGCCGTTTTCTAGACAGATGTCCCAGGAGAAGGAATCCTGACATTTCCAGTGACAATTGCACCCATTGTAAAGTGCTTACCTGGAGTTCTGGTCAGATGAATTCCTGGAGGTTTGATCACATGACCACCCTCCTTTATGCCACCCCAAATGTTTTCACCACCAACAAAGGAAAGCCATTAAAAAAAAGAACAAAAACACACAAAAGCTTTAAAAAGATAATTCAAAAATGCGCCAATGGATTTCCTCCTGGGCTGCTCTCAGCAGTGATTAATCTTTCATACCTGAAGACACCAGGACAATCCTGAAGGGTTGGCAACCCGTTCTATACTGCTGTCTCTGATCAGCCAGCTGAACATACAGTTTTGGAAGGTCTGTGTGGATCTGATAGTGACTCTTCAGTCAGCTAATCCTCTAGGTGGAGGGGACAGGTGTGATTCAGCACATGGAAAGCTATAAGATCTATTACTTGGCAGAACTTACAAATACCGTCTGTTCGGCTAAGGGGTGATACTAAATGTCGAACATGTTGAATTGATTTGAAAGATATTGACCATTTCACGGTTTAATACTGACCACCTCCTCAGTGGGATAAATCGATACATCAGTGTCCGTAAGGAATCCTCTCTGGCCTTTGTGTGGCTTAATTTGTTGCTTTGCAGGACTGCGTTACAGAATGCAATTCAATGATTGTCCCATTCTTTAAACTAGATCATACTCAACCTCTAAAACTCACAGGGAGAATTGATCATTGAGAACAGATAGCAAGGGGGAATAAATCTCTCTCAGCCTCTCAACCATCAGGGTTGGAAGAACAGCATGTGATATGGGGGTTTAAAGAGTTAAATAAATAAATAATATAATTATAGTAAGTGTGGACAAGTGATTTTGAAGTATATATAGTTTTCCTAAGCAATAATATTTTGTGTTAAGTACCATGTCTGGCTGGGAATAAGCAATTAAATCTCGGTCAATGCTGCTGTGTCACCTTTCACTAGAAGTGCGCAAGGACCCTGCGTATATCATTGACAATTTTCCCTCTACTTTTTGCTGGAGCAGCTAATCTTGGCCCAGTGTCCCCCTTAGGACCGTATTCTCCAGAACCACAATACACGGTGCTAAGCAAAAGATTTAAAATCATGAAGCTTAGCATTGCCTCCTGCAGTCTGCTGGGACGGAGGTATTTGGTGTAACAGTAAAAAGGGATTTCAATAACTATCCTGGCTGGAGTGCTACACCTAACCTGAGTTTTTTCTAGATTAGGTATAGGATAATCAGCAAGGGTCACTTGTGAATTGAACACATAATCTAAACTGATAATGCAGCTCAATACTGAGGGGGTGCTACATTGTAGTAAGTAGTGTCTTTTCAATGAACTATTGGGGTTGTCATGCGAGAGTACCTTTAAGAAATGGATGTTTAAGCAATGTACCTTTAAGAAATGGATCTGATCATATTACTGAAGTGATGTCAGAGTGGGGGGAACTGAGCTCACTTCTGCTTTTTTGAGTTTCAGTTTGAGAAGGCAGCTGGGAGTGTCTGTGTGTTTTGCTGACAGCTGCAGGAAGAAACACAGAGCTGGTCTGTTAATGTCTGCAATCCAAAGACTATAAATATATTGAATGTAACCTAATGTGTTGTTATTTTTGAAGGTTTGATGTCTTTTGGATGTTTAAAGGAACAGTTTGAAGGATTATTTAGTGTTGTAGTCTTTTGGGGTTATCTTTGAAGTAATGGGTGTTAAGATATTCAATGTTTGTTTTTAAAAGGTTAACTTGAGTTCATAGAATAAACATTGTTTTGTGTTAAAAACCATTTGTCCATAATTGCTGTATCACACCTGGAGAGTACGCCATGTGCTTCCCACACCACAATCTATTAAAAGTTGTGGGTCGGTTGAACTCCATGAAACACTTTGGGGCTCTGTAAACACGGACCCATAACAGGGTGCAGTCTGCCTTCTCAGATGGGTGTAAAATGTCTCCTGGCATTTCAAAATGAGCAGGTAGGTTCTCCCTGGTTTTCTGGCCAAAATGTATCCCTCAACTAGCATTACTAACAGCACATCATCTGGCCATTGTCGCATTGCTGTTTGTGGGAGCTTACTGCACGTAAAATGGCTGCTGTGTTTCCTACATTACAACATTGACTACTCCTTTGAAATTCTTCATTGGATGTAAAGTGCTTTGGAACATCCAGAGGTCACGAAAGGCACTACATAAATACAAGTCGCTCTTTTTTTCCTTTTTACTGGGTGAGAATAAGTTGTGAAACTCCCACAGTCTATGCTTATCCATGAAGGATCGTTGAGTGATGGGTTACCAATGAGCTGCAGTGTCATGAAAGTGAACCCCAGAACAAATCAGCGGCTTCAAGAGGAAAGAAGAAAAATATTGTTTCTATGTCAATATATATGGTGCCTTTTCTAACCTCAGGACTGTTAATTGTATGTTATTTATATTTAATTGTATGCAGGTGCTAGGGATTCACATGTGCTCCTCTGAAAAAGGAACAGATTAAAACTGAGGTCATTGGGTGAGGAGGTGCATGCTTGCAATGCGTAACACTGTAAATAAATGCTTATAAAAGTATGTAAAGATTAGCTCCAGTTCTATCCCTCACCACCTGACTTTCTACAGTAGAACAAGGACATCCCAAAGCACTTTCCTGCCAATGAAGTACTTTCAACATTTAGTCACTGTTGTAATAGGAAACATGGCCGCAAGTTTCACACAGCAAGTTCCCCCAAACAATATTGAGATAATGACCAAATATCCTAATCTGTTTTTTAGTGACTGATGTTGCTTGAGGGGTAAATATTGTTTTCTTGACTCCCTGTTTATTCTTTGAACAGAGTCATCTTTGAATACGCCCAGCCGAGGGAGCAGACACGGCTTCAGTTTAATGTCTGATCTAAAAGCCGGCCTCTGACAGTGCAACCTTCCCTCAACACTGCACCAAGAGCGAGAACATCTCTGGAGTAAACCTACAGCTTTCTGACTCAGCGACATAAGTGCTACCCACCACGTAAAGGTTGACACAAGGCCGATTTAATAGCAGGTTGAAGCAGTGAAAGGGTTAACGGTCCCCGGCAGCATTGCTCTGTCTGACTGATGCACCAGCAAATGTGTCATGGTTTGCAAAAAAATAATTCTCTTTTCCTTCTGTTTGGTTTGATCAGCAAGTTCTCTGTCCGCAGAACCAAAAAGCCTGTATTCAATTGGACGACAGAGGTCCTCATTTGATAGTACCGCATTAGGAAATAGATGAGCAGACTATTCAGAGTTGAAAGGGATTTAAATAATTGAATTCAAGTACAAGCTATGTGCAGAGTAGGATAAAGCAGCGTGTCATGTGCCCCCGCCCCTATGTGTTCACTCTCCCTGGAGTCCTAACTCATTGTTGTAGCGAGTCCCTAATCTCTGCAATTAAAGTCATATTGAATGCCAATTGGAGCCCTATTCAAGACGCCATGTTCAATTTAGTCGTACTGGAGCTTAACTGCTACAGCCTTGGGCTTCAGGTACAATAGAAATAATAAGGTTACAATAAGGTCTCATCATTCCAGGACCGATGGAGATATTACACCACTGATGGGAGACTCCTCCCTTTTCTAATTCTTGTCTAATTCCAACTCCCCTCTTCTCAGAATTGTTTTTTTTAAAAAAGAGGATTTTGCTTCCTCTCTATGACTGGCTGGAGCACCAATATCTTAATAACAGATTATTTGGGGGAACAGTCATAATGTGGCATATCTGATAAGAGGATATTTTGCCACGTTTTTTAAAGAACATAAGAAATATGAGCAAATCTCATTAAACACTTTCATTATCCCCATTTAGACTTGTTATCCAAGAAGGTCACCCCTATTTCTGAAAGGAAGCCTATTCAAACTCCCCTGATAGTTGCAGTCTCTCAGTTCAGGCATCGATCTAGAATATATTTTTGGTACCCCTCCAGTCGCTCCATATCCTTCATTATAATACGGATATCAGAACTGTTCACATAACCCCTCAAGTGTGGCCTAAATAAGATCCCAAACAAGTTTCACATCACTTCTTTTCAATTCCATCCTTTTGAAAATGAACCCCAGTGCTGGGCTCTCTGTTTTTAATTGTCTTATTACCCAGTGCCTCTTCTTTTACAAAGGGCTTTGACAAAGGGTCATCTGGACTCGAAATGTTAGCTTTTTTCTCTCCCTACAGATGCTGCCAGACCTGCTGAGATTTCCCAGCATTTTCTCTTTGGTTTCTCTTCTTTCACTGATCTGTGAATGTGATCCCCATTTAGACTTGTTCTCCATGGAGCGAGTGACCTCTTTATTCTTTTGATCAAGATGCTCAGGGGCGGCACGGTGGCGCAGTGGTTAGCACTGCTGCCTCACGACACTGAGGTCTCAGGTTCGATCCTGGCTCTGGGTCATTGTCCCTGTGGAGTTTGCACATTCTCCCCGTGTGTGCGTGGGTATGCTTCAAATGGTGAATTTATTTATGAAGGAAGCATAACTGTGACGTGCTATCAAAGCCAGTGATGGTGGTGGAGTGGATGGCATAGATGAGTTAAACCACTTCAGATAAACCAGCAGTGGAAGCTGAAGGATAGGTATTTGAAATGCCCATAATCGCATTGAACACATTGTTAACAACTAGTTGGTACATATCGTATTTATTGTATGTAGAACTGCATCCAGCACTCCCCAGCTAAAGTGTAGCGTAGGTCAGTATAAAGTTCCCTCTATGTTTCTCCAACAGTGTCCCCAACTTCAGGCAAGCGCCTTATGAAGCATTCATGTGGCACTTTCAATTTCCTACAACAGACGTCCCTGTGGGATGAGCCAGACTGCCAATTACTGCCAGGTTTGTACAGTGTGGCCAAGGCCAAGCATTGGGTTGGGATCAACCCAAGCACACTGCAGCCAACAATTAGGAATGTCTCGCATCCTTTCCACTGAGCTGGATTCAAACTGAGGTCCCGAAGGTAAGCAGCCCAGGTCTAACCCACGGCACCAACAAGCATTGCCACTTGGACAGAGATGGAGTCAGCACATCTGTGTTATGTGAGACTCGTTTTCTCCGACAATCTGCCTTCTTGCTGCATTCTGATGGTGTTTGTAATATTAATTAACCAGCCAGAGTAACTCATTTCTCACTATCGACCCATCGACCTGCGAGATGCTGACACTATTGCTTCGTAAGGGATTTCTTTTTCAATCACTACGTGCTCTAGCATGGATTTGTGATTCTGTCTGCCGGCTTTGTTACTATTGCAGCCTGTGTATGGAGGAACTTGCAGACTAATTGGTAAAATCCACGTGTTTTTGAATTAAAGGGGCTGTTCTGACACCCAATGCAGAAGCTTGGGAGTTACATTTATACGTGACAGTGTTTCAGTGACACAGTAGAAGAGATTCTCTTCCCACGTTTGCTCCCAGCACACCTCCTGCTGTTCCGGGAGAAGGGCGGAATGGAGCACAATGTTCCCAGCCTGGGGCACCTGACGCAATCTGGTTCACTCACTTGCTGGGCGTGAACCAGACTCGCATGTTTCAACGACTTTTTAAACTCATTCAAATATGCATTTCCAGGATTCAGCCAGAGTATCCCAGCTCCCAGAATTCACCATCCCCTCCGACAGTGTGAGGTCTGCAGGAATCACCACTGGTCTCCATCAATGGATGGTCAGGGCAGGACAGTGCCCTGGTAGTGCCCCTTGGCACTGCCCCATGGCACCCTGACAGACCCAACCTGCCACTTCGGGTGCCAGGTTGGTGATGTGTTGGGTAGGCTGGGTCGATGTGGACTGCACTTGATGCAGTGTAGCGAGAGACAGACCTTCAACACTTGATAAGATGCAACACAATTTTATTTAACATCTAAACTATTATATATGTTCAACTGTGGGTTGACACTCTGCAGACTTGACTGGAGACCTGATACTAGCCTAACCAGACTTACTAGCTACCACATGGTGTTTGCACTGGCCAACTCACTAACTCTGACTGTCTCAGAGGCTGGGTCCTGAGAAAGAGAGAGGGAAACTGGTGCCCTCTGGCTTTATAGTGATCGTGTCCTGTCTGGTGATTGGCTGCTCTGTTCTGTGTGCTTACTGGTCATCCTGTGTGTCAATCACTGCCTGTCTGCACTCCATTATATACATGGATGTATATTATGACAGTGGGCACTGTCAGGATGCCAATGGACAGTGCCAAGTGATGGGCCCTGAGAGCGGGTATGGCCAAGAAAGGGGAGGAATTCAGAGGGGCGACATGAAGGGCCCGAGGGAGAGGCACGGAGGGAGGGAGCCTGAAAAGGGCAGGGCCTTAAGGAGGGCGAACCCTCGGCAACACCTTAGTGGGGGGTGTAGGTCACTTGTGGGGCTGGGGGGATTGCTGGTACCAATGATTGATGGGGTGGGGGGGGGGGGGTGCCTGCGAGCGGGGGGGGGGGTGTGTCTATTGGTGAGTAGGGATGGAGGGGAAGCTGCAGGGTTGTCTGGATATCTGAGTGCCATTTTGTCTGAGGCCCGGCTGCCACCTTTAGGGCCTGCACATGGCTTTCCTGGTGGAAATCTCTCCAAGTTCCAAATAAATGACTAAATGTGGGAAAATTGTGATGGGAATCACGTCGGACCTGCCAACAGGATTCGCACCAGTTTTCCCACCCGAAGTGACACATCTCTGGCAGAATTCCACCCGGAATCGTTATTCGGATTCCCATTGTGCCTGCTGCTACCTGGAAACTATACTCGATTGTACCCTAACCCTAATCCTTTACCACTCAGAGCTCACAACGATCCTCAATCATTTCATTTTGTAATTTTGGGGGGGCTGGAGTGGGAAATATTTTTGCAGCCTCCATGCCACTTTTCTTCATGTTTGGTTGAGCGACTCTGCCATTGGGAGGGAAGATTCACACCTCACCGGCCCCTATTGTTTCTTTTTCTAAAATTTAGAGTACCCAATTCATTTTTTCCAATTAAGGGGCAATTTAGCGCGGCCAATCCACCTAGCCTGCACATCTTTGGGTTGTGGGGGCGAAACCCACGCAAACACAGGGAGAATGTGCAAACTCCACACGGACAGTGACCCAGAGCCGGGACCGAACCTGGGACCTCGGCGCCGTGAGGCAGCAATGGTAGCCACTGTGCCACCGTGCTGCCCACCGGCCCCTACTGCTGACCACCCAGGAGTCGCTCTCACATTCTATATTCGTTCTTCACCCCCACCCTCACCTGACATTGTCACCAGCCTCCTTGTGGAGCTCAGCTCCATGTAATTCAGTACAGATCATGTACTAAGGGGGGCAGGACTTGAATGATCCCTATCTCTGTTCCATGCTTCAGCAAAGGGCTGGATGCTATGCTTATCACAGTGAGGAAGGTCAGGGGTTTGGCAGAATACGTTCCCAATGTTTCCACCATTACCTGCACAGGGAGGCAAATCTACCCTCCAGCCCTTGAGTGCTGGGTTTGGAAACACATTTGATGCGATCTACTTGCTGCGTCCCGCTGGAATTGGGGTGGGACGCGACTGGTAGATCCCGGGAGAGGCTTTTCCTGAGATTTCCGACGGTCATTGTGGGATGTCACGATCTGGATCCTGCCCACAATGGGTGGGGCCTGGTCTCACACAGTTAAAAAGTGAGTTTAAAAACTCAACCGAACTGCTGCCGGTTCAAACGGTCATCCGGATCTATCGGCCTCGCTGAGAGGACCCCAGCCGGGCGCCGGTTAACACTGATCGCCACAGATGGGGACCAAGCGAAACGGTACTTGGGTGGGGGGGGGGTTCTTCCAGGCAACCAGAGGCCCTCGGGTGGCTGGCTTCTGGGCAGGGTGACACCCTGGCACTGATGGTGTCACCTGGGCACCTTGGCACTGCTGCCCAGGGTGCCCAGGTGGCACTAACAGGTGCTGTTTAGCACAGGGCTAAATCGCTGGCTTTTAAAGCAGACCAAGGCAAGCCAGCAGCACGGTTCAATTCCCGTACCAGCCTCCCCGAACAGCCGCTGGAATGTGGCGACTAGGGGCTTTTCACAGTGACTTCATTTGAAGCCTACTTGTGACAATAAGCGATTTTCATTTCATTTCATTTCATAACAGGCTGGTAGGGCACTGCAGGGTGCCATATTGACACTTGTCCGCACCGGCATTGGGGCAGAGGGTGTTATGTCACTATGTGGTGTGGTGTGGGGGGCTTGAGGACACCCCAACAGGTAGGTTGATGTGTTGGGGGGTCCGGGGGTCACGTCATGGGGGCCAAGTGATTGTGGCCGCATTTAAAAATGGCGCTCTGATCTCTTCCTGCGCTGAGGAGCTCTGCTCACAAGATATGCGGCTAAGTGTGGCTTCGGCGGGATGTTCCCCGTGGGCGGCCAATAAAAAAACCAGAGTGCTGAGCGCCGGAACGACCCTTCGATTACCACCCAGAACAGACTTTTATTTTTAGTTAAATCGCGCCCTTTAGCTCCAACGTGGTCATCATTCAACCCGTCTTGCCAGCGGCTACACTGTGCCATAGTAGGAGTTGTTTCGGGATAAAGAAGAGAGGAACAAAATCCCCCGGGGCAATGCAGGTGTCAGAACAAAGTGGCTGCGTTTTATTTTGAAACTTGAAACTGGTATCGTGGTGTGGACTCGAACAACTTTTCAGGTTTTTTATTTTTCTCTCCAGATTCCGATGGCCATTCGTTCTGATCCAAGACAGCGGCTGGCTGATCAACTGAGCTCAATACTGTCCTCGCCTAAAGGCTTCAGCTGACACAACACAGCCCAAAGGTCAAAGCCCAGTAAGCTGGTGAACACATTTTCTAAATTTTCCTCAGTTACAACGGTTCAGGTCTGAATGGCAATGAATAAGATGGAAACATGCTGCTTGAGCCCAGCTGGCAGAAGTTCAGGTGCAGCTTTGGTCTGGCTTAGAGGGACCACTAGTGGTGGGAGCAGAAAACAGCATGTAAATTAAATTTAAATGCGACGGAGAGGGTTATGCTTTTGGGCCTTTCTGCATCTCTTACTCCAAATTGTGGGAGGGTGCCAAATTTCCAAAGCTTGGACTGTGTCAATCCTAACCATAATCCTAACCATAGGGCAGCACGGTAGCATTGTGGATAGCACAATTGCTTCACAGCTCCAGGGTCCCAGGTTCGATTCCGGCTTGGGTCACTGTCTGTATGGAGTCTGCACATTCTCCCCGTGTGTGCGTGGGTTTCCTCCGGGTGCTCCGGTTTCCTCCCACAGTCCAAAGATGTGCAGGTTAGGTGGGTTGGCCATCATAAATTGCCCTTAGTGTCCAAAATTGCCCTTAGTGTTGGGTGGGGTTACTGGGTTATGGGGATAGGGTGGAGGTGTGGACCTTGGGTAGGGTGCTCTTTCCAAGAGCCAGTGCAGACTCGATGAGCCGAATGGCCTCCTTCTGCACTGTAAATTCTATGATTCTATAAGGTCTAGTTAGCTTTAGGTAGCATAGCTGAGGAAATAGAACAGGAGGCTCTAGAACATAGAAGTCTACAGCACAGTACGATGTTGTGCCGAACTAGTCTGAAACTAAGATCAAATCAACCTACTTCCAATCATTCTAGTGCACTCCATATACCTATCCAATAACCGCTTGAAAGTTCCTAAAGTGTCCGAGTCCACTACCATAGCTGGGAGTGCGTTCCACGCCCAACCACTCTCTGAGGAAAGAACCTACCTCTGACATCCCTCCTCTATCTTCCACCATGAACCTTATAGTTATGCCCCCTTATGTCTGTTTGCTAATTGCGTTTTTAAAATTCTTTCACAGGATATGAGCACTACTGACCAGGCTAGCATTTGTCGCCTATCCATGGGGATGGTGGTGGTGCGCTGCCTTCTTCACCCGTTGCAGTCCAGGTGGTATAGTTAGGTGCTGTCGGGATGGGAGTGCCAGGATTTTGACCCAGTGAAGGGATGGCAATAAAATTCCAAGCCAGGATGTTGTGTGATTTGGAGGAGAACTTGGACGGGGTAGTGTTCCCATGTATCTGCTTCCCTCACCCTTCTAGCAGGTTTGGAAAATGGTGTTGAAGGAGGCTTGTTGAGTTGCTGCAGTGTTTCTTATAGATGCTGCTACTGTGCGTCAGTGATGGAGGATATGAATATTTAAGGTGGTGGATGGGGTGCCTATCAAGTGGACTGTTTTATCCTAGATGGTATTGAACTTTTTGAGTGTTGTTAGAGCTTCACTCATCCAGGAAAGTGGATGTATTCCATCATACTCCTGACTTGTGCTTGTAGATGGTAAACAGACTCTGGGGAGCAAGAGGTGAGTTACTCTCCATGGAATTCCCAGCCTCGAACCTGCTCTTGTGGCCACAGCATTTATGTGGTTGGTCCAGTCAAGTTTCTGGTCAATGGTAACCCCAGGATGTTTGAAACAGGACAAATACAGCCAATTACTGCGCATCAGTCTACTCTCCATCATCAGTAAAGTGATGGAAGGAGTCATCAACATTTACTCGGCGTTTACTCGGCAAAAACCTTCTCACTGCTGCTCAGTTTGGGTTCTGCCAGTCACTCAGCTCCTCACCTCATTATAGCCTTGGTTCAAATATGGACAAAAGAGCAGAACTGCAGAGGTGAGGTGAGCGTGACTGCCCTTGACATCAAGGCAGCATCTGACCGAGTATGGCATCAAGGAGCCCCAGCAAAACTGGAGTCAATGGGAATCAGGGGAAAACCACTCTGTTGGTTGGAGTCATACCCGGCACAAAGGAAGATAGTTGTGGTGGATGGAGGTCAATCATCTCAATTCCAGGACATCACTGCAGGAGTTCCTGAGGGTAGTGTCCAAGGCCCAACCATCTTCAGCTGCTTCATCAATGACCTTCTCTTCATCATAAGGTCAGATGTGGGGATGTTCGCTGATGACTGCACAATGTTCAGCACCATTCATGACTACTCCGATACTGAACCAGTCCGTGTCCAAATGCAGGAGGACCTGGACAAATTCCAGGCTTGAGCTGATAAGTAGCAAGTAACATTTGCACCACATAACTACCAGGCAATGACTATCACTAATAAGAGAAGATCTAACCATTATCCCATGACATTTAATGGCAATACCATCACTAAATTCCCCACTATCAAATTCCAGGCATTACCATTGAACTGGAGTAGCCATATTGATAATATGGCTACAAGAGCAGGTTAAAGTCTAGAAATCCTGGGGAGAGTAACTCACTTCCTGACTCGCCAAAGCCTGATCACCATCTACAAGGTGCAAGTCAGTGATGAAATACTCCCTACTTGCCTGGATGAGTGCAGCTCCAACAACACTCAAGAAGCTTGTCACCATCCAGAACAAAGCAGCCCGCTTGACCACTGACAAACAGTGGCAGCCTTGTGTACCATCTACAAGATGCATGGCAGGAACTTACCAAGGTTCCTTAGACAGTACCTTCCAAACCCATGACCATTGCCATCTAGAAGGACAAGAGCAGCAGATACCTGGGAACCCCACCACCTGGAGGTTCCCCTCCAAGTCACACACCATCCTGACCTGGAAATATAAATATATCGCCGTTCCTTCACTGTCGCTGGATCCAAGATCCTGAAATTGTCTTCCCGACAGCAGTGTAGGTGTACCTACACCACATGGACTGCAGTGGCTCAAGAAGGCAGTTCACCACCACCTTCGAGAGGGCATCTAGGAATGGACTATAAATACCGCTGTAGTCAGCGATGCCTGAATTCCGTATATAAATGAATAAAATAAATCAAAACTCTTCCAACTAATTATTTGAATGGAAACGCAATAATAGGGCTGCTATTTAATTTAATTTTTTTTACTGTATGTGGCCATCGCTGGGAAGGCCACGAATTGTTGACCATCCCTAAATGCCCTTGAATTAAGTGCCCAGCTCAACCATTTCAGAAGACAGTTAAGAGTCAACTACATTGTGTGGGTCTGGAGTCACATGTAGGCCAGACCAGGTAAGGCCAACAAATTTCCTTCCTAAAGGGCATTAGTGAACCAGATGGGTTTTTAAAACAATCAATGATATCTGCCAATCGAGGCAGACAAGTTGAGGGCACAAATTAAAACATGGGGGTATGATGTCATTGCTGTCACTCAGACATGGTTGAGGAAGGGGCAGGATTGGCAGCTCAATATTCCTTTAGCGGGGCAGCATGTGGCACAGTGCTTAAAACTGGGACTGCGGCGCTGAGGACCCGGGTTCAAATCCCGGCCCTGGTCATTGTCCGTGTGGAGTTTGCACATTCTCCCCGTGTTTGCGTGGGTTTCACCTCCGCAACCCAAAGATGTGCAGCTTAGGTGGATTGGCCACTCTAAATTGCCCCTTAATTGGAAAAAAAAATAATTGGGTACTCTAAATTTATATTTAAAAAAATATTCCTGCAGGATCTTCAGGTGAGACAGGGAAAAAGGTAAGAGAGGAAGAGGGGTGTCATAATTTTGATCAGGGAATCAATTACAGTAGTAAGGAGGGACTACATCTTAGAAGGATCTTCAAATGAAGCCTTACGGGTAGAACCTAAAAACCAAAGAGGAATAATCATAAGACCATAAGACATAGGAGCGGAAGTGAGGCCATTCGGCCCATCAAGTCCACTCCACCATTCAATCATGGCTGATTTCAACTCCATTTACCCGCTCTCTCTCCATAGCCCTTAATTCCTCGAGAAATCAAGAATTTATCAACTTCTGTCTTAAAGACACTCAACGTCCCGGCCTCCACCGCCCTCTGTGGCAATGAATTCCACAGACCCACCACTCTCTGGCTGAAGAAATTTCTCCTCATCTCTGTTCTAAAGTGACTCCCTTTTATACTAAGGCTGTGCCCCCGGGTCCTAGTCCCTGCTAATGGAAACAACTTCCCTACGTCCACCCTATCTAAGCCATACATTATCTTGTAAGTTTCTATTAGATCTCCCCTCAACCTCCTAAACTCCAATGAATATAATCCCAGGATCCTCAGACGTTCATCATCATCCGTGTGAATCTCCGCTGGACCCGCTCCAGTGCCAGTATGTCCTTCCTGAGGTGTGGGGCCCAAAATTGCTCACAGTATTCTAAATGGGGCCTAACTAATGCTTTATAAAGCTTCAGAAGTACATCCCTGCTTTTATATTCCAAGCCTCTTGTGATAAATGACAACATTGCATTTGCTTTCTTAATTACGGACTCAACCTGCAAGTTTACCTTTAGAGAATCCTGGACTAGGACTCCCAAGTCCCTTTGCACTTCAGCATTATGAATTTTGTCACCATTTAGAAAATAGTCCATGCCTCTATTCTTTTTTCTAAAGTGCAAGACCTCGCACTTGCCCACGTTGAATTTCATCAGCCATTTCTTGGACCACTCTCCTAAACTGTCTAAATCTTTCTGCAGCCTCCCCACCTCCTCCATACTACCTGCCCCTCCACCTATCTTTGTATCATCGGCAAACTTAGCCAGAATGCCCCCAGTCCCATCATCTAGATCGTTAATATATAAAGAGAACAGCTGTGGCCCCAACACTGAACCCTGCGGGACACCACTCGTCACCGGTTGCCATTCCGAAAAAGAACCTTTTATCCCAACTCTCTGCCTTCTGCCTGACAGCCAATCGTCAATCCATGTTAGTACCTTGCCTCGAATACCATGGGCCCTTATTTTACTCAGCAGTCTCCCGTGAGGCACCTTATCAAAGGCCTTTTGGAAGTCAAGATAGATAACATCCATTGGCTCTCCTTGGTCTAACCTATTTGTTATCTCTTCAAAGAACTCTAACAGGTTTGTCAGGCACGACCTCCCCTCACTAAATCCATGCTGACTTGTCCTAATCCGACCCTGCACTTCCAAGAATTTAGAAATCTCATCCTTAACAATGGATTCTAGAATCTTGCCAACAACCGAGGTTAGGCTAATTGGCCTATAATTTTCCATCTTTTTCCTTGTTCCCTTCTTGAACAGGGGGTTACAACAGCGATTTTCCAATCCTCTGGGACTTTCCCTGACTCCAGTGACTTTTGAAAGATCATAACTAACGCCTCCACTATTTCTTCAGCTATCTCCTTTAGAACTCTAGGATGTAGCCCACCTGGGCCTGGAGATTTATCAATTTTTAGACCTCTTAGTTTTTCTAGCACTTTCTCCTTTGTGATGGCTACCATATCCAACTCTGCCCCCTGACTCTCCTGAATTGTTGGGATATTACTCATGTCTTCTACTGTGAAGACTGACGCAAAGTACTTATTTAGTTCCTCAGCTATTTCCTTGTCTCCCATCACTAGATTACCAGCATCATTTTGGAGCGGCCCAATGTCTACTTTTGCCTCCCATTTGTTTTTAATGTATTTAAAGAAACTTTTACTATCATTCCTAATGTTACTGGCTAGCCTACCTTCATATTTGATCCTCTCTTTCCTTATTTCTCTCTTTGTTATCCTCTGTTTGTTTTTGTAGACTTCCCAATCTTCTGACTTCCCACTACTCTTTGCCACATTATAGGCTTTCTCTTTTGCTTTGATGCATTCCCGAACTTCCTTTGTCAGCCATGGCTGCCTAATCCCCCCTCTGATAACCTTTCTTTTCTTTGCGATGAACCTCTGTACTGTGTCCTCAATTACTCCCAGAAACTCCTGCCATTGCTGTTCTACTGTCTTTCCCACTAGGCTCTGCTCCCAGTCGATTTTCGTCAGTTCCTCCCTCATGCCCCCTGTAGTTACCTTTATTTAACTGTAACACCTTTACATCTGATTCTACCTTCTTTCTTTCAAATTGGAGATTGAATTTGACCATATTATGATCACTGCCTCCTAAGTGTTCCCTTACTTTAAGATCTTTAATCAAGTCTGGCTCATTACATAACACTAAGTCCAGAATGGCCTGTTCCCTCATGGGCTCCATCACAAGCTGTTCCAAAAAGCCCTCCTGTAAACATTCAATGAATTCCCTTTCCTTGGGTCCACTGGCAGCATTATTTACCCAGTCCACCTGCATATTGAAGTCCCCCATGATCACTGTGACCTTGCCTTTCTGACATGCACTTTCTATTTCGTGGTGCATTTTGTGCCCCCGGTCCTGACCACTGTTAGGAGGCCGGTACATAACTCCCATTATGGTTCTTTTGCCTTTGTGGTTCCTCAACTCTACCCACACAAACTCCACATCATCTGACCCTATGTTGTTTAGTGCTATTGATTTAATTTCATTCCTAATTAACAAGGCAACCCCGCCCCCTCTGCCCACCTCTCTGTCTTTTTGATAGGTTGTGAATCCCCGGATGTTTAAATGCCAGTCCTGAACCCCCTGCAACCACGTCTCTGTGATGCCTACCACATCATACCTGCCAGTCACAATCTGGGCCACAAGCTCATCTACCTTGTTCCGTACACTGCGCGCATTTAAATATAGCACCTTTAATTCTCTATTGACCGTCCCTTTTTGTTTTCTTAGTGTGGTGGACCTTGGTTTACTGAGCCTTTCCACACACTGTGTCATATTTTGTGGGTTTGGGACTATCGTAACCTCTCCTGAGTTTTGTCTTTTCGTGCTTTTTTGTATTCATAAGCAGCTACGCTTCCCACTGATTACTTCACCTCTTGGTTCCCTGACTTTCCCTTCCCCCCCAATCTCTAGTTTAAAGTCCTATTGACCACCCTATTTACTCTTTTCGCCAGAACACTGGTCCCAGCTCGGTTCAGGTGGAAATCATCCCAACGGTATAGGTCCCCCCTGTCCCAGAACTGATGCCAGTGTCCCATGAAAAGGAACCCTTCTTTCCCACACCACTCTTTCAGCCACGTGTTAACTTCCCTTATTCTTGCCTCCCTATGCCAATGTGCACATGGCTCGGGCAGTAATCCGGAGATTATGACCCTTGAGGACCTGTTTTTTAATTTGAATCCTAGCTCTTTATAATCTCTAAACAGGTCCTCTTTTCTAGACTTGCCTATGTTGTTGGTACCGACATGAACCACAACAACTGGATCCTCCCTCTCCAGTATCCTTTCAAGCCGGTCAGAGATGTCCCGCACCCTAGCACCGGGCAGGCAACATACCATGCGGGACTCTTTATCCTGCTCACAAAGGATACTATCTATCCCCCTGATAATAGAATCCTTTATAACTACAACTTGCCTATTTACTCCCTCCCCTTGAATGGCCTGCTGAACCATGGTGCCTTGGTCAGCTGACTCATCCTTCCCGCAGCCCTGTTCGCCATCCACACAGGGAGCAAGTGCCTCATACCTGTTAGACAGGGTCAAGGGCTGAGGCTCCTGAGTTCCTGACTGCTGGTTCCCTTTACCTGCCTGACTTGCAGTCACACCCTGCTGTCCCTGGCCACTGGCAGGATTTAAACTACTTACTCTGACAGGTGTGACTGCCTCCTGAAACACAGTGTCCAGGTAAGTCTCCCCCTCCTGGATGTGCCTCAGTGTTTGAAGCTCAGACTCCAGCTCATCAACTCTGAGCCGGAGCTCTTCGAGCAGCCAACACTTACTGCAGATGTGGTCGCTGCAGCTCGCAATGGGATCTGCCAGCTCCCACATCAAGCAGCTCAAGCACATCACCTGACCAGCCATCACTAATTAATTAATTAGCTTAATTTAAGTTTACGAGTTTAGCTGTGTTTTTTTTAAATTTGGGGCAGATTTGCTACCAACCAATCAGATCACAGCTTCCCTCTGACGTCACTTTTGGGGGGAAAAAACTGGAAAACGAAGTTACCGTTCGGTTTTTATTCTCACAGAGACTGCTCCTCCTCCTCCGAACGGCTCCCGAAATTAGGCCCGGAGAAAGAGAGCGAACAAAACAGTCGGGAAAAAGCACCTTCTCCCACTCTTCACCGAATTACCTCACTGCACCAAATTACCAAATTCTCACTCTGTCTGTGTCTCACTCACTCAGGCTGTGTCTCCTTGACCAGCGCAATGCTGGTCAAGGAGACACAATTGGTTGGTTGATAGCAAATCTGCCCCAAATTTTAAAAAAACACAGCTAAACTCGCAAACTTAAATTAAACTAATTAATTAATTAGACACAATTAATCACATTGTTGGGAGTGTTCTATAGGCCCCCTAACAGTCCAAGAGAAATAGAAGAGCAGATTATGTCGGCTTATTTCAGAGAAGTGTAAAAGTAATAGAGTACTGATAGTGGGAGATTTCAACTTCCCCAACATTAACTGGGATAGTCATAGTGTGAACGATTTAGAGGGAGTGAAATTCTTAAAATGCGTCCAGGAGAACTTTTTAAGCCAGTACGTAAAAAGTCCGACAAGAGAGGGGGCGGTCCTGGACTTAATTTTAGGGAACAAATCTAGGCAAGTGGGGGAGCATTGTGCAGATAGCAATCATAACTCCATTAGATTCAAGATTGTTATGGAAAAGGACAAGGATGGGTCTGAACTCACAGTTCTAAACTGGGGGAAGGCCGATTTTAATAAGATCAAATATGATTTGGCCAGAATGGACTGGGAGCGGACACTTTTCGTTAAATCTGTGACACAACAGTGGGATGCATTCAAGAAGGAAAGAAGTAGTTATCCTTTTACCCTAAGTATATTAAGGGTAAAAGGATAACTAGGAAAAGATTAGGGCCCATTAAGGACCACAGTGGTCATTTGTGTATGGAGCCGGAGGACATAGGTAGGGTTCTAAGTAAATACTTTGTGTCGGTGTTTACTAGTGAGAGGGACAGTGTGGGTGTAGAAATCAAGGAGAAGGACTGTGATAAAATTAAAGAAATTAACATAGACAGAGAGGAGGTTCTGAGTGGTCTTACAGGCTTAAAAGTAGACAAATCCCCCGGCCAGATGAAATCTATCCCAGGCTGTTGAGTGCTGCAAGGGGGAAAAAAGCAGGGGCACTGCCAATAACTTTCAATTACTCTCTGGCCACAGGAGAGGCGCCAGAGGACTGGAGGATAGCCAATGTGATACATTGACTGGAGGACAGCCAATGCATTTGACATAGCCTACTTGGACCTCAGCAAGACTTTTGATAAGGTCCCACATGGGAGATTGATGGCGAAGGTAAGAATCCATGGGATCCAAGAAACTTTGACAAATTCGATACAGAATTGTTTGAGTGGCAGGAAGCAGAGGATAGCCAAGGGGTGATTTTCTGACTGGAAGCCTGTGTCCAGTGGGGTCCCGCAGGCATCAGTGTTGGGGCCCTTGCTGCTTGTGGTTTATATAAATGATTTAGACTTAAATGTAGGAGGGTTGATCAGTAACTTTGCGGTTGATATGAAAATTGGTTATGCGATAAATAGTGAGGTTAGCCTTCGATTACAGGAGGATATAGACGGGCTGGTCAGTGGCAAATGGAATTCAATCCGGTTACATGTGAGGTGATTTCTTTGGGCAGGATAAACAAGGCAACGGAATACATGATGAACGGCAGGAACCTGGGAAGCACCGAGGAGGGACTTTGGTGCGCATGTACATCCTGGCATCTGTGTCAGACAGTGCTGGCACTGCCTCACCCTCTCCCTCACCCTGCCTCACCCTCACACTGCCTCACCCTCTCCCTCGCACTGCCTCACCCTCTCTCTGCCTCACCCTCTCTCTGCCTCACCCTCTCTCTGCCTTACTCTGGCTCTGCCTCACCCTCTCTCTGCCTCACCCTCATCCTGCCTCACCTTCTCTCTGACTCACCCTCACCCTGCCTCACCCTCTCTCTGCCTCACCCTCTCTCTGCCTCACCCTCTCCCTGCCTCACCCTCTCCCTGCCTCACCCTGACTCACCCTCTCTCTGCCTCACCCTCTCTCTGCCTCACCCTCTCTCTGCCTCACCCTCTCTCTGCCTCACCCTCACCCTGCCTCACCCTCTATCTGCCTTACTCTGGCTCTGCCTCACCCTCTCTCTGCCTCACCCTCTCTCTGCCTCACCCTCACCCTGCCTCATCCTCTATCTGCCTTACTCTGGCTCTGCCTCACCCTCTCTCTGCCTCACCCTCATCCTGCCTCACCTTCTCTCTGCCTCACCCTCATCCTGCCTCACCTTCTCTCTGCCTCATCCTCTCTCTGCCTCACCCTCTCTCTGCCTCACCCTCTCCCTCATCCTCTCTCTGCCTCACCCTCTCTCTGCTTCACCATCTCTCTGCCTCACCCTCTCTCTGCCTCACCCTCTCCCTGCCTCACCCTCTCGCTGCCTCACCCTCTGCCTCACCCTCACCCTGCCTCACCCTCTCTCTGCCTCACCCTCGCCCTGCTTCACCCTCTATCTGCCTTACTCTGGCTCTGCCTCACCCTCACCCTGCCTCACACGCTCTCTGCCTCACCCTCTCTCTGCCTCACCCTCTCTCTGCCTCACCCTCTCTCTGGGAGATGTGCCCAGACAGTGCCGGCTCTGCCTCACCTTGGCTCTGGTAGATGTGGTAGATTAGGTTCAATGCCACCAAGGGGAAAATGTCTTGTGCCTGGCAAACCATCTGATTTAAAAGCCAATTAATGTGGCTGATCTTACCAAGAGCTACCCTCCCCTTTAATGGAGCTATAAATTGATATCAATCTGCACTTGCAGCTGGCTGGATAAAAGGGAGGGGGAGGGACACAAAGATCAAGTCTGTAAAATGTGGGAATCTTCCGGCCTTCATTATGATGTTGGTGGGTTAAGGGAAAAAATTGTTATGCGATAAATAGTGAGGAGGTTAGCCTTCGATTACAGGAGGATATAGACGGGCTGGTCAGTGGCAAATGGAATCCAATCCGGTTACATGTGAGGTGATTTCTTTGGGCAGGATAAACAAGGCAACGGAATACATGATGAACGGCAGGAACCTGGGAAGCACCGAGGAGGGACTTTGGTGCGCATGTACATCCTGGCATCTGTGTCAGACAGTGCTGGCACTGCCTCACCCTCTCCCTCGCACTGCCTCACCCTCTCTCTGCCTCACCCTCTCTCTGCCTCACCCTGCCTCACCCTCTCTCTGCCTCACCCTCTCTCTGCCTCACCCTCTCTCTGCCTTACTCTGGCTCTGCCTCACCCTCACCCTGCCTCACCCTCACCCTGCCTCACCCTCACCCTGCCTCACCCTCACACTGCCTCACCCTCACCCTGCCTCACCCTCTCTCTGCCTCACCCTCTCTCTGCCTCACCCTCTCTCTGCCTCACCCTCTCTCTGCCTCACCCTCTCTCTGCCTCACCCTCTCTCTGCCTCACCCTCTCTCTGCCTCACCCTCTCTCTGCCTCACTCTCTCTCTGCCTCACTCTCTCTCTGCCTCACCCTCTCTCTGCCTCACCCTCTCTCTGCCTCACCCTCTCTCTGCCTCACCCTCTCCCTGCCTCACCCTCACCCTGCCTCACCCTCACCCTGCCTCACCCTCACCCTGCCTCACCCTCACCCTACCCTCTCTCTGCCTCACCCTACCCTCTCTCTGCCTCACCCTCTCTCTGCCTCACCCTCTCTCTGCCTCACTCTCTCTCTGCCTCACCCTCTCTCTGCCTCACCCTCTCTCTGCCTCACCCTCTCTCTGCCTCACCCTCACCCTGCCTCACCCTCTCCCTGCCTCACCCTCACCCTGCCTCACCCTCTCCCTGCCTCACCCTCACCCTGCCTCACCCTCACCCTGCCTCACCCTCACCCTACCCTCTCTCTGCCTCACCCTACCCTCTCTCTGCCTCACCCTCTCTCTGCCTCACCCTCTCTCTGCCTCACCCTCTCTCTGCCTCACCCTGCCTCTCCCTCACCCTGCCTCTCCCTCACCCTGCCTCTCCCTCACCCTGCCTCTCCCTCACCCTGCCTCTCCCTCACCCTGCCTCTCCCTCACCCTGCCTCGCCCTCTCTCTACTCGCCCTCTCTCTGCCTCACCCTCTCTCTGCCTCACCCTCTCTCTGCCTCACCCTCTCTCTGCCTCACCCTCTCTCTGCCTCACCCTCACCCTGCCTCACCCTCACCCTGCCTCACCCTCACCCTGCCTCACCCTCACCCTGCCTCACCCTCACCCTGCCTCACCCTCTCTCTGCCTCACCCTCTCTCTGCCTCACCCTCTCTCTGCCTCACCCTCTCTCTGCCTCACCCTCTCTCTGCCTCACCCTCTCTCTGCCTCACCCTCTCTCTGCCTCGCCCTCACCCTGCCTCGCCCTCACCCTGCCTCGCCCTCACCCTGCCTCGCCCTCACCCTGCCTCGCCCTCACTCTGCCTCACCCTCACCCTGCCTCACCCTCACCCTGCCTCACCCTCTCTCTGCCTCACCCTCTCTCTCTGCCTCACCCTCTCTCTCTGCCTCACCCTCTCTCTCTGCCTCACCCTCTCTCTCTGCCTCACCCTCTCTCTCTGCCTCACCCCCTCTCTCTGCCTCACCCTCTCCCTGCCTCACCCTCTCTCTGGGAGATGTGCCCATACAGTGCCGGCTCTGCCTCACCCTGGCTCTGGTGGATGTGGCCAGACAGTGCCAGCTCTGCTCACCCTGGTTCTGCCTCCTTTCATTTCAATGCCATTGAAAGTACGAGGCACTGTGACTGAGATATATCCAGGGGAGCCATCAACAGTTTGGTTAATCAAGGCCCTGCCTGGCCTATATCAATTATGCCGTTGAGTCTACCAACCTGTTTTCCTTCCAAAAGAAAATTCCTTATTAGCAAAAACTATACCTGGTCAGTTCTGTTGCAGATATGGGCTGTATGGGCACGAGTGAGTAGGCATAGCACACAGATTAGGTTCAATGCCACCAAGGGGAAAATGTCTTGTGCCTGGCAAACCATCTGATTTAAAAGCCAATTAATGTGGCTGCTCTTACCAAGAGCTACCCTCCCCTTTAATGGAGCTATAAATTGATATCAATCTGCACTTGCAGCTGGCTGGATAAAAGGGAGGGGGAGGGACACAAAGATCAAGTCTGTAAAATGTGGGAATCTTCCGGCCTTCATTATGATGATGGTGGGTTAAGGGAAAAAGCTGACTATTAAATCAGACTAATGTAACAAGCTTGAAACCTCATGGGTCAGCAAGATACAGTGAGTGTCACTCTGCAGGCTTCCTTCGAACTGTCCCATGCATCCCTCTTCTGCACACAGTGTTCCCGCTGATAGTGGTCATTTCCGCTCCATCCCCACCTCAATCGGACATGAGCACCATGAACTGCAGCACTCCCAGCCGGGAATTAGATTGAGAGCAATCCTGGTACAACCTTCAAACAGGAAACAATGATATCACCCCCCTAAACAGGTCCAAGATTATCAAATGATGGTCAGACAGAGGCAGGATATCCGCCGTGCGTCACCAGTGGGCAGAGGGAGCGGATCTGAAGGTGTAAATATTTTTCACTGTCCAGTTTCCTTTTACAGATAAAACAGTAAAGGTCAGACGTTGCTGCTGTCATAGTCCAAACTCCCAATGAGAAATTCAGTCCAGGTACCAAAGGAACGTCCCACTCAAAGTACCTTTTCTCCTCAGAGCTCTGAGCCGGAATTCTCCGCCTGTTGCGATTCACTGTTCCAGATGGTAACGCACCCCCGCCATAGATTTCCCAGCAGACTGGGGTGCTTCAACGGGAAATCCCATTGACAAGCGGCGGGAGTAGAGAATCCGGCCGCCAGGTAACAGCGTGCCGCTGAGAAACACGGGACTGGGGGTGGGGTCAGAGAAGCCGGCCCCTGATTAATGATCATACGCATTAGAAGAGTGACACTATATAAATGCACGTTCTTACTTCATGTAGAACACACAACCCAATCGAGCACCCAAAATATAGCCAGTGTCATTCAGCAGCTCAGGCCTTTTTGCAGATGGAGAGTAAGATGCAACTTAGAAGCTGTCAGATTGTGAAACATTGTCACTTCATGTGACACCGTGAGCAATCTGTTACTGGAGTTCACAGAGTCAGGTTTGGGGTTGCTCTATTATACAAAATACTGCAGACGCAGACTGCCCTCCAACAATGGGAAATTGCAAGGTAGAATGAGTATACAGTGTTCTCTTTTTAAAATTGTTGGGTTCATTTGCAGTGCAATTTGTTGTGATGTCTTTCCTTTTTAAGGGAGCTCAGTGCTTTAATTTAGTCCTAACCGATCTTCATTAAAGATATTGCAGAACAGTTCACCTATTACATTTTGTAGTGATAGGTTGCTATGGCACAACACTATTAGTTTGAGATCACATTAATTGAATTGATTTTTTCAAAATATATACTGCTGTAAGTAATTTTAAAAAGCTAAATTGCTCAGATAACACCAGTTCACTAAAACCTTTTTTTTAAATTTAGAGTACCCAATTCATTTTTTCCAATTAAGGGCATTTGTAGCGTGGCCAATCCACCTACACTGCACATCTTTGGGTTGTACGGGCGAAACCCACACAAACACGGGGAGAATGTGCAAACTCCACACGGACAGTGACCCAGAGCCGGGATTGAACCTGGGACCTCGGCGCCGTGAGATTGCAGTGCTACCACTGCGCCAATGTGCTGCCCTAGTTCACTAAAACTTTAAGTGATTTTACCAATGTCCCTGAAGGTACTTTCTGCTGGCTTCCTGAGATGTCATTATGTCTTTTATTTTGTTTTATGTCTCAATGCAATTAATGAAAAGGACTTTCACATCCACGACTTCCCCTATAGGCAATCTCAAGATTGTAAAAGAGAGGGCGGCATGTGATGCAGTGGTTAGCACTGGGACTGCAACGCTGAGGACCTGGGTTCAAATCCTGGACCTGGGTCATTTCCGTGTGGAGTTTGCACATTCTCCCCGTGTCTGCGTGGGTTTCACCCCCACAACGCAAAGATGTGCAGCTTAGGTGGATTGGCCACTCTTCATTGAAAAAATAAAATAAAATAATTGGGTACTCTAAATTTATTTTAAAAAAGAATGTAAAGGGAAGCATCCCATCTCCAACTTCCCAAGGAATACACAAAACGTACTCAGTAACCTTGCTGAGTAGATCAGACACATAAGCCACTAAACCTTGCAGCTTTGCACCTAGTGTTCTACTACACAGGCCTCCTTGTCTTTTAATCCTGCCTCTCTTGCCTCGCAAACACTTTTGTCCATCATGTCTGTGGAGGCGTATGTTTTACAATTTTGTTCCACGTAACACCCAAAGCAAATCTTCCCCAAGTGCATGAATTGGACATGGTCAAAACCCTTTTACGATGTCTGTAATTTGTAAAAGCCGGAGAAGCCCAGACTCTAAGCTTTTTGCATCCTCTTATGAATCAACGACAGTTGCCGATGACACCCCGCTCCCTTGACACCTCCTTGACTCAGTCCAGTTATTACCAGTGTGTCCCAAAGCCAGAAGTTCACATGAAAGGTGTAACATTCAACAACAACCTGTAAATGGCTATGGGAGAGCGGGGAGGAGGCAATGGTCCTGTCAAATGCTGCACACTTCATTAGTCCCACACTATACAGTTCATAACGTTTATTGGGCTAAGATAAGAAAGCACCAAATTGACCCAGCGCTATTGAAACAACAGGATCCCAGAGCAAACATTTACACGAGCGCTGATTGCCTCCCCACCTCCATCTAACATAGCAAACCACCATTGAGGTTACAAGTGAGACCCCATTTATCTTTCACATTTGCTTTTGTTCTTATTCTCTATTTGTCCCCCTTTCCTATTCCTGAAGCTGTCACCTCTTTCTCGGATAGGGTCACACAGGAACTGACCGCTATTTCAGCCAAGTGGATTTTTTGTTACATGCAAGACGTGCGCATCCCCCACTCCTTTCACCCCACTATTGTGTCCGTGTCTTCAGCCATCCAGGCTCTAAGTTCTGGATTTCCCTCCCTCATCCTCTCTCGTCTTCTAACCCTCCCCAAAACCTACCCTTTTGTCAAACGTTTGGCCAGCTGTCCTTATATCTCTTTACGTCGCTCAAAGTCAGCTTTATCTCGGATAATGCTCGTTTGAAGCACCCTTGCCACATTAAAGGCGCAAGGGGATGTAGGTTGTTGTTGTACATAATAACTGACTGACTTGCCGGGGGCCATCAAAGGTGTGTCAAAATCCAACCTGTCCTCCCCCATTTACTTTCTAGGCGAGGTTCTAGGTGATGAGGAATGGCTGGTTTAAATTTTTTGCCTTTATTTATCCATTCTAGGTCCCTTGTCCTGCTCATGGCCAGGATTCTTACACAAATTGGAGTGATATCTGCTGTGTTGGATATCCTCCAGAATGGGTTAGTCCATCATGGTGCAGCCTTCAAATAGCCCGAGATCCTCATCAAGGAAATTCCAATTCAAATTCTTTGGTAGAAATAAACTGTTCAACGAACCCTGGGGCAGAGACCCTCTGTACTTTGTGTCAAACTTGTTTACATTTGGAAACCAAGTGTAAACTTTGCTTAGCCAAGATTTAGTGCGGACTAACCACAATACTGCCCTTTTAAGCAAATGTCTTTCAGATCACTAAATTCCTTCAGTGTCGACAGCCAGAGTGCTAACAATCACCAACTGTGTGCTGGGCTCATTCAAACCCTTCATGTTTCCCTTGCTGGGAAACTCTTACAAAAGCCTCTCTTCTCCTTCCCATTATCTTGCAACAGAAAGAATGGCAAATGAAGGAAAATTGCCCAGATGGCTTCATTCTTAGGGTTAAGGAGGGAAATAAGAAAAAGCAAAGTAAATCCCAAAGCTTCCAAAACGTTTAACACAAAGCACTCTCTTGTTTAGAGGTTGGAGTGATGCAGAACCAAGGTTTCGGTCTAGTATTTTTGATGCCATGATACAGGACCCTCTTCTACCCATTGAACTCCCAAATCAGTGGGTCCCATTAATTCTCTTCCTTCATCACAATATTTCTTGTCTCTCGCTGATCTATTTATATCAGAGTCATCAGTACTTCTCTAACTTTCCTCTCTTGTCCCACCTCAGCAGCAAGTGCAACATCCAAATCTTCTCTTCCCCCCCCCCCCCGACAAACTCATCATTACTAAATTTGAGACTCACTGCACCTTACGAAAAACCGTGGAACTCCTCACGTCCTTCCATCTGTCCTCCTGGAATCTATAGGCTTTGAACCCAACACTGGAGTCACCTTAATCACTCCTCCTTCATCTATTTCATCTTTGCTCCTACTCATTGCAACCTTGGTGATATCTTGCACTGGCCTTGGTCCTTCCACCAGATCTCTCAATAAGAACAAATTTATGCAATATTCATAGTTTTGGTGAGCTCGGGATTATACCCAACCCATGTTTATTTGGTAAAAATATCTAAAGGCATACTGGAAGTAGAATTTGTTCAACATTTCACTTAATGTCTCAAGTTCAACTTGGATGTTCATATTAGAGTTTACAAGCTTCTTGAAGAAACAATGTCACATCACGAGATGTTAAACCTTTATAAAAAGATTGGTTTTGCCTCAGTGGGAGTTGTGTGTTCATTTCTGGCCATCATTCTTTAGGAAGGATTTCAAAGCTTTGGTGTGGGTACAGAAGAGATTTACAAGAATGGTATCTGGGATGAGGGACTTCAGTCACTTTGGGGAGACTAGACTGGGGTTGTTTTTCTCAGAGGAAAGAAGGTTCAAGGGAGATTCCCAAGTTGTGCATTGTCTGTCAGCAATAGCTCCTACAGTAAGATATTCACACTGTGTAATTAGTTCCAATATCCAGGTAGCCCCACTTGTTCTCATATTGTTCTTTTCTCACAGTCAATGCCATACGTAATATTACATTTAGTGTGGGGCATATTGTTTATGGACCTTCCATTCCACTCAGAAGGACAGTACGAGGAAGAGTTCAAAACCATGAATGGTTTTAATAGAGTAAATATAGAGAAATAGCTTCCTGGTGATTGGCAAAACAAAATGGCTGTGCGGGGTGGGGGGGAATTGGGGAAGTGGAATTAATTGAATACCTCTACTAAAGTGCCGGTACAGGCCTGATGGGCTAAACAGGCTGCTTCTGTGCTGTATCATTCTATGATAGCGGAAGCTACAGAATTGATTTATCTCACCCATTCGTCCAGCTTGTTAAATATCTTCTATACTCGGTGATATTATATAATTCAGTTGGTTGTTTGAGGACTCAGTGTCATTGATGAAGAGTTGAGACTCTGCATGGTATATATTTGGCTGACTCATTGATAAAGAGAGTCTTTTGCTGAGATCTGTTTACTGGTAACCAGTCCCCATCATGATGTCAGCAGCTGAAAGGAGGCACGATAGTGACATCCTTGTGATGATTCAGCTGGCAATGTTACACACCAGATTAATCCACAGATTAATCCACAGCTTGTACCTGGCTCAGATCAAGGGGCAGAGGATTCTGTCACATTCACTAATATTTTACTCTTCGCTAAACAGGATCAACTTCCCCTTCAAAATAATAGTGAGCTGTAAACTGCAGGGTGTGAATGGACTGTGGTCTGCGGTGGGGAGAATAATGGCTCTTGCTCTGATTATCATCACTGGTCACAAATCCACCTCGCTATCTTCCTTGCTTTTCCTTGGCTGTGTGGGTGTGTGTTTGTATGTTGGTAGGTAGCGTACGCCTCTCTGTCTGTTTCCATCTGTCTTCTCTTTCTCTTTGTCGCTCTCTTATTTGGTCTCTCTTCCCCCATCTCCTGTTAACTCTTCCTCATACTGTCCTTCTGAGTGGGACGGTAAGACAGAGGTCCATAAACAATAAACCCCACACTAAATGTAATATTACGTCTGGCATTAACTGTGAGTAAATGAACAATATGAGAACAAGTGGGGCTGCCTGTATATCGGAGCTAATTACACAGTGTGAATAACTTACTGTAGGAGCTATTGCTGACAGACAATGCACAACTTGGGAATAGCAGAACTAGAGGAGACTGGGGATTACAGAACATACAATAAAAGTAAGTTCACATAGGCTTTCAGTGGTGGACAACACTAAATAATAACCATTCACTTGTCAGGGTCATCACGTGCAAACTCTCTCACTTAATGTAGTGAGCTGAACCTGCACTGTTACCGTGATTCTGCATCACACTCTAGTCAGCTAGCTAACCAACCCTCTCACTATGCGCAATGCAGACCACACTCACAGGGAGCTGCTTGCAAGTGTTTTTTTAAAGTCTTTCTGCCAGTCTTTTCTCCTGAAAGCACTGACTTGTGCTGGAGTACAGTGTACCTTCCAGCAAGAGCCATTGATTAAAAAAAAAAATTTAGAGTACCCAATTCATTTTTTCCCAATAAGGGGCAATTTAGCATGTTCAATCCACCTACCTTGCACATCTTTGTGTTGTGGGGGTGAAACTCACGCAAACACGGGGAGAATGTGCAAACTCCACACGGACAGTGACCCAGAGCCGGGATTAAACCTGGGACCTCAGCACCGTGAGACTGCAGTGCTACCACTGCGCCACCGTGCTGCCCTGCAAGAGCCATTGATGATGGTCAGCAGCACGATCTTCGACCGATCTTCACCCCTTCCCAGCCCATGGTACTGAAGCCAATTCTAGCGCTCCTGCTGTTGCTCCGAGAGAGATGGAGTAACACAGCAGAACTGAATTAATTGATCTCAACTGCACTGCTGTAAGAAAACTTAGGGCCTTCTGATCTGATGCCTCAGTACCATACAGGGGGAAGGGGCCCCCACTGGGATAACGTCCAGACTTCTTGTTTGAGCAATTAATCGGTTGACGCAGTCACAATGTTCATTCAAAAGGGTCAGGGAGATTGTTTTGAAATTTTTGGTGACCAATCAGAGGCCAACCTCCACTTCTCTGAGACGTAAACATTAATGTGAACATTACTCTGCGGAAGACCAAACTCCTTCAGGAAAGTACAAGCTGCTCTTACCTTCACATATTCTGATTTGGAATCCATGTTCTGCAGGTTACTGTAGAGAGAAAGAAAAAGGAAAATGAATTACTTAAGCACAGTGGGGGATGAGACAGATGGTATGATGCCAGTGGCAGAGGAAGATGACTCAGCGACTTGGAGAACCAACTTGGCTGTCTTGGTGTTTATGCTCCACACAAATCTCCGCCCATTCCATCTACGTCACCTTACCCTTTCAATATTTCTCTCATGTCTAGTTTCCTACTGAAAACATCTAAGCAGGAGGCGGCCGCCTTGAGAAGAGGTCATCTACCTGCCCTCTTGGCTTGGAAGAATCCATAGGAGAGGGATAATTGTGGGACAGGAGAAAATGAAAGGATAAATACTATCAACATTTCTCCTGTCCTTACCCACTTAGAGAATCCAATGTTTCCACGATCTTGAATGTGATTAGTTCACACTCCCTTAAATTATATAAGCACCTTTCATTGCACTTCCGTTTTCCTGACTTGTTCCCACTAAAGTCTAAATTAGTCTTCATGCACATCCTCCCCCTGTTGTATTTAAAACTCAGCAGAGCGTCTCCTACCACAACTCATGTATTTGCCAACCTCAACAACCCTAAAAGGGCAGCACGGTAGCCTTGTGGATAGCACAATTGCTTCACAGCTCCAGGGTCCCAGGTTCGATTCCGGCTTGGGTCACTGTCTGTGTGGAGTCTGCACATCCTCCCCGTGTGTGCGTGGGTTTCCTCCAGGTGCCCCGGTTTCCTCCCACAGTCCAAAGATGTGCGGGTTAGGTGGATTGGCCATGATAAATTGCCCTTAGTGTCCAAAATTGCCCTTAGTGTTGGGTGGGGTTACTGGGTTATGGGGATAGGGTGTAGGTGTTGAACATGGGTAGGGTGCTCTTTCAAGAGCTGGTGCAGACTCGATGGGCTGAATGGCCTCCTTCTGCACTGTAAATTCTATGATAAAACCCTTCACGTCACCCAGCAGTCCTTCCGCCCTATATCTACAGGCATTCAAACCCAAACATGACAATACCCAACCATTCCTGCTCAGCTGACCTCTTCCTCAATCTAATTCTTTTTGACTTGGCTAGTATCCAATGTGACGTTCTGCCTTTAACCTTGTTTTCGTGGTTTTGAAAAAATTCATTCAGCTAAAATCCTGAATGTGGGCAGGCAGGGGCTGAGAATTGTTCGAAACTTGGTTGTTGCGCTGAATGAGATGATATACATTGTTCTTTTAAACAATTAGCACATTAAACTCGCAATGAATCGGGAGTACGAATTCAACGACATAAGACTTATTTTCTCCCTGTAACCCTACAGGCAGGGGAGGCCTTGTGATTAATAATTCACCAGGGGTTTACAAACTTCCAGCTATTCAAACTCTTATGTTCCACATTGACCTGAGAACGGAATCTGGGTCCAACGTTTGGACAGAACGGTTTCCTCCCGAGCTTCCTGCCTTGATTAGTTATCTCATCTTTCAGTGAAGGGGATTCCAGCTTTTAAAGGAACATTGCTATCTTGCAGGGTGTCTTGCTAACAGTGTCCTAATAGAAGTTTTCAAAATGATGCAAGGATTTAACGGGTAGACATAGAGATGATGGGCACGATTCGCTGTGCCCGAAAAGCAGCACGCCGCGACGGATCAAACACGATCTTGCAAGACGATGCGATATAAATCCTGCGCATTGTGAGCGGGATCACTTTTTGGCAAATCTGAATATTAAAGCGAGCCAGCTAGTCTCACTTTAATGTGCAGTTTCCCGAGGCGTTGTGACCTATCCCCTTCGTCTAAAGAGAAGTGAACAGCGTTCAATACTGGTCTCCACAAATGGGGAGGAGACGGAACTGCACTCGTGGGGGTCTCCCAGGGAATTGGAAGCCCCCTGATTCATGCCCTTTGAGCAGGGTGTACTCTGGCACTGCTGGAGGCACCCTGGCAGTGCCACCTGGGTACCAGCCTGGCGCTGGTTTTGGAACTTCAAGGCAGGCTTGCCAAGCTGGCTTTTTGGGCGGTGGCGATCGGGCCGATAGTGCCCTCCGAGGGTGTTGGGAGGGGGGGTAGTGTGGGGGACTCGGGGACCCTCTCATACTGCATTGAGGCTTGGGGGGGGGGGGGGCTTAAGGGGTTCCAGAGATCAGGATGCCATTTTTAAATGGTGTCCCGATCTCTCGCTACACTGAGGAGTTCCGGTGAGCGGAACTCCTCTGTGCGCAAAACGGGGCTATGTGCGGCCTCGACTGCGCATTCTCCGCTGAGGCCCCCTATCTAACTCAGGTGCCCTTTTATAGCATTGTGTTACTCGGTGCTGCGAGCGTCGGGAAGCACACGCGTTTGCAATAGGACTTTGTCCCCATTTAGTTATATCCCGCCTGGTATTTCTACCCGTGTGGAGACCAAAATCCGAGGTCATAAATATAAGACAGGCACCAATAAATCCGAACGAGAATTTGGGATAAACCTTTTTACCCAAAAAGAGGGATCAGAATGTAGGATCTGGTACCACTAGGAGTAAGTGGATAGCATGGATGCATTAAAAAGGAAGCCCGCTAAACATACAAAAGGAATAGAAGGCTATGTGGATAGGGTTAGATGAAGAATGCGTGGGAGGAGACTCATGTAGAATATAAACAGCAGCATAGATCATTTGGGCCGAATGGCCTGCTTCTGTAATGTGGATTCAATGTTATTCTATACAGTGTCAGTCCTGATGTATGCACAATGATGGGATCAGCGATACCATCACTTCTGCTTCAGAGATGCATATGGATCAAAATATTGGCCCAGAAATTCAGGGCATGTAACACAGAAAACACCTCAATGCAAACTGTCTCCAGTTGCCAACATAGTGGATACGAAATGGAATTTTTACAGCTGCTTCTTTATGTGTTTCATTGTGGTAATACCAGAGGTTTTGTAATATCAGAACACATAGCTCACTTGTGACAGAGTGTGTGTGAAAGCCTGTCTCTTCACTGGGCAAAGGTCACTCGCTGGGGAAGAAATATTATCCAATTTTAGCTGACCCAGCACACATGTTGGCCCGACTCTGCTCCTTCGAACCTCAGTGCCATCTCCGCATCCACTGAGGAGCGGAGAAATATGGACAAAGAAGCTCCGAGAATTGATCCCTGACCCATGCGGAATTAACAAGCTACAGTTGGCCTCAGTTCCCAAGAGGTCTGTAGTTAGACAGGCTCCCTTATCTCCCCCCCCCCCCCCCCCCCCCCCCCCCCCCCCACACTCCTGACTGTAGCCACTGTCTCCCACTGTAAATTGCCTGTCATCATATGAGGACAGGAAGGTGAAATGTAACCAATCAGCTGAGATGACGGGATGGTCAATGCAAATGGTGTCCTAATGCAGGAAGACCTTTATCGGAGGAGGTAAGAAACGTGGAGGAGGGAAAACCGACTGCAGCTCAAGGATATTTCCTTTTGTCCCTTCTGCAGGCACTGACATAGAACATCGAACAGTACAGCCCGTCGGCAGAAATAAGTGGTAAATGTTTTATTGACAGGTTGAAATCTCCCCGGAATTAACTTTTTGATAGGAATTTTGATGAAATTTAAGCCTGAAAAGTGTGAGGTGTTACACATTAGAAGGAGTAATTTGACAAGGAAGTATTCATTGAATGGCCTGACACTGGGGAAGTTCCGAGGAACAACGGGACCTCGGCGTGTTTGTCCATAGATCTCTGAAGGCAGAAGAGCAGGTTAATAGGGTGGTGAAAAAGGCAATTGGGACACTTATCTTTATCAATCAAGGCACAGATTACAAAAGCAGGGAGGTCATGTTGGAGTTGCATAGAACTTTGGTGAGGCCACAGCTGGAGTAGTGTGTGCAATTCTGGTCGCCACATTGTAGGAAGGATGCAGAGGCATTTCACCAGGATGTTGCCTGCGATGGAACATTTAAGCCATGAAGAGAAGTTGGATCAGTTTAAGTTGTTTTCCCTGGAGCAGAGAAGACCCGTTGAAGGTGTACAAGATTATCTACATGGACAGGGTGGCTAGGGAGCAGCTGTTCCCCTTAGTTGAAGGGTAAGTTATGAGGGGACTCAAGTTCAAGTTAAGGGCTGGAGGTTTAGGGAGATTTGAGGAAAAACATTTTTACCCAGAGGGTGGTGACGGTCTGGAACGCACTGCCTGGGAGGGTGGTAGAGGCGGGATACTCAGAAAGGTACCTGGATGAGTACTTGGTACGTCATAACATTCAAGGCTGTGTGGCAAGTGCTAGCAAATAGGATTAGGTGGGCAGGTCAGATGTCTTTCGTACGTTGGTGCAGACTCGATGGGCCGAAGAGCCTCTTCTGCATTGTATCATTCTGTGATTCTGTGATAGCACTTGTACCTCACAGCTTTCATCTAGAAATAACAAATGGTTATCACATGACACTTTGTGGTTCTGGGAAAATAATATGCCAGTAATTCGAACATTGAGTGACTAATTCTATGGGCTCGATTTATCGGCCTCGTCACACCTGACCTGGCGATGCGGCGAGGCCGTTGAATCTCGCGGGAGCCCTCTCGCGGGATTCATAATGCTCAAGAAGTCTCACGAGATTCAACCAAACTTGGTGAGACATCGCGATTTGGATCTCGTTCTCGATGAGCAAGATCCAGATCAGTGTATTTAAATGGTCCATTAAACTGGTTTAAATATGCGCTAGCTGGATTCTCCCTAATGGGATCCACAAAGGTGGGGGGGGGGTTACTTTTAGCTGTGCCTGCTACACTCAAAACGACAGAGCCTCTTAAACTCAGGAACCAGCGATCTGGACATGTGTATCCTTTCAGTCTGTATCGGACACGGGTCTGGGAATATTCACAGGTTTAACCCATTCAGCACCAGGCACAAGTCAGATTTACGTTTCAGATGAACTACTTTGTATACTGGCATTACCTAGTGGAGCAAAGCCTTTGTTTATCATTGGGGTCAGTTTATAAAATTTGCCCGTGTAATCTGTATTCAGCAACTAAATACAAATAAGCCAGGAGGAATTCAGCCGGAAAACTGAATCAGTGGCATAAATTCGAGTGAAAACGCAAAAGGGGCTGTCGCAGTGGCCTTGTTGCTGGATGTACAGCCCACTTTAGAATAGAGTCTTGCAGGATGACCTGTACATGTTCCTAGATAGCAATGTCACAGATTCATCCCAAGTCAGGACTGAGTTAGTTGCTCTCCGATAGGGTGGGTGTATTAAGAAATGACACAGGTCACTTGGCAGGGAAAGGCCATTCAGCCCAACCAGTCCATGCTGTTAAACAATTTAGTTATATTATGCATGCTACTCTATTCATAGAATCTCTACAGTGCAGAAGGAGGCTATTCGGCCCATTGCATCCACACTGACCCACCTAATGAGCACTCTACCGAGGCCCACTCTTCCGCCCTATCTCTGTAACCCCACCTAAACTGGACATCTTTGGACTGTGGGAGGAAATCGGAGCACCCGGAGGAAACCCACACAGACACGAGGAGTGCATGCAAACTCCACACAGACAGTCACCCAAGACTGTAATCAAACCCGGGTCTCTTGGTGCTGTGAGGCAGCAGTGCTAACCATTATGCCGCTATCCAAACCTCTCTCAGTCACATGCTTCCTACTCAGACCCTCTCTGAAGACTGTGGGACACTCACCTACGTTTTTAATTATTCAAATACATTACTGCCAAAGCCAGTATTTATTGCCCATTGCAAACTACCCTCGAGAAGATGGTGGTTAGCTGGCAGGCTCCTTTTTCGACAACTGAGTGGCTTTTCGGGCCATCTCAGAGGGCAGTTAAGAGTCAACCACACTGCCGTGGGTCTGGAGTCACGTGTGGGCCAGACCAGATAAGGACGGCAGATTTCCTTCGGCAATCCAATAGTTACATTGGAAACATCATTCAGGGTTTCCCCATTTTTAGTCCATTGCTCAGACGTTTGTGCCAAATAGCGTTTTACACGCGCAGCCCAAAGAGGACAGGACAGATTTGGTTGCGATGTCTCTCAAGATTGAAAAGCTTGACAAGATCCATCCTGTAGGCTCACATTTCCCAAGTCCAAGAAGGTGGGCAGCGTGTGTATGAACCATGTCCCAACATATTGCTCTCTGAGGAGAGGAGGCGGGGAAGAATAAACAACACCAAGATCATTTTCCAATAGTGAGTGCTTTGGTGCAGTGAGCTGCATCAGGAAAAGAGTTAATGTTTCACAGTCTGCTTCCCTTCCCATTGTGGGTAATGTTTTGATTTAAAGGAGGGTGGGGGGGAATATGAAGAAGCAATTAAAAGCAATTACCAGGAGATAAAATGGCTATTAGCAAGACATTAACATGATATAAAACATAGTAGCTGTGCAAGAATGAATGATTGTGTAATGATGCTATTAATTAACTGCGGTTAGCTGATCTTACGTTCAGTCATCTTTTATTCAATACATAACATGGAGTGATATCTCCCCACTGCCCTGAGGGCACTAACTCATGTCACAGCTTCAAAGGCTGCTGTTTGCTACCTTGCCAAAGTGTGGCCCGTCTTTCCGTGTGAACCTTGACAGTGCGTGTGGGCAACGGGTCTGCATACTTAGGTGAAAAATATACCAAAAGCCACCCGTTCTCAATGTGTGCATCTCGTGGACACACACACGTGAACATGCCTTTGAACTGGGATGACTAGATAACAGTGAGGATCTGGAATACTGGATAATGTTTCCCTTTCCACACCCCGGGGCTCGGAGGCTATTTCTGCTGCCCCCCAGAAGCTGTCCAGTTTGAGATCAATTAAACAAAGGAACTGAAATGAAAACAAAGTGCTGGCAAAACCCAGCAGGTCTGGCGGCGTCTGTGGAGAGAGAAGCGGGGTTAACGTTCCGAGTCCGACATGGCTCTTCTTCTGAACTGAACTTGGGACCATCTGTGACTTTACCACCCAGTGTGCCCAGTCAACCATTGGAAGAGTCCAACCCACACCGTCTCATAATCTCCTCCCCCACCCACCCCCCTTCAATGGACTACTCTGCTGATAACGATTTTCACATTCTTTATTTTATCATATCATCTGCTAGACTACAGTAATGCACAGAGTAAGAGGGAAGCAAATTAATTTTAAGTATTAATGCTAAATTAAACACATGAACTTTGAAGGGATTTTGAAAGGAGGGGGACTTTGAAAGGGGGAATCTGCTGATTGCCAGAGTGGGACGAGTGAGTGATTTACCCTCCGGGGTGCCAATTTGCTAAAAGATATTTAGTAGAATGCTGAGCATACAGGACTGCTGCGTGTCAGGAATGCAGGCAGTTTCACAATCTGTTGTACTGGATATCTCAAGTTACAGATCTGTAAGCAGCTGTTCACAGGAGCATCCTGACAAGCCATTGAGCTGGGCCGAATCTTCACAAGGAGCGCACGTTCTGCGCACCTTGCTCTTTACTTAAAGCCGCCATCCCCTTGAATAGATATTGCAGTTAAAATAAATTTGCATTTATGTAGCACCCTTCGCCATTAACATCGTGGGGGTTGCCACTAACCGGGGACGGGATTTACCACGCAACCTGCCGCGCGTTTTTCGGCAGAGGAGGCGGCCCGCCAGCAGGATTTCCCGGTCCCGCCATTGCCAATGGGATTTCCCATTGACTACACCCCTCGTAGCCGGGAAACCCGTGTGCCATCAGTGGAACCGGAATATCCTGCGGCATGAACAGCCGGTAAAACTCCATCCAGAAACTCATCTGGACCAGCCCTATAAATACTGTAGCTACAAGAGCAGGTCAGAGGCTGGAAACTCTGCAGAGAGTAACTCAACTACTGACTCTCCAAAGTCTGTCCACCATCTACAGCACAGGTCAGTGTTGTGTTGGAATCCTTTCCACTTGTCTGGCTGAGTGCAGCTCCAACAACACTCAAGAGTCTCGACACCATCCAGGACAAAGCAACCTGCTTGATTGGCACCCCATCCACAAACATTTACTTCCTCCATCACCAACTCACAGCAGCAGCAGTGTGTACCATCCAGAAGAACATAGAACATGCAGTGCAGAAGGAGGCCATTCGGCCCATCGAGTCTGCACCGACCCACTTAAGCCCTCACTTCCACCCTATCCCCGTAACCCAATAGCCCCACCTAAGCATTTTGGTCACTAAGGGCAATTTATCATGGCCAATCCACCTAACCTGCACGTCTTTGGACTGTGGGAGGAAACCGGAGCACCCGGAGGAAACCCACGCAGACACGGGGAGAACGTGCAGACTCCGCACAGACAGTGACCCAGCGGGGAATCAAACCTGGGACCCTGGCGCTGTGAAGCCACAGTGCTAGCCACATGTGCTGCCCTATGCACTGCAAGATTCACTAAGGCTCCTTAGTCAGCTCCTCCCAAACCCATGACCTCTACCATCCAGAAGGACAAGGGCAGCAGACACATGGGAACACCACCACCTGAAAGATCCCCCCAACTCCCCCGAACCGCTTATCATCTTGAGTTGGGAACATATCATTGTTACTTCACTGTTGCTGGGTCAAAATCCTGGAATTCCATCCCTAACAGCACTGTGTGTGTACCTACACCACATGGACTGCAGCGGTTTGAGGAGGCAGCTTACCACCACCTTCTCAAGGGAAGTTAGGGATGGGTAGTACATGCTGGCCTAGACAATGACACCCACTTCCCATGAATGAATAAAAACAAACGCAGAATGTCTTGAAATACTTCACAGCCAATGAAGTACTTTTGAGGTACAGTCTCTTATAGGCCCACAACTTCCTGGTTCCCCAGCGTTGCATTTAGGAGTTACTCCAATGATGCGCTGGGGAATCCCTCTCGGAAGTTTCCACATTAGGGTTTACTAACTTCCTCTGGAATATTGCGCTGGGCTGGGGCCCATCCCGCTGAAGCGATTTATTTTGCTCACTTCTGATGGTTCTGCCAGTTTATCCTGATAGTTACTCTGAAAGAATCAGTGGAAAAGAATCACATCTAACTCCAGAGTGAGTATTGAAACAACCAAGACCCAACAACGAAGGGGCCACACCCCACACACACGCGCCCTTCCCCCCCCCCCATGCGACCCACCTCCCACCCCTGGCCCAACCCAACTCTAGGAGTACGCTGCGCCACGCAATGCTCTGTCCCCGACCGGCCGGGTTCCCGACGTTGTGAACTTAGCGCCGCGGCTGGGTACTCAGTGTAGCGCCGCCACAGTCGGGGGAGGGCCGATCCGCGGGCAGGAGGGTGGCTTCATTCGGGGCTGGGGGCACTGTGGGCGGGCGGTCCGGAGTCGCAATGGGGTCTATTTTTGCCGTCTGGGTCCGCGGGCTAGTCCGCCGTGCGCATGCGTGTCCACGGACCCGGAAATGCTCAGGCCCGTATCAGCTATACGCTGCCTCCCTGCTGGCCCCCAGCAAAACGGCAAATCGGTGCCTATTTTGCGCCAGTTTTCCTGGGCTAAAACACCACCATTTTCACATCGGCATGGGGATTTAGTCTCCCAAACGGAGAATCCAGCCCAGGGGCTTTGCAATTCCAGTGAGGGTAAGTCCATTTGCAGTTACAGTAAGTTGCGGGCCAATATGTAGGAGAGACCTACATAGGAGAGAGGGCAGCACGGTAGAATTGTGGTAGCACAATTGCTTCACAGCTCCAGGGTCCCAGGTTCGATTCCCGGCTTGGGTCACTGTCTGTGCTGAGTCTGCATGTCCTCCCCGTGTGTGCGTGGGTTTCCTCCGGGTGCTCCGGTTTCCTCCCACAGTCCAAAGATGTGCAGGTTAGGTGGATTGGCCATGATAAATTGCCCCTAGTGACCAAAATTGCCCTGAGTGTTGGGTGGGGTTACTGGGTTATGGGGATAGGGTGGAGGTGTTGACCTTGGGTAGGGTGCTCTTTCCAAGAGCTGGTGCGGACTCGATGGGCCAAATGGCCTCCTTCTGCACTGTAAAGTCTATGAAAAAACCTGGCAGACAATTTGCACACAGCAAGATCCCACATAAAATGTGATCGTGAACAGATTTTTTAAAGAATTATGTTGATTGGGGGACAAATATTGGCCAAAACACCAAGGATGACTCTCCCTCTCTTTTTCGACACAGCACCATGTCAGCCTAGAATTTGTGCGCAAAACTCTCTAGCGTTTGATTTTAACCCTTCACCTTCTGACTCAGAGGCACGACCAACTGAGCCATGGCTGGAAGCAAGATGGCGAATAACAGAACAGAGCTGAAGTAAGACTTCTAAAAAAAAAACATACACCAGTCAGAGAGTTGAAAAACAATCCTGAAAGAAATTACATCACAGAACGTTACTACTTCTTAAATTGCAAATCTTCTCGTCTCTGAAGGTGCTGAATCTTGCCTGGGTCATGGTTCAACGGAAGCCATGTGGGACTTTGCGCAATTGGATTGGATTGGATTTGTTTATTGCCACGTGTACCGAGGTACAGTGAAAAGTATTTTTCTGCGAGCAGCTCAACAGATCATTAAGTACATGAAGAGAAAAGGAAATAAAAGAAAATACATAATAGGGCAACACAATGGATGTCAGTTGGCTATGTCTCGGATCGTATTTTCGGGATCCGTAAGGGGGAGGGGGAGCAACCCCAAGTCGTGGTCCACATGGGTACCAATGACATAGGTAGGAAAAGGGATAGGGATGTAAGGTAGGAATTCAGGGAGCTAGGGTGGAAACTTAGATCTAGGACAAACAGAGTTATTATCTCTGGGTTGTTACCCGTGCCACGTGCTAGCGAGACGAGGAATAGGGAGAGAGAGGAGTTGAACACATGGCTACAGGGATGGTGCAGGAGGAAGGGTTTCGGATTTCTGGATAATTGGGGCTCATTCTGGGGTCGGTGGGACCTCTACAAACGGGATGGTCTACACCTGGACCAGAGGGCTACCAATATCCTGGGGGGGAAATTTGCTCATGCTCTTCAGGATGGTTTAAACTAGTTCAGCAGGGGATTGGGAACCTGAATTGTAGCTCCAGTATACAGGAGGTTGAGAGTAGTGAGGTCATGAGTAAGGTTTCAAAGTTGCAGGAGTGTACCGGCAGGCAGGAAGATGGTTTAAAGTGTGCCTTCTTCAATGCCAGGAGCATCCGGAATAAGGTGGGTGAACTTGCGGCATGGGTTGGTACCTGGGACTTTGATGTTTTGGCCATTTCAGAGACATGGATAGAGCAGGGACAGGAATAGTTGTTGCAGGTGCCGGGGTTTAGATATTTCAGTAAGCTCAGGGAAGGTGGTAGAAGAGGGGGAGGGGTGGCATTGTTAGTCAAGGACAGTATTACGGTGGCAGAAAGGACGTTTGATGAGGACTGGTCTACTGAGGTAGTATGGGCTGAGGTTAGAAACAGGAAAGGAGAGGTCACCATGTTAGGGGTTTTCTATAGGCCTCTGAAAAGTTCCAGAGATGTAGAGGAAAGGATTGCAAAGATGATTCTGGATAGGAGCGAAAGCAACAGGGTAGTTATTATGGGGGACTTTAACTTTCCAAATATTGACTGGAAATGCTATAGTTCGAGTACTTTAGATGGGTCCGTTTTTGTCCAATGTGTGCAGGAGGGTTTCCTGACACAGTATGTAGATAGGCCAACGAGAGGCGAGGCCATATTGGATTTGGTACTGGGTAATAAACCAGGACAGGTGTTAGATTTGGAGGTAGGTGAGCACTTTGGTGATAGTGACAACAATTCGATTACATTTACTTTAGTGATGGAAAGGGATAGGTATATACTGCAGGGCAAGAGTTATATCTGGGGGAAAGGCAATTATGATGCAATGAGGCAAGACTTATGATGCATCGGATGGAGAGGAAAACTGCAGGGATGGGCACAATGTAAATGTGGAGCTTGTTCAAGGAACAGCTACTGCGTGTCCTTGATAAGTATGTACCTGTCAGGCAGGGAGGAAGTGGTCGAGCGAGCGAACCGTGGTTTACTAAAGCAGTCGAAACACTTGTCAAGAGGAAGAAGGAGGCTTATGTAAAGATGAGACATGAAGGTTCAGTTAGGGCGCTCGAGAGTTACAAGTTAGCTAGGAAGGACCTAAAGAGAGAGCTAAGAAGAGCCAGGAGGGGACATGAGAAGTCTTTAGCAGGTAGGATTTATTGCCACGTGTACCGAGGTACAGTGAAAAGTATTTTTCTGCGAGCAGCTCAACAGATCATTAAGTACATGAAGAGACATTGGCCTATCTACATACTGTGTCAGGAAACCCTCCTGCACACATTGGACAAAAACGGACCCATCTAAAGTACTCGAACTATAGCATTTCCAGTCAATATTTGGAAAGTTAAAGTCCCCCATAATAACTACCCTGTTGCTTTCGCTCCTATCCAGAATCATCTTTGCAATCCTTTCCTCTACATCTCTGGAACTTTTCAGAGGCCTATAGAAAACCCCTAACATGGTGACCTCTCCTTTCCTGTTTCTAACCTCAGCCCATACTACCTCAGTAGACCAGCACGGTAGCACAAGTGGATAGCACTGTGGCTTCACAGCGCCAGGGTCCCAGGTTCGATTCCCTGCTGGGTCACTGTCTGTGCGGAGTCTGCACGTTCTCCCCGTGTCTGCGTGGGTTTCCTCCGGGTGCTCCGGTTTCCTCCCACAGTCCAAAGACGTGCAGGTTAGGTGGATTGGCCATGCTAAAAATTGCCCGTAGTGTCCATAAGGGTTGGGAGGGGTTATTGGGTTGCGGGGATAGGGTGGAAGTGAGGGATTAATGTGGGTCGGTGCAGACTCGATGGGCCGAATGGCCTCCTTCTGCACTGTATGTTCTATGTAATGTAAGGATCAAGGATAACCATAAAGCTTTCTATAGATATGTCAGGAATAAAAGAATGACTAGGGTAAGAGTAGGGCCAGTCAAGGACAGTAGTGGGAAGTTGTGCATGGAGTCCGAGGAGATCGGAGAGGTGCTAAATGAATATTTTTCGTCAGTATTCACACAGGAAAAAGACAATGTTGTTGAGGAGAATACTGAGATTCAGGCTACATCCCCGGATGGGATTTATCCTAGGATTCTTTGGGAAGCTAGGGAGGAGATTGCTGAGCCTTTGGCTTTGATCTTTAATTCATCTTTGTCTGCAGGAATAGTGCCAGAAGACTGGAGGATAGCAAATGTTGTCCCCTTGTTCAAGAAGGGGAGTAGAGTCAACCCCGGTAACTATAGACCAGTGAGCCTTACTTCTGTTGTGGGCAAAGTCTTGGCAAGGTTTATAAGAGATAGGATGCATAATCATCTGGAAAGGAATAATTTGATTAGAGATAGTCAACATGGTTTTGTGAAGGGTAGGTCGTGCCTCACAAACCTTATTGAGTTCTTTGAGAAGGTGACCAAACAGGTGGATGAGGGTAAAGCAGTTGATGTGGTTTATATGGATTTCAGTAAAGCGTTTGATATGGTTCCCCACGGTAGGCTACTGCAGAAAATACGGAGGCATGGGATTCAGGGTGATTTAGCAGTTTGGATCAGAAATTGGCTGGCTGGAAGAAGACAAAGGGTGGTGGTTGTTGGGAAATGTTCAGACTGGAGTCCAGTTACTAGTGGTGTACCACAAGGATCTGTTTTGGGGCCACTGCTTTTTGTCATTTTTATAAATGACCTGGAGGATGGGTGAGTAAATTTGCAGATGACACTAAAGTCGGTTGAGTTGTGTACAGTGAGGAAGGATGTTACAAGTTACAGAGGGACATAGATAAGCCGCAGTGCTGGGCTGAGAGGTGGCAAATGGAGTTTAATGCAGAAAAGTGTGAGGTGATTCATTTTGGAAGGAATAACAGGAAGACAGAGTACTGGGCTAATGCTAAGATTCTTGGCAGTGTGGATGAGCAGAGAGATCTCGGTGTCCATGTACATAGATCCCTGAAAGTTGCCACCCAGGTTGAGAGGGTTGTTAAGAAGACGCACGGTGTGTTAGCTTTTATTGGTAGAGGGATTGAGTTTCAGAGCCATGAGGTCATGTTGCAGCTGTACAAAATTCTGGTGCGGCCGCATTTGGAGTATTGCGTGCAATTCTGGTCGCCGTATTATTGGAAGGATGTGGAAGCATTGGAAAGTGTGCAGAGGAGATTTACCAGAATGTTGCCTGGTATGGAGGGAAGATCTTATGAGGAAAGGCTGAGGGACTTGAGGCTGTTTTCATTAGAGAGAAGAAGGTTAAGAGGTGACTTAATTGAGGCATACAATATGATCAGAGGTTTGGATAGGGTGGACAGTGAGAGCCTTTTTCCTCGGATGGTGATGTCCAGCATGAGGGGACATAGCTTTAAATTGAGGGGAGATAGATATAGGACAGATGTCAGAGGTAGGTTCTTTACTCAGAGAGTAGTAAGGGCGTGGAATGCCCTGCCTGAAACAGTAGTGGACTCGCCAACATTAAGGTAATTGGATAGACATATGGACAATAAGGGAATAGTGTAGATGGGCTTTAGAGTGGTTTCACAGGTCAGCACAACATTGAGGGCCGAAGGGCCTGTACTGCGCTGTAATGTTCTATGTTCTATGCAGCGGGTTACCAGTCTCCTCATCGAAATACACACACACACACACACAACTTTAAACAAAACCTCTAACGGGAGCAGGAATCATGCCTGATTCACTTTATAAGCAACCAAGGAGCATCTCCCTTCAACTGCTGCCATGGCTCCGAGCAACTCATTCTGGCCAGAAAGAGCACAGAATCCTGAGGCCTTACTGTGATGAATGGCTCAGTACTACAAGCACATGAAGTGTGCATTAAACTACTCAACCGCTGCAAAATATTGCAGGTTAAATGTGAAAAATTATGGTGTTGGATCCCTTGCTGTTAATTTGGGATATTTCTTCGGAGAGGTTATCAGATATGTGGGCCAGTCTGCTTCAGGCTTATCTGGTGTTCACTCTCTCTCCAACAGTCCCCTTGTTGACTCTGGATTAGTTCCACCATCAATCACCCAGTGAAATGTGTTTCCTCTGGAATGGTCTCCATGACAACAGATTACTACAATCAAACTAAATAACCTCCCATTTACTTATTTTATTAATTCCTTTGTTATTTCCCCCCCCCCCAAACTCCCCTCCCTTTCTTCAGAAAGGAGAGAGACAGTTCCTGCACTAAACCAGACCCCAGGAGCATCGCTGTGTGACGGTGGCCCTTGAACAGGGGTCACCAAGGCCTCCAGCTTCCTCTGCCCTGCTTCATGTAAAGGGACTGTGGGCAGGCATGGCGGGTGGTACCCAGACTCCACTTAGTTCATTGTTAGGAGAGCATAGCTGTAAATTCACCATAGTGGTTAAACTATATCCCTAACCCCCCTCCTGTCTCACTGCCTGGTGAACTTCCCCTGGGCTATCACTGTACCTCAGGAAGCAATATTCTCAAATATGTACAAGCACAGCAGGCATATTTAAATCATAAAATGATGAACAACCTCACAGACAAACATAGATGAGAGCTCCAGTTCATCTTAGCCCACCATTTAACACCCTCACCGTAACAATTAACTAATTTCAGGTTTAAATAGCTGAGTGGGTCAAGCCATTGCCTTGAGCTAGGAGTCAGTTCAAGCCCACTCCAGAGAGACCTAAACACGCGGGATTCTCTCAGCCCGGGGCCGGGCTGGAGAATCCCCGCGACCGGGCCACACCGCCCAGATGCCGGCACGCGATTCTCCACAGAGCGGAGAATCGGCGCCATTGGCGCTGGCGTGTTTGGTGCGGCGCCGGTCGCGGACGCTCTACGCGGCCGGTCAGCCGATTCCCGGCCCGGGATGTGCCGAGCGGCCGCAGTTAAAACGCTAAGTCCCGCCGGCGCCGTCCACACCTGCTCGCAGCCGACGGGAACTCGGCGTGCAAGGGTCGGGTGGCGGCATGTATGGGGGAAGGGTGGCTCTGACCCCGGAGGGGGCCTCCGATGCGGCCTGGCCCGCGATCGGGGCCCACCGATTGGCGGGCCGGCCTCTTTGTCCCCCGGCCTCTTTTCCTACGCGCCGGCCCCTGTACCCCTGCGCCATGTTGCATCGGCGCCGGCACGTTGAAGGAGGCCACCGCGCATGCGCGCATTGGCGCCAGCGCCACTGCGCATGCACAGATCCTGCGGCGCACGGTTTGCACCGGGATCAGCAGCTTGAGCGGCGTGAACCGCACCAGCGCCATGCTGGCCCCCTGTAGGGGCCAGAATTACACCTGGCAGCGGCCCGTTCACGCCATTGTAAAATGCGACGGCATTTACGACGCCGTGGACACTCTGCCGCGGGATGGGAGAATCCTGCCCGTGATACTGCAGTCCAGCGTTGAGGAAGTGCTGCAATTCTCTGCTCTTCCAGGCACCCAAATGACACTATGTGAGGAAGAGTGGTGTCCTGTCAATATTTTAACCTTTCGCTGTCGTCTCTTAACAGTTTATCAGGTCATGGTCACATTGCCATTTGTGTGAGCATGCTGTGCACAAACCGACTTGCATTTCCTGCAGCACCACTCTGCCCTGCAAAACAACATCATTTGGCTGTGAAATGCTGTGAGGTGTTCTGAGGCTGTGCAAGGCACTAGTTTTAAATGCAAGGTCTTTCTTTCAGTCTTTATGTGAGGTTTTCATCGCCACTGCCCTACTTGACAAACCACTTGAGCATTGAAATCATTTCCGATACTTTATTTTATAAATTTGAAGTATCCAATTCATTTTTATTTCCCGATTAAGGGGCAATTTATCGCGGCCAATCCACCTACCCTGCACATCTTTTGGGTTGTGGGGGTGAGACCCACGCAGACACGGGGAGAATGTGCAAACTCCACACGGACAGTGACCCCAGGCCAGAATTGATCCCGGGTCCCTGGAACTGTGAGGCAGCAATGCTAACCACTGCGCCAGCAGTACACTCCTATCTTTTTCACACATGAGATTTTGCAGAGGGAAGACAACACTCCCTCTCCACCCACTCTCCGCTGCTGTGTTTATGCCCATCCCCAATCTCTCCACTCAGCAGGGGCGAGGAGCCTGCTTCACAGAGCATGTAATTTTTGAGACTGTTGAAGAGATCAGTGGCACCTGCCCACATCGCAGCTGATGCGACCATCAATTCACACGAGACGATTAGTAGAAGTGAACAGTGGTTTTAATAAGCTAGATCTGTGCCTGCCTGCGACTGCTCTGTACTGAGTGCCGCCTACAGGCTGCAGGTTTATATACCACCCTGTGGGGGCGGAGCCCACAAGGGCACCAACATAATACAATACAATTCAGTGGTGAATTGTAGTGGCAATACGTTCACCACAGCAGCCTCTCCCTGGAGTAAGGGAATTGTGAGAACGGATCTGCATCCGATGGCCAGGTGCATTTTACACTCCATCCCCTTCACTGAATGAGATTGGCTGCAGTGTCTGCCTGCCAGTCCATCAGTCTGACCCTCAGCAACTCTCCCACTGGTCTCACAGTGAGAGTTGCCTGATGCCCATTGCACAGGGGCATGCCCCCCACCTGCCCACAATTATTGATATGGGCGTGGCATATTAATTGACCATCTGGACATCCAAGTAGCAGCAAGGGTGGGATCCAGGAATGGTCCCAGTGTCAGGTTCCTGATGGCTGGGGAAGAGTTCACCCCAAGGGTGTGAAAGAAGAGAACGATAACCACACAGAGAGGAAAGAGGCGATTTTCACTCATATAAAATCAAAGCAGAAAAAAGGCTGGAAATACTCAGCAAGTCTGGCAGCATCTATGGAGACAGAAACAGAGTGAATGCTTCAGGCCATTGACCTTTTGTCCGAACTGCAATAGGTTTTGAGCAAGGGGTGGGCGGCTCAAGTGACAGTAGAGCCTTCCAGGGCCAAAGAGAATGGTGATGGGGCAAGAAAAGAAATAAGGAAACAAAAGTGCACCACTGTCTGATAGTTAAACTAAGAGAAAATAGAAACAAGCAAGGAAAAGGAAACAAAATAGGAACTGGGTTCACAGTCTGAAATTATTGAACTCGAATGTTGAGTGTGGAAGGCTGTAAAGTACCGAATTGAAAAGTGAGGCGCTGTTCCTATATTGGGCTTCACTGGAACAGTGCCGCAGGCCAAGGAGGGAGATGTCAGCGTGAGATCAAAGTGGAGAATTAAAAGGACAAGTCATTAGAAGCTCGGCCATGCTTGTGGAGTGAATGGAGGTGCTCCGCAAAGTGGAAAAAGCAGAGTTTGGTCTCCCCAATGTAGAGGGGACCACATTGCAAGCAGCAGATGCAGTAAGAGTAGATTGAAAGAAGCAAGTAAATTTGCTGCTTCACCTGAAAGGAGTGTTTGGGGCCTTGGACAGTGAGGAAGGAATAGGGCAAACGTTCCATCTCCTGTGTTTATATAGGAATGTGCTGTGGGAAGGGGATGGGGTATGGGGGGTGATTGAGGAGTGGACCAGGGTACAACTGAGCGAATGTCTCTTTGGAATGCTGAAAGGGGAGGAGTATAATCTCTGCTCTGTGTTAACTGATCTGAACCAGGGGTTTAGACTGGGGAGTATTATCAGATCATCTTCACACAGCTAATCTGTGATTCTTTCCGATTAATGCATATAACTGAAAAAGTAACTGTGCTTACCGCTCTTCCAAATCTGTGATAGTAGATGAAGCAGGATTGAATTCAGTGAATGGTAGAACCCTCAAGAGTATTGAAAGTCAGAGAGATCTAGGTGTACAGGTCCACAGGTCACTGAAAGGGGCAACACAGGTGGAGAAGGTAGTCAAGAAGGCATACGGCATGCTTGCCTTCATTGGCCGGGGCATTGAGTATAAGAATTGGCAAGTCATGTTGCAGCTGTATAGAACCTTAGTTAGACCACACTTGGAGTAGAGTGTTCAATTCTGGTCGCCACACTACCAGAAGGATGTGGAGGCTTTAGAGAGGGTGCAGAAGAGATTTACTAGGATGTTGCCTGGTATGGAGGGCATTAGCTATGAGGAGCGGTTGAATAAACTCGGTTTGTTCTCACTGGAATGACGGAGGCTAAGGGGCGACCTGATAGAGGTTTACAAAATTATGAGGGGCATAGACAGAGTGGATAGTCAGAGGCTTTTCCCCAGGGTCGAGGGGTCAATTACTGGGGGGGCATAGGTGTAAAGTGCAAGGGGCAAGGTTTAGAGGAGATGTACGAGGCAAGTTTTTTCCACAGAGGGTAGTGGGTTCCTGGAACTCGCTGCCGGAGGTGGTGGTGGAAGCAGGGACAATAGTGACATTTAAGGGGCATCTCGACAAATACATGAATAGGATGGGAATAGAGGGATATGGACCCAGGAAGTGTAGAAGATTGTAGTTTAGACATGCAGCATGGTCGGCACGGGCTTGGAGTGCCGAAGGGCCTGTTCCTGTGCTGTACTTTTCTTTGTTCTTTGTTCTTTGAAGACAGCCGCAATTTGTTTTTAGAAAAATGAACTAAGAATGTGACGTCACTGTGCGCAGTGACAGACTTGCTGAGGATGAGCACATTTTCCTTCTTCAATTTGTGCGGTTTGTCTCGAAACATCACAAGGTGAACTTCCCCAATATTACAGAGACAACCCGTGAGCCAGTATCACTCACTCTCCAGACACTATCAACCCTTTCATTGTTGTTTGGGGCATCTGGTTTTCGGCAGAGTAATGGGGGTGGGCGGACTGTTAAATGGTCCACTGAGTGCGATACAATTTGGTTCCCCAGGTTTAGAAATGAACATGTTTGTGATGAGGTCAGTGTGCTGTACTTATCAGGACTACACTGAAAGTAAGTTGTGCTTTCCTGATGTCTCCGAATTCAGCCGACACCGACCAGGCAGTCTCAGGTTTAATACTTGGTTTGGACTGAGTTAAATTATCTCCGTTCAGGGTAATGGTTACAGAAATATGAACTGACTTGCATTCGATTTAGAGAGGGGAATAACCAGGCGAACATTCTTGACCCCCAATACTATTCAGTGAACGCTACTGGAAAGAGCGCGTTTATGGATATTATGTATGTTAGTTTATTGGATTCTTACTGGACTTTATTTTATCTGTAAAAGTGACCACGTGGCTGTCAGTTTGTTATAAAACACAGCAGGTTCACTAATGCTCTTTCAGGAAGGAAATCTGCCATCTTTACCCGGTCTTGGCCTCTAAGTGACTCCAGTCCCACATTAATGTGGTTTACTCCCTGATGTAGTCCGGCAGGCCACTCAGTCGCCAGGGATGCGCAGTAAATCCCAACTATGCCATGCCGAAAATGAATAATCACACTTTGACGTGAAGACTTTGATACTTGAATAGACTCCAGAAGGACGAAGCCTAGTTACTTCCTACTGCTCTTCAGAATATTCTGCCTTAAGTTATGAGTGAGAGTTGGGACCATTCCCGGGTTCCGACCTCACTCATAAATTATCCCAAAGGCAGTTAATTAAGAGGACGCTTCCGGATCCACTATCCAACGAGGGATTGTAAAGACGGGTGCTGCCAGTCGGTGGTGGTTGGGAGGGGGGGAGGGGGGGGGGGGGGGAGGACACAATGCCACCTCAAGCCTGAAGCACCCTCTAAAGAGGATAGATATAAAGTTTTGAAACCTCTGGCCATAGCTGTCAGACCACCACCCCAGTGGACGAGAAATCTCCCCACAGGTTGGCTGGTGACTTCAGCTGCGCCCACTGATGGCAGTGGCTCCGGTGAAGGGTGTTGGCGCCCTCGCAGGTCCCGCAGACCCGTCTCTGGTATCTGCAGCCAGGCGCCAGCCCTCGATGGAGGAGAACTGCCCACAACCAAGAAGAACCTTGAGGCATCGCCAGTCAGCTCACAAATGGGCCGTTATTTAGCCTGATTAGCTGCCTGCCTCCAGGGAGATCACCTAGAGGGTCAGCTTCGATTTCAAAACTCCTGGAAACCCACACGGGGCCAGGTTGATTCCGCCACTTTATGCATTGTCAGACAGGACACTTGGTTGCGCTGCCTTTACAGCAGTCCTGATATGTGTGGTAAGGGCTCACACATGTTAGGCCAATGGCATCATCCATACCCACTTCTTCTTCTTGGACAATCCCTCAGGGTCAAGGAGGACATGCTTCCACTCCGGGGGTGGTGGGGTCTGCGGTGGCTGAATAGTCCAATCCTGGCCACACAGACTCTGCCACAGGTTTGGTAGGTGGTGCTTGATGGGGTGGGTGGGTGGGACGCTCTGGATTCTGCGATTCTCTCCTTCCGCTGTTTACGCTTGGCCTCCGCGAGCTCCACCCTGTGGTGCTCAAGGTGATTGGTGCCTTTGCAGATGCTTCTTCTTCAGTTTGTGCGTTCTAAGGCAAACGATTCCCACGTGTCGGTGGGGATGTTACATTTATTTAGGGAGGCTTTCAGAGTGTCTTGTAGCGTTTCCTCTGCCCTCCTCGTGATAGCTTGCCATTGCGGAGCTCGGAGGAGAGCATTTGTTTCGGGAGTCTTGTGTCGGGTAGCAGGCAATGTGGCCTGTCCATCGCAGTCGAGTGTGACCAATGCCTGGATACTGGGGATATTGGCCTCACGTTGGTACGCCTATCCTGCCAGTGGATTTGCTTGATTTATGCGAAGGATTTGGTAATATCTCTCCAGGGATTTGCGGTGTCTGCTGTACACTGTCCATGTTTCTGATGCATACAGGAGGGCAGAGACCACGGCTGCTCTGAAGACCATGAGCTTGGTGATGGATTTGAGGCCTAAGTCTTTGAATACTCTGTTCCTCAGGCGTCCGAAGACATTGGAGTCGATGCTAGATTTCGTCATCGATGTCTGCTCGCACCGAGAGGAGAGTCCTGAATGGGAAATAATCTACATTGTCCAAGGGCTCACCAAGAATCTCGATGGTCGGGGGCATTTAAAAAAAAAAAAATTTAGAGTCCCCAATTATTTATTTTCCAATTAAGGGGCAATTTAGCATGGCAATCCACCTAACCAGCGCATCTTTTGGGTTGTGGGGGCGAAACCCACGCAGACACGGGGAGAATGTGCAAACTCCACACGGACAGTGACCCAGGGCCGGGATTGTGAACCCGGGTCCTCAGCGCCGCAGTCCCAGTGCTAACCACTGTGCCACATGCCACCGTGGGGGGAAGATTTGTGCGGCAGGAGCGATACTATACCATAGATAGATAGATACCATACTCACTACCCTGGCTGAGATTGGTGACCTCACTGCTCACTGAATATGGAATGAAGGACTTCCCTGTTCTGAATGGATCAGCTCGATTCTGGTTGGTGTGGTTATAAACTGAGGCACCAGGGAAGTTGAGCGTCTCTTTACCCACATTCTTAGATACATTTCTCTCTGACAGACACTGCCTGAATCGTTGGGTATTTCCAGAATCCTTTGTGACATTTCCCCTGTTCTTAACAATTTATCTGCGACACAGTTTCCTCCAATCCTCTTACACGAACTCTGTCCAATTTTTTTACTGATGATCTTCTCTACTCTATTGGAGCTATATTTGGTTTCCCACAGTGACCGATGTCTCAAATGTGCCCATTCACCTCTCTCAGGGAAATGCCTCATTTCAGAAATGTAGGGCACGATTTAATGGGACAAAAACATAGCCCCGTTTTGAGCGCATGTAGTGGCCGGTTTCTCGGTGCCTGCAGTGCAGTCACGGCTATTTAATGGCACATTGACTGGGTGGCTTTTTTTGGCCTCACCGGGAAACGCACCGTGGAGGCCACATTTTACAAAGTTTACACACTCAGCTCGCCAGTGCAGGAAGATGAGTCGCGGTTCGGGGCGCAATTTAAAAATGTCGCCACAATCTTTCGACCCCCCCCCCCCCTTCAACCACCCCACCGCGGCCTCCGAAAGCCACCCCACCCCCGGGTGTATTGCACTTACCTCTTAAGGGGTGCTCAAGCTCCCCCCCCTCTCACCCCACCTCTTAAGGGCAAGGTACATTCAGGCCCAATTCTTGGCACGGGCAACATGGCACTTGGTATTGACATCCTGGCACCCTGGCAATGCCACCTGGGCAGCCTAGCAGTGCCAGGATATGTGGCTGCAGTGCCAAGGTGCCAGGTGGGCAGTGCCTGGATGTCAGCGGGAATGCAAGGGTACCACGCTTCCCAGAGCCCAACCGCCCAAAGATCTCTTCTGGCCTGGGGGACCCACCCCAGGTACCGCCACGCCTGGCTCATGTTTGAGTGGACCATGGCGAGGTCTCCCAGATGAGGTCGTTAGTTCCCAGACGCCGAGAGAATACGGGGCAAACATATTTAAATTAGCCTAATTTCGTTAAATCTCACAGGACATTTCAAGCGTCAGGAATCTTGCGAGAAGCATCTCGCGGGATTCAATAACCTCGTTGTGTCACCAAGTCGGGTGCGATGAGGCCATTAAATTGTGCCCGTAATTTTTAAATGAAAAAAATCGAGAATTTTGAGGGAAGATGGTGGAATAACACAACAACACGGGTCTAGTAATCAGAAGCCTAGACAAATTCTCTGGGGACATGTGTGCAAATCCCACCACAAAGCTCGTCTCAGTAATGATGACCATGAAACCATCATTGATTGTCACAAAAACCCACCTCGTTCATGAATGTCCTTTAGGAAGGAAATCTGCCGTCCTTACATGGTCCAGCCTATATGTTGACAAAGACATAGAATCCTTATAGTGCAGAAGCCATTCAGCCCATCCCATCTGCACTGTCCCTCTAAAAGAGCAATCCAGCAAGGCCCACTACCCCGCCTTATCCCTGTAACCCCACCTAACCTGCACGTCCACATCTTTGGACTGTGGGAGGAAACCGGAGCACCCGGAGGAATGAAATGAAATAAAAATGAAAATCGCTTATTGTCACAAGTAGGCTTCAAATGAAGTTACTGTGAAAAGCCCCTAGTCGCCACATTCCGGCGCCTGTTCGGGGAGGCTGGTACGGGAATTGAACCGTGCTGCTGGCCTGCCTTGGTCTGCTTTCAAAGCCAGCGATTTAGCGCTGTGCTAAACCAGCCCCAGAAGCCCATGCAGACACGGGGAGAATATGCAAATTCAACACTGTCACCCAAAGCTGGAATGGAACCCGGGTCCCTGGCGCTGTCAGGCCGCAGTGCTAACCACTGCAACTCTAGATCCACAGCAATGTGGTTGACTCTTAACTCCCCTGTGAAATGTCCCAGCTAGTCAATCAGTTCAAGGGTGATTAGGGATGGGCAAACACTGGACTTGCCAGCAATGGCCACATCCAATGAAAGAATTTTTAAAATCCCAGAAGCGTCAAAGGAGAGGAGATAAGTGCTCAAGATGGTGAAACGCTGAGGGAAATGGTGCACAAATCATTCCAAAGTCAAACAGTAAAAGGGAAATCCTCTCGTTACAAGTTCCAAGTATTTGACTGACTTCCTTTATAAGTTGTTGGTTTGTATAGAGTGCAGCACGATGTGTCTTTGCACCTAAACCATGAACGTTTATCATTTGAAGAGGTTTTCAGCTGCACCTAGAACCAGTCTCCAGAGATGCACCTTCAGCGTGTCTGAGACCCGGCCACTGGAATCCCCTCCCGAAAATGGTGTCCCCTCTTTCTTTTCTTTTTTAATTTAAAGGACCCAATTAATTTTTTTCCAATTAAGGGGCAATTTTAGCACAGCCAATCCACCTAGCCTGCACATCTTTTGGGTTGTGGGGCGAGACCCACGCAAACACGGGGAGAATGTGCAAACTCCACACGGACAGTGACCCAGAGCCGGGATCGAACCTGGGACCTCAGCGCTGTGAGGCAGCAGGGCTCAGTGTCCCCTCTTTCTGAGTTATTCCTTTAAAGCCTTTGATCACTTGACCTAATATTGTGGTGCAGTGTCATTTCCCTGACAACACTCCTGTGAAGCATCTTGGTGCATCTGTATGATGCTTTTTTTTCTTTTTGTAAATTTAGAGTACCCAATTATTTTTTTCCAATTAAGAGACAATTCAGCATGGCCAATCCATCTACCCTGCACATCTTTGTGATGTGGGGAAGAGACCCACACATTCACGGGGCGAATGTGCAAACTCCACACGGCCAGTGACCCAGGGCCGTGAGACAGCAGTGCTAATCACTGCGCCACCGTGCCACCATCTCATCTGGCAGCCAAATAATGGGACCTAAATCTGGGCGGTACAGCCGTACAGTGGTTTGCACCATTGCTTCACAGCGCCAGGGTCCCAGGTTCGATTCCCGGCTTGGGTCACTGTCTGTGCGAAGTCTGCACGATCTCCCCGTGTCTGCGTGGATTTCCTCCGGGCGCTCCGGTTTCCTCCCACAAATCCCGAAAGACGTGCTTGTTAGGTAATTTGGACATTCTGAATTCTCCCTCCGTGTACCCGAACAGGCGCCGGAGTGTGGCGACTAGGGGACTTTTACAGTAACTTCATTGCAGGGTTAATGTAAGCCTACTTGTGACAATAAAGATTATTATTATTAATAAATAATGGAAACTAAATGCTAAATAATCAAACCAACCAACAGCACCCTAAAGGAGAGAGTGGTCTCTTTGGCGACATAAATCTTTCTTTTAAACTTTTTCAAATGTTTCTCTTCAATTGGTTTTCTATCTTATTTCCATGATTCTCCCTCTTGTATTCTCTCTCTCTCTCAGCCTGCATTTTCTTTTAATCTTTTTATACCTCACTCCTTATGTTTTGAGTATCTACTCTGTTTAACGGTCTCTCTGTATTTGCTGCACGCTGCCTCACTTGTTAGTAGCCTTTGACTTTCTCACCTCTCTCTGTGACAATCGATCTGACTTTTTGACATCCCTGCCTTTGACTTTCCCTCGTCTGCTGGGCATCCTGAAAGCTCAGTCACGCCGGGACCTGTACTTTTCATCTGTCCCAGCGACAGGCAAGAAGCTGCACACTCTCAGCAGCTTAAACAGATTTGTGCTTCGACCCTCAGCCGAGGCAGCAACTTGTTTCAAAGGCAAGCGAGAAAATGAGGACACTGTCCTCACAGTGAGCCCCACACTCCACTCCAGTCCGAAACTACAGAATTCTTTCAAAGCATCAGCTGGATTAGGTTAACTTCACTGAACCAAGTACCGGGGTGGGGGTGGGGGGGGGGGGGGCAAGATAAACCAGAAATACAGGGCACCTACCTCAGACCCATGGTCCAGCCTCCACTGGCTAAATTGGTCATCTGTTACCACTCGCTTCCCCCCCCCCTCACTATGGTGCGGAGAGAGAGTAGCTCCAACTATTAAAGCACTCAGCTCTCGACAGTAAGTGTCTGACTGACAGTCTCACAGAGAGGCTGATCCAATCTCAACAAAACCTCTCTGGTTGGGGAGGGGGAATGGTTTCGAGAGGAAAGAACTACTCATGGAATGTACCAATCCCAGCCAACGGAGCGGGCAGGGACTTAATCCCATTTTGCCTGGGTAGTGAGAGTTTTCTTAAGTGGATTTGATAAGATTACTAACAGAGGCACAATGTTCAGGAGTTTGAACTTGTGAATGGGATTACAGGATTGTGTTAAAACCTCAAGCCTCTCCACACAGTGAATGAATACTCTGTCTTGTTGGTAGAAATCCCTTTTCTGCAGCCACTTTCTCACATGTTATCCCTTATTTTCTGTTGTGTGAGAGAAAAAAAGGCTGGAAGCTCAGACTGTGCATTAAACCTACTTGTATTTATTTTACTTGTTTAATGTCTGTGGGACACAGCATTCGCTTTTGTTAACCTATAATTAATGTTTATGTTTAAGTACGATTAATGTTAATCAGTAGAATCTTTGAATTGTTCCATCTTTGCCCTCAATTTCAAGGCTACATTTTCTCCAATTTGATTAAATATTCCCGCCAGTGGTTTCTCTTCTATGGTGTATTTCTATCTTGGATCTTTTCCTTGATTCCTGAAAGCTACGCAAAGCTGGGCAGTTCTCAGAGGAGAGCTGCATTGAGCTTGGCTGTGAAGCCCTTCACAGTCAAATAGGCTGTTGACCAATGAGAAATGTCCATGGTGGAGGGGGTTGGTGGCAGGGGATGGGTGTGGGGCGGGGGGGGGGGGGGGGGGGACATATAGACAGCCAATCATTGCCTGTGTGAACCATAAGAACTTGATATAGGAGCAGAACTAGGCAAGTCAGCTCTTCAAACCTGCCGTGCTTTTCAATAAGACATGGCTGATCATTTGCCTCAGCTCCACCTCGCCACAGTATCCCCATACCCCTGACTCCTTTAGTGTTCAATGTCTGCCCATCTCTGTCTTCAATATACTCAATGACTGAACACCCAGAGCTCCCTGTGTTATAACCCCCACGAGACCCACGGGGATGACCTGATTAACCTCGTGGAGTACCAACTCCCCGCTGAGGGGCGAAGGCCCATCAGCACAATAGTTAACTCAGGACCTTAAAAGCCGGCCCAGGTAGGGGCCAAGCTGCAGAGTAGTCCCAACGGGGACTGTTACTTATAAATACTTTACTTTTGGTAAGAAACCACTTGTTTGACTCTCCTTTCCGGACTCCTCCATGACTACTAAATTGGCGATGAGGATAAAGTGGAACTGCAGTCGGCATTGCTAGCCATTTGGACCAGAGCCATCTCTCTACACAAAGGAATAAGGTTTGCACCATATTGAAAATGCCGCTCTTTGGCAGACTCGATGCATTTGTTGCGAGTGTAGAGGACTGGACTCAGTATGCGGAGAAGATGCGCTATTTTTTTACAGGTGACTCACCTGAGGAAGGAGCTGTGCTCCGAAAACTAGTGATTCGAAACAAACCTTTTGGACTTTAACCTGGTGTTGTCAGACTTCTTACTATCTTTTTCAAGGCGAACCCTTTCGTGGGGGTGATCACCAGATGGTAATTCCCTTGACCGCCTGTGGGGACCCCACTTTCAGTGTCACAAAGAGCCTGATGTACCCGGCGGCTCCAGACGTCAAGACGTTCGAAGAGTTAGTGGTGCTTGGGACAAACTACAACGATCCCAAGCCGTTAGTTATCACGCAGAGGTACTGATTTCATACGGCCGAGAGGAACCCAGGGGAGTCCGTTACCAGGTTTTTGGTGCAACTTTGCAGAGTTTTGCGACTACAGGCCATTCCTACTCGAGATGCTACAGAACCGCCTTGTATGCGGGTTAAATAATATGCTGACCCAGCGGAAATTGCTGGCTGAGCCGTTGCTAGACCTAAAAAAAGCTGTCGAGTTCGTCTTCTGATGGGAGAGTGCAGAGAAGGGAGTCCAGAAATTCCAGGGGGTGTCAGAGATGGAGGTAAATGGCGTAGGACTCCCCCAATCTGGCACAAAGCCCCCCGCCCAGGATCTGAACCCCCGTAACCGCGCCCTGACTCGAACACCACCGAGATCAGGCCAGTTGGTCATGGGGCCGCTACAGCCAGGAGGGATGCCTCCCAGGAATCGATGGAGGATGATCCAAGGCAGTGGCGGGAACTGTGGCTGGCAAAATGGCAGGGATAGGAAGCAGCAGGCCAGCCAACAAGCCCACCCCCCTACTCGGGGGAGATGCCAGCCCAGAGCCCAGACCCCCCCACTTAGAACAACCTGATGGCGAGGAATGTACACAATGGAATTGCATTACCATGCCAAGTGTTGCCCTCATCAGGATTACTGTCCAGATGACCACCCGTTAGAGATGGAGTTGGACATGGCAGTTCAGTATTTGGGAGGCAGACTTTCGAGCGAATCAGGACTGGAGTAAATTTGTGGGATACCGAGGCCAGGCTAGCGACCTATACTGGGTCCCACTAATCAGAGCAGACACGGCAATGATCTTGGTAACTTATGGGCAGCAATCATTAGGCTGCCATTAATAGTAGTGAAGGGCCCCAGACCGAGCCTGCTGGACCGTAACTGGCCACAACACCTCCCGTTTGACTGGCAACAGATCTTCCGGATGGGCACCGGAGGACTTTACAAAGTATTGGGGAAGTACCCAGAAGTCTTCCAGGTTTAAGGGGGCTGCGGACAAAATATATGTGGACCCTGAGGCCCAGCCTAAGTCCTTCCGGGCCAGCTCGGGAGGAAAATGTAACTGGTCTGATTAGTAAGTTTGCAGACGACACAAAGGTTGGTGGAATTGCGGATAGCGATGAGGACTGTCGGAGGATACAGAAAGATTTAGATTGTCTGGAGACTTGGGCGGAGAGATGGCAGATGGAGTTTAATCCGGACAAATGTGAGGCAATGCATTTTGGAAGGACTAACGCAGGTAGGGAATATACAGTGAATGGTAGAACCCTCAAGAGTATTGAAAGTCAAAGAGATCTAGGAGTACAGGTCCACAGGTCATTGAAAGGGGCAACACAGGTGGAGAAGGTAGTCAAGAAGGCATACGGCATGCTTGCCTTCATTGGCCGGGGCATTGAGTATAAGAATTGGCAAGTCATGTTGCAGCTATATAGAACCTTAGTTAGGCCACACTTGGAGTATAGTGTTCAATTCTGGTCGCCACACTACCAGAAGGATGTGGAGGCTTTAGAGAGGGTGCAGAAGAGATTTACCAGAATGTTGCCTGGTATGGAGGGCATTAGCTATGAGGAGCGGTTGAATAAACTCGGTTTGTTCTCACTGGAACGAAGGAGGTTGAGGGGAGACCTGATAGAGGTATACAAAATTATGAGGGGCATAGACAGAGTGGATAGTCAGAGGCTTTTCCCCAGGGTAGAGGGGTCAATTACTAGGGGGCATTGGTTTAAGGTGAGAGGGGCAAGGTTTAGAGTAGATGTACGAGGCAAGTTTTTTACGCAGAGGGTAGTGGGTGCCTGGAACTCGCTACCGGAGGAGGTGGTGGAAGCAGGGACGATAGTGACATTTAAGGGGCATCTTGACAAATACATGAATAGGATGGGAATAGAAGGATACGGACCCAGGAAGTGTAGAAGATTGTAGTTTAGTCGGGCAGCATGGTCGGCGCGGGCTTGGAGGGCCGAAGGGCCTGTTCCTGTGCTGTACATTTCTTTGTTCTTTGTTCTTTGTTGATTCCCTATGCACTGCTGGCGAAAGTCAAGGACGAACTCAGCCGACTGGAAGGCCTTGAGATCATCCAAACTGTACGGTTTACGAATTGGGTAGCGCCAGTAGTCCTAGTACTAAAACCTGACAAGTACGTACGTTAATGCCGTGATTATAAGTTGATTGTCAACAAGGCCTCCTGTCTGGACCCAATGCCATGGATAGAAGACCTATACGCGGTTAGCCTGGAGGGGGGGGGGGGCATTCCTTTTCTAATCTTAACATAAGCCACGCCTATTTCCAGCTGGTTGCTGAGTACAGGCGTCACGTAGCCATTAATACCCACAGGGGCCTTTATGAATACACAAGGTTGCCGTTTGGAGTGTCATCGGTTTGTACAAGTTGTGGTGATATGCATCACTGTAAATACACAAGGGGTTCATGTAAATACACTACAACTAAATAAACACTAGAGGGAGCACCAGAGACATCATGACATGCAGACATACAGCTAATAAACACATAGAATAGGACACGACCAATGGGCAGTCAGGACACCCAGAGGTGACACTACCACAAGGGGGCAACCCATATAAAAGGACAGGGCACACATGCTCTTTGTCTTTCCACAGGCGACACTCAGAGAGAAGCACAGGGGCAGATCAGAGCATCACACCCACCGCATGGCTTAGAGCAGGCTGGTTAGTTAGACTGAGTTACTAAAGCAAGATTAGCAGGAGAGTCGAACTCAAGTAGGAGAATTGTTAACTGTTCAATAAATGTGTTAAACCTATCTCCAAGTCTGAACCTTCCTTTGTCAGAGTATACAGCAAGGAAGCAGCTTATGCTACATGAAAAAGCATAACACAACACAAGTTTTCAGCGCATTATAGAGACCATCCTGAGAGGGTTTCCGCGTGTGGCAGTCTACTTAGATGATTCCTGGTCACCGGAGCCATGGAAAGGGAGCACCTGAGCAACCTGGAAGAAATCCTCCGTCGATTTTCCGAGAGTTTTACGCCAAGGAAGTTATATACCTGGGGTATCTTGTGGATCGGATGGACTACATCCGGTAGAGGAGAAGGTGTAGTTGATTAGGCAAGCCCCCACAGCAGAAAACGCAACAGAGTTACGGTCGTTCTTAGGTCTCGTAAACTATTACGGGAAATCTATTCCTGGACTAGCAACTATCCTTACCCCACTGCACGCATTACTGAAGAAGCAAAGTTGGCACTGTGGCTAAGTTGGTTAAAGCGCCTGTCTAGTAAACAGGAGATCCTGAGTTCAAATCTCAGCGGTGCCTTCTCCACAATCTGGCATTACTGAAGAAGCAACAAGTATGGACGTGGCGAGCGCCTCAGGAGGGAGCTTTTGCCAGGGTGAAGCAGCAACTAACGTCGTCCGGATTATTGACACATTATAACCCCGCCAAGCCCCTTTTGGTGATGTGCAACACCTCGCCTTACGGAATCGGAGCTATATTGTCCCACCGCATTGCTGATGGAAGAGAAAGGCCATCAGAATTTGCATCATAGACATCCAGACCCCCCGGCAACACAGAGGTTAGCACTGCTCCCTCACAGTGCCAGGGACCGGGGTTCACTTCCAGTCTTGGGTGACTGTGTGGAGTTTGCAGGTTCTCCCCGGGTCTGCGTGGGTTTCCTCCGGGTGCTCCGGTTCCCCCCTCAGTCTAAAGATGTGCAGGTTAGGTGAATTGGCCGTGATAAATTGCCCATAGTGGCCAGGGATCTGCAGGTCAGGTTTGGGGTTACAGGGATAGGGCCAGGTGGACGATCATACTCATTACGGGTAACACGGTAGCACAGTGGTTAGCACAATTGCTTCACAGCTCCAAGGTCCCAGGTTCGATACCCGGCTTGGGTCACTGTCTGTGTGGAGTCTGCACGTTCTCCCTGTGTCTGCGTGGGTTTCCTCCGGGTGCTCCGGTTTCCACCCACAGTCCAAAGATGTGCAGGTTAGATGGATTGGCCATGCCAGATTGCCCATAGTGTCCCAAAAAAAAAGGTTAGGTGGGGTTACTGGGTTACGGGATAGGGTGGAGGCATGGGCTTGAGTAGGGTGCTCTTTCCAGGGGCTGATGCAGACTCGATGGGTCGAATGGCCTCCTTCTGCATTGTAAATTCTATGATTCTATTACATGGACCACTACGGAGCGTAATTACGCCCAGATAGAGAAAGAAGGGCTGGCTGTTATATTCGCGGTGAAGAAATTTCATCAGTGTATTGGTGTCGCTTCACCATTGTGACGGACCACAAGCCAATGCTACCGATTTTTAAAGACAACAAGGTGATCCTGCCAATAGTGCCTTCCCGTATTCTGCAACGGTCCCTGGAGTTAGCAGCATATGAGTCCGCCTTCGAGCATTGCCCAGCTTCACAGACTACAAAGGGGGATGCGTCGAGCAGGCTCCCCGTTCCCCCGTCCTCCGTCCCATCGAGAGCCGTCAAAGTCATTTTGACACTTAAATTTATGGACACCGGATACGCGACATGACACAAAAAGACTCCGTGCTGGCGAAGTTACGCCTCAGCGTCTTACGCAGAGGCCGGCAAGAGAAGCTGCCCCATGAACTACCGGCCTTTGAAGCCAGATTGCAGGAGCTCAGTGTGGGAGGTGGCATCCTCTTGGGGCGGGGGGGGGGGGGGGTCAAGCCAGGGCAGAGACTCAGGGTCGGGGGGGGGGGGGGGGGCTCAAGCCAGGGCAGAGACTCAGGGTCTGCACAACGGACACCGGCGGGTATCGAAGATGAAGATGTTGGCCCACAGCTATGTGTGGTGGCCAGGCCTGGATGGCGTGATTGAGCAACTGGCCCAACAGTGCCCCACTTGCCAAGAACAGCAGAAGCTCCCGCCAACTGCCCCGCTGCGTCCATGGGAATGGCCAGGTCGGCCTTGGCTGCGCCTACATGGACTTTTCCAAGGGTCAATGTTTCTACTCATGATTGACGGCCATTCCCAGTGGTTGGAAGTCCATTGGATGTCGTCCACCGTGTTGAAGGTTACGATTAAGATGCTACGGCTCCATTTAAGCATCCACGACATTCCGAAGGTGCTGGTCACAGATAATGGCAACCCCTTCACCAGTGACACTTGTGAATGCAAACAGGATGCGTGCGGCACATCCCCACAGCCCATATCTCCCTTCCTCAAACGGGCGGGCCAAGCAAGCAGTGCAGACCTTCAAGGGAAGAATGAGGAGCCGACCATGGGGTCCATGGAGAAGCAACTAGCAAGAGTTTTGTTCAGCTATCGGACCACGACACGACTGGCGTAGCACCGGCAGAACTGTGGATGGGCCGAAGGTTCAGGACCCGCCTCAGCCTCACGTTCCCCGATATTGGTGGGAAAGTACGACATGGTCAGGACCTGAAGAGGTGAAGCCAAGGCAAGTGAACAGGGACCAGGAGTTTCAAACCAGTGGACGCAGTATGCGTCTGAAACTTCGGGGATGGGGACGGTGCTCAATGGGTCCCAGGGACAGTGGTACAACAGACCGGACCACTTTCATACCAGGTGAAGACGTGGGAACGGATGGTGCGGAAGCACCTTGACCACCTCAGGAGCAGGGAACCAGCATTAGGCACACGCTACCAGAGGAACCGTCTTCCAGCCACGTCTCCCCAACACATATGGGCCTGGGGGCGTCACACCCTTGGGGGGCCCCGACACTGAGATAGACTCCGACTCGCAAATGGAGACCCAGGCATCCGAGGTTTCGGGCGGGGACCTGACCAGGGATCAGTCAGTCGCCAGTGGGGATACCCACACCCATCAGCAGTGTAGTTAACTCAGGACCTCAAAAGCCGAGCTGCAGACCAGTCCCGGCTAGGGGCTGATTTAGCACAGTGGGCTAAACAGCTGGCTTGTAATGCAGAATAAGGCAGCAGCACCGGTTCAATTCCCGTACCAGCCTCCCCGAACAGGTGCCGGAATGTGGCGACTAGGAGCTTTTCACAGTAACTTCACTGAAGCCTACTTGTGACAATAAACGATTATTATTTGCTTAACTCTCCTTTCCGGACTCCACTGTAATTAATAAACTCTGGACTAGAGCATTTCAAAGGTTTATAAACCCTTTGAGGGAAGACATTTCTCCATATCTCAGTCCCAAATCTAGACACCCCCCTCCCCCAACCAGGGGAAACCTCAGCCTGTCAAAACCTCTTACGAATGATATATGATTCAATTAGATCATCTCTCATTTTTCTAAATGTTAAGGAATTTAGGCTGAGCTGCTTAATTTACTAAACAACTCATCCATAGAGCAGACAGCACCTTCAGGAGAGGTGGGGAGATAATTGGAAAAACAAATGTAATGAAAGCCTTGTCCCCCACACCAACTTTCAGAATATTTGCAATAAATTAGGCTTTGCTGCAATATCAACAACAACAGCTGCAAATTCTATTTGCACGATGCCTTTACTGAGCAATTGTTAAGGTGCTCAGCTCCGAGCATTGAGAGATTAACACACAGATGCAGGTTCCATCTCAACAAAATCCTACGAAATAATTGTCCGATTCCCCTTTCGATTCAAATTCAAAGCCACATTTGAATATGCCTCCACCACACTCTCAGGCAGAACATTCCAGATCCTAACCACTCGCTGCGTGAAATAGTTTTGCCTCATGTTATGGGTCAGGGTTTAGAGAACCCCAAAGTGTATCATGGAGTTCACCTGGCCCACAACTTTTAATAGATTGTGGTATGGGGAGCACACGGCCCACTCTACAGGTGTGGTACAGCAGAAATGGAAAAGTATTTTTTAAAGCAAAAGATTATTCGATGAACTCAAGTTAACCTTTTTAAAACATACAGTGAACATCTTAGCAACCATCAATTCAAATACAACCCCCAAAGAATACAACACTAAGTAATCCTTATTAACTTCTCAAACAACATCCAGAAGACAAAAGAAACACCTTTTAACAGAAGCACATCAGATTTACATTCACTACTGAAAACATTTATAATTCTGAATTCACCAAATGATCACGAGATAGTCTTTTCACGGCAGAGAGATCAACAGTACACCTGCTTTGTCTGGCTTCAGCTCCAACACTGAAAACGAAACTAAAACACACCCTGCTGCAAACAGCCTAAAATGAAAGTAAAACGCTGACAGACTGCCCAGCTCCACCCACACTCTGACATCACTGCAGTAATAAACACCAATTTCTTAAAGGTACTCTCACTACAGATATTTATATACACACCCATTTATAAACACCCATTTCTTAAAGGTACTCTCACATGACACTCGTGACATCTTTGGTTCTTGGGCCATCGGTGTCCTCTGAGTCATACAGTAGAGAAAAGGCTCTTCGGCCCATCGAGTCTGGTTTACAACCTTTGCACCAATCTCTCCACCGACTCTGTCCAGACCCCTCGTGATTTTGAACACCTCTACCAAATCTCCTGTCGGCCTCCCCTTCTCCAAGCAGGGCAGCCCCAGCTTCTCCAATCCACCCACATTCCTCAGCCCTGGAAACCAGCCTCATAAATCTTTTCTAATCTGGGCAGTTTTGAATTTGCTCCGAGCTCCTCGTCGTTTTATGCAAGAGTTGGATTGAGATGTGGAGCACAGGACTCAGGCTGGATACATGCAGCCTAGCACAAAGGACACTTTCCAAGAAAACTTTGGCAAACCTTTGTTTCACACAAAAGAATTCCACACGGTCAGCGGTTTCACTTCAGCTAAGGAAAAATTAGTCATTCCGCTCCTTCAGAACAATTTGAGGTTGATGCTGACTCAAGCACCAAACACACACATGTGACCCAGAGGCTGTGAGCAACCTGCTGCCATTTCCAGGGCCTTGTTTCTCTTCTCACAATTCTCTCAGTCGATTTGTGCTGTTCCCACCCCACACCCTCCAATTCCTGAGGGCCTGAGCCCCTCACGCAGCACGGCAGCACAGTGGTTAGCACTGTTTCTTCACAATGCCAGGGTCCCGGGTTCGATTCCCGGCTTGGGTGACTGTCTGTGCGGAGTCTGCACGTTCTCCCCGTGTCTGTGTGGGTTTCCTCCGGGTGCTCCGGTTTCCTCCCATAGGTCCCAAAAGACATGCTTTGGACATTCTGAATTCTCGCGCTGTGTACCCAAACAGGCGCCGGAATGTGGCAACAAGAGGACTTTCACAGTAACCTCATTGCCGTGTTAATGTAAGCCTACTTGTGACAATAAAGATTATTATTATAAAGATTGTTACAAAATGTCTGCCGTTTCTGCTGTCTCTCCCGCTGAGGAGGTGGAAATCTGCGACGCTCGTCCCCAAAATGGTGCTGAGACTGAGAATCAACAGAAAATGTCAAAACCAAGATCGATAGATTTTCTTTCAGCAAAGGTGCTAACTGTGACAGAACCAAGACGTCAAGATGCAGGCCTGAAGGGAAATCCCATTGACAAGCAGAGCCAAGATAGAATCCCAGTGACAGCGAAAGGCGCGCTGCCGATAAACGTGGCTGACGGACCGGAGAATCCAGCCCAGTACCCCCTGGTTTTAGACTCACCCCCATATTATCTACATCCGTCCTGTCATGTCCTGTAAGACATTTTTTAAGTTTCATAGAATAGGATAAAATCCCTAAAGTGCAGAAGGAGACCATTCGGTCCATCAAGTCTGCACCGACCCGCTGAAAGAGTACCACTACCCAGGCCCAATTGGCCATTCTATCACCATAACCCTACCTAGCCTACATATCTTTGGACACTAAGGGGCAATTTTTATTTATTTTTAATAAATTTAGAGTGCCCAATTCATTTTTTTCCAATTCAGGGGCAATTTAGTGTGGCCAATCCACCTACCCTGCATATCTTTGGGTTGTGGGGGCGAAACCCACGCAGACACGGGGAGAATGTGCAAACTCCACACGGACAGTGACCCAGGGCCGGGATCGAACCTGGGACCTCGGCGCCGTGTGGCAGCAGTGCTAACCCACCATGCTGCTCATCCTAAGGGGCAATTTAGTATGGCCAATCCACCAAACCGGAGCACCCGGAGGGAACCCACGCAGACATGGGGAGAAAGTGCAAACACCACACAGACAGTCACCCGAGGCTGCGCTTGAACCCAGGTCCCTGGCGCTGCGGGGCAGCAGTGCGAACCACAGTGCCACCGTGCCTCCTGAATGAGGCCGGCCAAGTCAGCAAAAGCGTCACTGCAATTGGTTTCATAGAATCATAGACATTACAGTGCTGAAGGAGGCCATTTGGCCCATCGAGTCTGCACCGGCCCTTGGGAAGAGAACCCTACTCAAGCCCACACCTCCACCCTATCCCCGTAACCCAGTAACCCCTCCTAACCTTTCTTGGACATGAAGGGCAATTTAGCAAGGCCAATCCACCTAAGCCGCACATCTTTGGACTGTGGGAGGAAACCGGAGCACCGGAGGAATCCCACGCAGACACGGGGAGAACATGCAGACTCTACACAGACAGTGACCCAAGCTGGGAATCGAACCTGGGACCCTGGAGCTGTGAAGCAACTGTGCTAAACACTGTGCTACCGTGCTGCCCTTTCTGCAACATGAAGCTACAGACAGAAAATTCCAAGGTTGCCTCTCCAGGACGTTATCCTGTGGCAAATTAGTGATCAGTTAAGTCGACATTAATCGAACCCACGGCTCATTTGGCCTAGAATCTAAGAACACAAGGAATTGGGACAAGGGCCATTCAGCCCCTCAAGTCTCATCTGTTATTCCTCCTCAAACTTACATTCGAAGAATCAAGAATCATAGACTCCCTACTGGGCAGAAGGAGGCCATTCGGCCCACTCAGTCTGCACTGACCCCCTGAAAGAGCACCATACCTAGGTGAGAAGGAGATTGGGTGTTACAGCTGCAGGTTGAGGTGATGACCCCTGTCCTATTTGGGTGCCGTGTGCCATCTGCAGCTCAGTGGGTAGCACTCTTGGCTGTGTGAATATTGTGAGCTCAAGCCCCACTCAGGGTTTGGACGTAACAATCAAAGCCAACACTCTGCTGCAGCACTGGGGGAATGCTGCACTATCTGAGGTGTTTGAATGTGCTTTTAAACTGACCTTGTTGCCACTCTCAGGGGATGTTACGGACGGCGCTCTATTAAAGAAGAATAGGAAAGCTATCCCTGAGTCACAGCAAAATGTTTATCCCTCAATCAACATCACAAGGAAAAGGGCTACAAGGCAGCAGTGTTAGCACTGCTGCCTTGCAGCGCTGAGGACCCGGGTTTGATCCCAGCCCCGGGTCACTGTCCATGAGGAGTTTGCACTTTCTCCCCATGTTTGCGTGGGTTTCGCCCCCACAGCCCAAAGATGTGCAGGGTAGGTGGATTGACCACGCTAAATTGCCCCTTAATTGGAAAAAATGAATTGGGTACTTTAAAAAAAAATTTTTAAACATCACAAAGAAATAGAGTTTTTTGTTGAAGTTTTTTATCTTGCACTCATCAGGACGTTTTGCGTGAATGCATATCCAAGGGAGACAACAATTTGTTTTCAGCAGCACACAAGATCTATGAAAGTCACCATAGTCCCAGAGCACTGCTCTCCTCTTTGAGGGGGAGAGCTGATTGGTGGTGATTTAACCCAAGGGTCACCACACCTCAGGCGAGGTTGAGAAGGCTGGCATGGGAATTGAACCCACACTGCTGGCCTGGCACTGCATCATGAACCAGCTGTCCAGTCAACTGAGCTAACCGACCCCCCCAAGTCTCGTGTTACCAAACAACTGGTGCAAAACAATGCCATTCTCATATTACATTTTGTGGGAGCTTGCTGTGCACAAATTGGCTGCCGGCCTTCCCACATTCCACCAGTGACTACACTTCAGAAACTTCATCGGCTGCAAAGCACTTTGGGATGTCCTTTGATTGTGCAAGGTGCTATATCAATGCACACCCTTCTTTCTTTTTACCTTACAGTGGTCAGAAGGTGAGAGGTGAATAATTTTTTGGGAAGATGGGCAAAAATACTGCACACTCGCTTGATAACTTTCACTGAGCAGGATATGAAATGTGAGTGGTAGAGATGTTTGGGAAGGAGTAGGTTTGGTGGATTTGTTTGGTCTTTCCTCACTCTCTGTTTCCTTATTTTTTTATTTTACAAGAAATCCCGAATAACTGAAACTTAAGATTTACAAGGTTTTAAAATAGTGCAAAAAGGTGCCACCTGTCAAATTAAGGGCAGAAATTAAATATAGTTATTCCAGAACAACAGGCCTCAGGAGTTTTAGCCCTTAGGGGCTGGTTTAGCACACTGGGCTAAATCACTGGCTTTTAAAGCAGGCCAGCAGCACGGTTCAATTCCTGTACCAGCCTCCCCGAACAGGCGCCGGAATGTGGCGACTAGGGGCTTTTCACAGTAACTTCATTGAAGCCTACTTGTGACAATAAGCAATTTTCATTTCATTTTAGGTAGGCCTCTCTCTTAGCAGGTACTGAAACAGTTCAACTCTTCTTTTTTGTCTCCTCCTAAATTTAGAATACCCAATTCATTTTTTCCAATTAAGGGGCAATGTGCAAACTCCACACAGACAGTGACCCAGAGCTGGGATCAAACCTGAGATCTTGGTGCCATGAGGCCGCAATGCTAACCACTGCGCCACCATGCTGCCTAGTTTAACTCTTCTTAATGATGATAATATGATGCAAAAGGGGAACAAATTGAAGTAGGGATTTTCCAAGACCATATTTTTATCTCATCACCATTCAGGGGGAGACCAGAGAACGGCAGACCCCACTGTGACCACTGCCACAGGGCAGGGCACACCGAGGCAACGTGTTGGGGGAAACATGGGAGACCCCAAGACCACTATAGACCAACCCCGGAGGCACCACATCCCCGGAATTCATAAGGGTGACTAAAAGGGATCCTGGGAACAGATACAAATGGATTTCATTGGACCACTGACTCCCTCTCACGGGAAAACATACTGCTTGGTAATAGTAGATCAATTCACCAGGTGGGTGGAAGCATTCCCCACAACCAATTGTACAGCCCCAACGGTAGCCAGGATCTTGGCGGCAGAAGTCATTCCCCGATGGGAGATGCCAATTCAGGTTGATTCGGACCAGGGAACACACTTCACAGGAAAAGGTATGAAAAATATTTGCCAACTATTGGAAATGAAACAAAAATGTCACATCCCCTACCACCCACAAAGTTCCGGGATGGTGGAGAGGATGAATCGGACTCTAAAAGTAACCGTAGCAAAAGCAATGCAATCCTCAGGTAGAAATTGGACAGAAGTCCTACCTGCAGTTCTGATGAGACTTAGGGCGACCACAAATCGGACTACCGGCTTGACTCCATACGAGCTGATGACCGGGTGAGCAATGCACTTACCCGAAAGCATTATTACAGGCGGGACAGATGTGGGCCCGATAAAGGATAAGATCCGTCAATACATCCGAGGCCTTAGCACCCAATTAAAGGGGATGCGCCGGTCCGTAATTTTAAATCAGGCACAGGTCGACACAAAGGAGGACTTAGAAATATTACCGGAGGTCCCAAAAGCCGGGAGCCGGGTCTTAACAAAAATGCTTCCTGCAAAACCAGGATTTGCCCTGAAATGGCACGGACCTTACGAGGTCATTATTAGCGGAGATACCTGTGCCTGTATAGATATAAGGGGACAGGGGATCTGGAAACACTGGACCCAATTGAAGCTGTATGAAGACAAATTAATCAAAGATACTATTTTTCTTTTATATTTAAATTCCACAGGGACCAGGACCAGATCTACTATCAAGACGTCGAAACAAACAACTTTTAATTTAATTACCGGTTTATTTTCTGTATATACTATGACCATTGTAAATATACTCCCACACATGAGGGTTATGGGAGCAGCACCACCAATCGTGGAAGAAAACCTATTCCTGAAAACACACATTCAGATCTATGGGAATAGGACCGCTTGTTACCCTTCAGCGCGATCAGTAAACTCCCTATTCATCGCGACACCAGGGTGGCTCCCATAAGAGTTATTCACTATCGACACATCAGGGGCGCCCTGCAAGGAACATAGTGGGTACTTTAAACAAGGGATATAAGGGAGGTGTGTAGAGCTCACTGAGCCGGGAATTCCAGGTGGGGTGGGACCCCAACGGGTAGACACACATGGGGACTACCCAGAATGTTTTAAGGGAAAGGGATGGGGGTGCGTGCATGCCTTTGTTCCTAAAAACGATTTGTGCGCTGAGCTACATTGTGCTCTCCAGGAGTGCCGGGTCCGGGAAGGACACTTCACCTGTGACTGTAAGCAACAAAAATGCATTGCAGCCACCGCGGGTAGGCAGCTCACGTGTGGGAAGTGCAGCGGCACCCACGTAAGCTCAGCCTCGTGGACATACCCATTCCAGTCTCACCAAGGGGTACAATCGAGTGGGCAGTCCCGGGGGAGGGAAGGTTCCACAACATGGAACCATGAGGTCAGGCGACCCAGGGGTAATGCATGTTATCGGGTTAAAGAGGGTTATGTGTTTTTATTTAAAAATATATACGTGACGGCCACAGACAGGCCTCCAAGGTTCTTTGCCGTAGGGACAATCAGACCCCTCACGGTTCCATGCCCAAGCGAAGGGCATGTCCAGAAACGCATAGTGACCAGGGCCATCAGCGCAGAATTCTGCGCCGACTGGCAGGCCGACTGGCAGGCCCCTGTCACATTAGGATCTTCTTTGGGATATGGATTTCTGGGGACACTATCCCTGGGGGCGCAGCAGGAGTGGTCAGTGCCAAGAATAGGAATTTCTTCATATGCGGACTGACCATCTTAGGGAACAGCACCCTACAAGCACTAGGGGCAATTGACCAAGAACTCGCGGAGCTCAGACTATACACACAGCAAACGAGATATGCAGTAGACTATCAGTTAGCCAGACAAGGAGAGGTATGCACCATCATCAAAGAAAAATGCATTACATATGTACATGACAAAACATTAAACATAACAGCAGCCATGTCCAGGATACAAAAGCAATTGGATAGCTTTAAACAGGGATTCGCAGGGACTGATGAGTGGTTAGGGTGGTTGTTTAACACAGTTTGGGGAGCATACATCATGAAAGGATTAATTTTAGTAGTAGCCATCGTGTTCACACTCTGCCTGGGCCTAACTTGTATTAAAATGATATGTGCGAATATTGTATCGAGAACGCTACCCATTGCCAGTATCCAGATGCAAGAAGTTCACCGCACTGTAGAGGAAGAGGAACAACAGCAAGGACGACATCTGCACAGGTCTCTAAACCTCTGAAGATCGTCCATGGGGGGTCAGCCATGAATGGGACCCCCTGGACGAGAGGAGGGATTGAAGTAGGCCATTTTCCAAGACCATATTTTTATCTAATCTCATCAAACATTCTTCATTTATGAAACTGTTTTATTGGACTGATTGGCACCGTTTAACATTCATTGGTCTGTTTTATTGGACTGATTGGCACCGTTTATAATATAATGTGTCCACAATGCAGAAGGGGACACCCGGATGGACATTCGTTTAAATCCCCTTCTGCACTGATGGAAGACACTTGTTCTGCCCAGCAATAGTACGAAGTTGCATCTTAAAATGGCCCCATGGCCAGGAGATCGGGATGTCTGCGAGTCAAGACCCTGGCAGTGGGATATATGGCACAACTGTATTGCAAAGACTTATGAAAGAATGAAATAATATATTAATAAAATGGCCAAGGCAGGCAAAGAAACCAGAATAGGAGGAATAAAAGAAATGTATAGATTAGATTAGCATCCCCCACACACACAGCAGGACAAAGATGACATTAACACCTCATCTAGCAAACACAGAAACAAAAGCATAGCACAGCCACAGACATCGGAAGTCGATTTAGTTAAGGAGACACATCGGGGAGATAATGGGAAACACATTAGAGAAGGGAAGGACACCGGAGCAAGCACAGATAATCTCATCAACACGAACACACTCCATACAGATGCAAATTGACAAGGGAGGGACACCGGAACGAGCACAGATAATCTCATCAACACGGTCACACACCATACAGATGCAAATTGACAAAGATGCATATTCTCAGTTTAAACCTGTCTGAGAGATCTAAATCAAAACTACCCTTTAACTATTATGTATGAGCAAATGTTCCCGCTCGAATTTGGATTCCTATAAAAATCCAGAGCGAATGTGTAATTGTCGAGATCAACGTGGCCAAGCCACTGTTTCTGCGTGGGTCTCCCTGAAGGCTTCAGTAATTGTACAATAAAGAATGCTTTGAACCTTGCCTTGAGACTCGGCCTCTTGACTGCACTGGTTCAAGGGATGTTTCCCTACAACAAAATGAACTGTTGAGTTTTACCGAAGAATTTTAAAATGGTTTAAATGGCAATATTCTTGTTATTTCTGGGCCTATCTGTGTAAGACCGGTATCACAAGTGGATAGCACTGTGGAGGGGTGTTGGGTTATGGGTATAGGGTGGAAGTGGGGGGGCTTGAGTGCCTCCTTCTGCACTGTATGTTCTAAAACGGAGCATAGAAGAAGTGCCTAAATTAACTTGATGATCATACCTGTCATCGATCAGCTCACTTTTGCCATCAATGATTTCTGATGGTGTTGGACTCAGCTGTCCAGCCTCGTCTTTGGCAGGAAGGGCTTTGGCCTGATCATCTTCACACTCCGGCTCATTTAACTTTCTTGGGATATCCATGAGTTGTGGTTCAATTGGTTTGGACTTATCATTCTTAATTGGAAGTGCAGTTGATTTGATTGAGGAGTCTGATATTGCTGGCTTAGAATCAGAGAACATTGGCTTTGGACAATTGGGACCATGATCCCCCTGAGCCGGCCTGGTTTCCTTGTCTGATCCGTGCAGTGCAGGCTTTTCCGATGGCTTCGTTTGGTCACTGTTTGGCACTGGTGGTAGAGGCCCCTGTCTACTCCTCCCTGCAACTTGTCCATCTGAGGTACGGTGAGTTTTGACTGATTGCTGCACCCTGTTGGAGTTTCGACGTGGCATTGTACCAAGGTAGGTGTACATTTCACTTGAATGGGCATAGCTGGGACTGCGAGGTAGAGTTTCCAAATCATCCACTGTTTCCTGTCTTATCTCCTGGTGTATCTGGAGGCCCAGATGGTTCTCTTTCAACTGTTTCTTCTTCTCATCGATTGAGCTACTTGAAGATCGTCTCAACGACAGATTGCGTGGGATGTTGGTTAAACTGCCGAAACCCTTAAACTTAAAGAACTCTGAAACGAAAAGAATAAAGGACGCTTAATTAAAAAATATATAACACGAGACAACCATCTAGCTTATCAATCCTTCCACAGACTGTGTATGGGTGTCCCAGCCAATATTTAGCCAACACCTGAAACAAATAGGGCTGGATTCTCTGGTCTCCCAGCTGTGCGTTACTTGGTGGCGCACCATTCACTGATGGCGGGATTCTCTACTCCCACCACTTGTCAATGAGATTTCCTATTGAAGCCACCCAACGCTGCCAAGAAACCCATGGGCAAGGGGCGTGCTGCCAGCAGGAACAGAATCCCAACGGCCAGAGAATTCCAGCCATAATGTGACCATTTGTTTCATTGCTGTTTCGGGGAGTTTGGTGTATGCGATTGGCTGGAGTTCTCTCTTTATTTCTTTCGATCTCCCCCCCACCCCCCAAGATTTAACATTGGATATTTGGCTTCAAAGGAGCAGAGAACGGTTAGAATGTGGCATTGAAAGGGCAGCACGGTGGCGCAGTGGGTAGCATTGCTGCCTCATGGCACCGAAGTCCCAGGTTCGATCCTGGCTCTGGGTCACTGTCCGTGTGGAGTTTGTACATTCTCCCCGTGTTTGCGTGGGTTTTGCCCCCACAACCCAAAGATGTGCAGGCTAGGTCGATTGGCCACGCTAAATTGCCCCTTAATTGGAAAAAAAATGAATTGGGTACTCTAAATTTATTTTTTAAAAAGGGGGGAAAAAAAGAATGTGGCATTGACTACCACACAGAGTAGGTGAGACAAAAATCAGGTGCATGTAAGGTGAGGCTAGGTAAGTATTTAGGTGGGGTAAGTATTTACTTGGGGTATGAATGACAGGATTTGTTGATGGGGTGAGGTAAAGTGTGGTGGGAGGATTGTGTGGAACATGAACCACTTGCGCCAAATGGCAACTTTCCATTTTGGATATTCGATCGAAAAAGCGAGAGAGAGAGAAAGGACATGTATTTCTTCTAATCTCAGTCGAAGTGGCTGTCTCTTTAACGTTTCGTATTTAGTTCCGCCTAAATTAGGATTGAGGGCAAAGAGCTTTGGGTATCCAGGTCGGTGTCCTCACCTGCAGGTCATGTCTGAGGTTGGTGTTTTACTGGGATGCCATTAGCATGTCATATCTCTCCTCCGCAAACAAGAAAATCTTTCTCCAAAGCTCCCCAGCTGGGCGCCACTCCTCTAAAGCACGAGGTCCAACCCGAATGTTTGAATGTTCTTCCTCAATTCCTGCTTAATGCATGTCAGGATATTCACTGGTGAGCTATCTCCAGGATTCCCTGTAGCAAATGGGGAATGTCGTGGCTCCTATTGTGTGAGACTTCAGACCCTTGTGCAAGGCACAAAAAAGATGTGCCTTTCTATAGCGCCTTTTACTTCCTCGGGATGGTCTCAAAGTGTTTTAGAGCCAATAAAGTACTTTCAATGTGTAGTTATTGTTATATCACAGGAGAAATTGGGGTAAACTGTGAGCAAAAAGGTAAAGAATGAAATATATTCCTAAATGTTTATTGCCTTGAGGAATTTTCAGTTACCAGCTTCGATATGGGATTCAGGAGCAGGAGTAGATCATTTGGCCCCTCGAACCTGCTCCGCCCAGGTGACCTGGGCGTGACCTCAATTCCATTGCTTGACTCCCTTATCTCCCTTATCCGTCAGACATCTACCCAAAGGATCACAAGATACCCCTGAACATTAGTAACCTAACTGGTACGGGAAACAGACACACCGCAGGGACCCTGCACATATTTGGTGTACTGTAGCCGAGTGTTAACGGCACTAAACAAGTAAGCATTGGTTGTGCGTTCACCATGACAAGGTATGAAATTAAATTCAATAGAAATCTGGCAACTCGTGGACAAGCATCTGAAAACTAACTCTGGAAGCTTCTGAATGTTGTAAAAACCCAGCTTGGGTCTTCAGGAGAGGGGGTAGTGTAGTAGTGGTATTATCGCTGGACTAGTAATCCAGAGACCCAGAGTTAAGCTCTGGGGACTTGGGTTCAAATCCCACCGTGGCAGATGGTGAACTTTGAATTAGTTAAAAATCTGGAATATTAGACATTGGGCGGAATTCTCCGACCCCCCACCGGGTCGGAGAATCGCCGGGGGGTGGCGTGAATCCTGCCGGCTGCCGAATTCTCTGATGCCGGAGATTTGGCGACGCCGGGAATCGCGCCACGCTGGTTGGTGGCCGCTGGCAGGAGCCCCCCCCCCCCGGTGATTCTCCGCCCGCAATGGGCCAAGTGGCTGCCTGTTTTTTGCCGGGTCCCGCCGGCGTTAATTAGAGTAGGCCCTTACCGGCGGGACCCGGCGGCGCGGGCGGCCTTCGGGGTCCTCGGGGGGGCGCGGGGGGATCCGGCCCCGGGAGGTGCCCCCACGGTGGCCTGGCCCACGATCGGAGTCCACCAATCCGCGGGTGGGCCTGCGCAGTGGGGGCACTCTATTCCTCCGCGTCGACTGCTATTCCTCCGCCATGGCCGACGTGGAGATGACCCCCCCCCCCCCCCCAGCGCATGCCCTGGGATGACGCCAGCACACGCTGGCGCTCCCGCGCATGCGCAAACTCGCGGAGGCCTTTCGGCGCCGGTGGCGTGGCGCCTAGTTCCTTCCCCGCCGGCCGGCGGGGGGGCAAACCACCCCGGCGCCGGCCTAGTCCCTGAAGGTGCGGAGGATTCTGCACCTTCCGGGCGGCCCGACGCCAGAGTGGTTCATGCCACTCCTTCCCACCGGAGTTGCCCGTCCCGCCGATTACGGCTGAATCCCGCCCAGGGTCAGAAAAATGGTTCACTGATGTCCTTCAGTGAAGGAAATCTAACGTCCTTACCTGGTCTGGCCTACATGTGACTCCAAACCCACAGCAATGTGGTTGACTCTTAAATGCCATCAGGGATGGGCAATAATAGGGTGGCAGTGGCCAGGACGGCAGCCTCACTGTGCTGTGGACCTGGGCTCGGTCACCTTATCCCTGTGCCTGCTTGGGTCTCACCCCCACAACCCAAAGATGGGCAGGGTGGGTGGATTGGCCACGCTAAATTGCCCCTTAATTGGAAATTTTAAAAAACACCTTTTTAAAACCAGCCGGCGTCGCCCACACCCCACATCCTATGAACGATTTAAAAAAAGAAAGCGGACCTGCTAAGCAGTCTGTCCTGCCCAGGCCCCCAGTCTGACACAGCGCGATTGACACTTGCATTCTCAGGAGACCTAGGGTCGGGTAGTAAACGCTGCCTTGCCAGTGCAGCCCACATCCCCAACAGTATAAAAGAGACGTGTGGTAACAGAATGAAGAACCTTGGAGCGAACCTGTGTGTTAGTTCTGCGAGTGTCAAGGGCGGCGTGTGGCGCAGTGGTTAGCACTGGGACTACGACGCTGAGGACCCGGGTTCGAATCCTGGCCCTGGGTCACTGTCCCTGTGGAGTTTGCACATTCTCCCCGTGTCTGCGTGGATTTCACCCCCACAGCCCAAAGCTATGCAGGGTGGGTGGATTGGACACGCTAAATTGCCCCTTAATTGGAAAAAAAAATAATAATTGGGTACTCTAAATTTATATTAAAAAAAAGAAATACAAGTTCTGCGAGTGTCTGAGCTGAGGAATGCTGAACACCGTTCCTGGACGGGAGATGATTGAGTTCAGTATAAATGAATTGTCGAGGTTCAGCTCTTTTCCCCCTCGCAGATCCACCCCGGGAAGACTGGCCTTTGGAGGGGGAGGGGAGCGGGAGAAGCTACAATCAAAACCTGTGTCAGCAGGCAAGAGTTCCACAGCGACAGGAGACTCAGGCCGCGAAACTAAAGGCAGGAATGAAACGAGGAACAAGAAATCTCTTGCTAATCTTCTCACGCTATCTTACAGCTGACAAAAACTGAAAAGTGCAGTGAGGGCCTGCTAACAGCCAAAAGAGGGAAACGTGGTTCACATTTAAATTACAGATGCACGACCCTCTCTTTTATCTCTTCCCAGATGCTGAAGCATCTGCCGCATATTTTTTCAAGTTATTTTATTGTTATATGTTTTTTGACTCTCTTGAGCCTCCTTGTGGCTGGTCAGAGAATGGCAATGCCGTTGCTTCCCTGCCCAGCCCAACCACTCCTGGAACACACCTGTGCTGTCCCTTGAGAATGTATAGGTGAGCTCATCATCTGGAGCAGGCATATCAAATCCGTGTGTCCTCTGGGAGCAGTGCCCAGAAAATGAAGCAGTTATCTCAGAAAAAGTATCTATTTTTTGGTTTTGAAATAATCGTAAGAGAAATAGGATTCACCGGGGGGGGGGGGGTATTTTTGGCCAAGGTACCGTCTCATACAGAAAACTACCTCTTTTTAAATGGCTTTGAGCATCTCTGACACAGCAGCAGCACAATAGGCTGAGGAATCACAACCAACTGACCGCAATATCTGATCTCTGCTGATCTCAGCCATGAGGATACTATAATTCTCCTTAGCATCTCAGCAACACGGAAGTAGAAATCCCACGCAGATTCTCACTATTCATTGCTCTCTGCGATCTTTACCAGAAGGACATGGACGAGGCTTCATTTTGACATTGGCTGTTAGCATTAAACAGGCGAGATACACAACTCTCCCGACTTACATTCCCATTGAAGTCAGAGGAGCTGAAAATTAGGCCAGGCGTATAATTGGCGGATGATCCCACAACATCTCATTACATTACCGCTCAAAGCGGTAATGGCCCAGAGTTTCTGGTCAGTGATGAAGCCTCTTCCTGGGTGACAATTCCACCTCAATCACCGTGCAGTGGTACTGTAACTGATTGCAGTAGTGATCTAAGGATAGGTCCTTCATCTCCCCACACCTAACTGATGCGACCACCAATTCATTCGAAGACACGTGGAGAAGTAAACCGTGGTTTTAATCAGCTTAGAACTGTGCCTGCCTGCGACCGGTACAACACTGAAGGAGGCCCCGCAGGTCAGCTGCTCTTATACTGCCTCTAAAGGGGTGGAGCCATGGGCGGAGCCCGTACATGCCCCAACATATCCCCCTGTAGGTGAAGCCACACCATGGCCCACAGGTGGAGCCCACAGGGTTAATAACATAACATAACAGAATACAATGCACTGGTGAATTATCAGTAATTATACATTCACCACAGTAACCTTGTGCTTTCCTCTTCAGTTGCCACTAGGAGGGTCCCATTTTCAATTTAAAGTTGTCCCCCTCTTGGCCTGCACCTCTCTAATCTTTCTTCAGCAAGTTCTCATACATTAGCACTTCACCAATCCAAATGGTGGTGTAGTGGTATTGTCACTGGACTAGTAATTCAGAGACCCAGGCTAATTCTCTGTGGGCCGCAGGTTCAAATCCCACCACAGAAGATGGCGAAATGATAAAATCTGGAAATGAAAACTAATCTCAGTAATGACGACCACGAAGCAATCACTGATTGTCATAAAAACCCACCTGGTTCGCTAATGCCCTTTAGGGAAGGAAATCTGCCGTCCTTACCCGGTCTGACCGACATGTGACCCCAGACCCACAGCAATGTGGTCGACTCTCAAGTGCCCTCCGAAATGACCTAGCAAGCCACTTGGTTCAAGTGCAATTAGGGTTGGGCAACGCAGGCTGGCTCAGACAGCAACTCCCACTGGAGAATATATTTTTAAAAATTAAGGAACTTGTTTCTTTTCAAAGAAAGTTAATTAAAAAATAATAATCGGGGAGTGTTTTGAATGAATGATTTTCTTCCTCGTTAATTAAACTCATTTCTGACAAAGCTGACCCTTTAACACTGGGCCCCCTTAAGTTGCTTGTTGAAAAATCTCTCCAGATTTGCCTTTGGGTGCGCTGTGATTTTACCCCTCACAGGACCTTTTGGCAATCCATCCCCTATGGATCAGGAGCCTCAGAATAATAAATGAATAGAATTTTAAGATAATATCGAACTCAAGCTATCACCCAGTAACAGCGGAACTCAAAATCCAGAAACAATGTGTTGAGGGTGAGAGTGGAAGGTGCACATCGCGTAATTTTGCACGTGTCCCACCTAATTCCAATGTTCTAAAAAGCAAAAACCCAACCGAAGTGACCCTGTCATAAACGGCCTTTCCCCTGTGCGGCCTCTTCACGTGGAGATAGTTCTGTGTAATGTGCTGGGCGGCGTTGCTGGAGAATTCATTCTGTTCTCGTTGAGAAGCAGATTCGCCCATCAACGACTGCTAACTGCAGTTTGCAAGCGAAATTTAATAGCCAACGACCTACAATGGGGTCAGGGTTCTGCGGGCCTCCGCTGGTTTCCAACATCTCTCCCCAACTGGTCATTCTTTGCCTGATCAGCAAGACCAGGAGAGTTTTTATTGAAAATGTTTTTATTGAGTAAGAAACAAGAGTTAACCTTTCCAATCTGTCTCACTCTTCTTCAGAGCTGGTACAGAAGGGTCAACAGGCTCGAAATGTTAACCCTGTTCCTCTCTCCACAGATGCTGCGAGACCTGCTGAGTTAACCCATCATTTTCTGTTTATATTTCAGATTTCCAGAATCCGCGCAGTATTTTGTTTTTATTTAAGCAAGGCCAGCCAGCTGTTCAACCGTGGAAGGCAATTCTGTTCGATGTCTGGTAAGTGGGGAGGGGGGAATGGTCACTGGATCACCATCAGCAGTAGAGACCCTGACGCTGACCCTTTTGCCCCTCTCTAGCAGGAACTGCAAAGGCTAATCATGTTTTTTTTCCAATTAAGGGGCAATTTAGCATAGCCAATCCACCTTCCCTGTGGGTTGTGGAGCTGAGACCCATGCAGACACGTGGAGAATGTGCAAACCAAACTCTACACGGACAGTGACCTGTTGCTGGGATTGAACCTCGGCGCCGTGAGGCAGCAGTGCTAACCATTGCGCCACCATGCCGCCCTCAGCCAATCGCGTTGTTTCGCTCCTAACCCCAAATCCTTTCAGAAATTTCATTCACTCATGAAATTTCCCCCCCAAAAAATCAATGCTCAGCTTTTATTGGCAGCTGTGACATACTCTGTGTATTAGAAATTCTGACACTCCAGCAGAGGCTAGTTGGGGTTGGGGGGGGGGGGGGGTTTTCAGGGGATTTATTAATTAGCCAGTGAGAACCATCTATGTTTGAGGGGGGGGAAAGTTGAGCAGTTCCCAGGGTTTGGGAGTTCAGTCGTTTGGGAGCCGGGAGAATTCAAAGGCTCCCAGTTATTTCTGGATCACATTCCGAACACGCATGTGTGGTTGATTATGAGATGCCTGGTGCAGTTTAACGGTCTATCCAGTGACTTAATGACAACTTAAAATAACAATCCGTCTCTGGGACCCCTGTTTAATGGAAATGATGTCATTTGGGAATGATGTTATGTTTGCTTCTAATCATGGGCTTCACGGTGAATTGAGGTTAAAGTTGTAAGGCTGCATGGAAATGTACATTTTTGTGCAGGATTCAGTGACAAGGTTACAGCTTTCCCAGCCAGTTCTCATTAACCCTGACAGGGTCTCCCATGAGCAGCGCTCAAACATCTGTGGACATAAGGGGATAGGAATGCTTCTACCCACTGAGGGAAGGAAGAATTGATGGCAAATTACTCCTGGATGTTCATAGATTGTAGAATCTACAGTGCAGAAGGAGGCCATTTGGCCCATCGCGTCTGCCCCAGCCCCTGGAAAGAAACCATACTCAAGCCGACTCCTCCGCCCTATCCCCATAACTCAGTAACCCCTCCCCTTTTTGGACACTAGGGGCAATTGATCATGGCCAATCCACCTAACCTGCACATCTTTGGACAGTGGGAGGAAACCGGAGCACCCGGAGGAAACCCACGCAGACACGGGGAGAACGTGCAGACTCCGCGCAGACAGTGACCCAAGGCGGGAATCGAACCTGGGACCCTGGAGCTGTGAAGCAACTCTGCTAACCACTGTGCTACTGTGCTGCCCCTGTGCTACCGTGCCGCACCTCATGTTGTTCCCTACCTTCTAGTGATGAATTAAAAAGAATTTGAAAAAGAAAGACCTACATTCTGATAGCACCGTTGATGCTCTTCAGATGTCTTATAATCAAGAACTTTGGAAGTGCAGTCATAAACTGTGTAGAAATGGTTACACGCCATAAGGAGGCCATTCTGCCCTTCAAGTCCCATGCTGGCTCTCTGAAAGAACCACTCAGCCAATTCCTCTCCGTCGTCTCCTTTCCCACAATGTTTTTTTTCACTCATAGTTACCCAGTTCTCCATTGAATGCTATGATTGAAGCTGCTTCTACCACACTCCCAGGCAGTGCATTCTAGATCCTAACCATTCCCTGCAGAAAAAGGTTCCCCCTCATGTCGACATTGGTTCTTTCGCCAATCAAGTTGTTCACCAGGCTAATCCCGGGGGTGGCGGGATTGTCCTACGGGCAGCGATTAAGGAGATTGGGCCTGTATTCTCTAGTGTTTAGAAGAATGAGAGGCGATCTCATTGAAGTGGACAAAGTTCTTGCAGGGCTCAACAGGGTGGATGCAGAATGCTCCGCATGGCTGCCGGGGACACAGTCTCCAAATAAAAGGGCAGGTCACAGAATTTACAGTGCAGAAGGAGGCCGAACGGCCCATCGAGTCTGTACTGGCTCTTTCAAAGAGCACCCTACTGAAGCCCACACCTCCACCCTGTCCCCGTAACCCAGTAACCTCCACTTAACATTTTTTGGACACTCAGGGCAATTTAGCATGGCTAATCCACCTAACCCACACATCTTTGGACTGTGGGAGGAAACCGGAGCACCTGGAGGAAACCCACGCGGACACGGGGAGAACATGCAGACTCCGCACAGACAGTGACCCAGCCGGGAATCGAACCTGGGACCCTGGGGTTGTGAAGCAACTCTGCTAACCACTGTGCTACCGTCCTGAGGAGGAGTTTCTTTACACAGAAGGTGGTGAATCTTTTGAAATCTCTGTCCCAGATGCCTGTGGCAGCTCAGTCAGAGTATGTTTAAAGCAGTGGCCGATTGACTTTTGGATATTAATGGCATTGAGAGATGTAGGGATGTAGGGAAGATGGTGTTGTAGTAGATCAGCTCAAGGGGCTGAATGGCCCGTTGCTCCTGTGTTCCTATGTTCCTTTTAAATTGGTATCCCCTGGTTCTTGACCCTTCCACCAATTGGAACTGTTACACTCCATATACTCTGTCCAGTCCCCTCCTGATTCAATTAAATCTCCTCTCAACCTTCTTGAGAGAAGATACATCAAGAGAAGATCAATGAGATAAATCACTGGATAATCTGTTTAAGAGTTTGGCCAGGATATCTGCCCAACTTCTTTGAATAGTGGGAATCATTTGATCCATTGCAAGGTTTAATGTTTTCCTCCTGCAGCGCTCCCTCAGTTCTGCACTAAAGTGTCATCCTAGATAACGTGCTTAAGTACCCCTTGTACCTAAGTTTGAGTGCTAGCATTGAGTACACTAAATAATGGCTGTAGCCACGGGAGATACATTGCCCACTTAACAGAAAATATCACATTGACCTTACATTCAACCAAACAGTTCATTGCAAACCAGGGAAACAGGGCTGTACAGAGAAATACTCCACTGTGTGGCACTTTACAATACATCTGTATATAGCTGGCAATAATTCTCTGTGCATCACTGATTATAATGCCTCCATTTATCTATATAACAAAATCTCCTGTTTCAGCATGGGTGCATGAATAGAACGCTCCATGCTGCTCTCGGATTGTATGTGCTAACCATGTGATACTATCCCATCACCCAATTCAGCTGACTATATTTGTGACATACAACCTTCCTTTGTAGAAATTACAACCACACATTTTGGGTGGAATGGTTATATTACATTGTTTTTTTAATGCTAAGTAAATTGGACGGGTGGTAGGTGTGTTGCTGACTTTAGCACTCCAGTATATTATGGCCTGATAATTTAAAATCATATTTTGCACTGAGTAAATTGAATGATAAGTATGTTGCTGCGTCAATTGTGGCTCAGTTGGTAACACTCTTGATCTCCACGGCTGAAGGGATGTGGGTTCAGCTCCTCCATCAGAATCTAGCTTGACACTCCAGTGCGCTACAGAGGGCGGGCTTCTCTGTTAGAGGCACTGGCTTTTGAATGAGGCATTAAACTGAGGTCATCTTGTGGTTGGGAAAGGTGTTACAAAAATGGAAGATTTTCTCTTTTTTTTCCTTTTTATTCATCAGTTTGAGTTAAGCAACATGGCTAGCAAAATAAAATGAGGGTTTACTGCCAAAAAGTGAATTAACCAAATTCCAATGAAAAACAATGAATTAAGCAGAGTTTAGTATTAATATATGATACACAATGGGCGCAATTTAACGTTCGCGTTGCGCCCGACTTGGTGACGCAACGAGGCCGTTGAATCTCGCAAGAGACCTCTCGGGAAGCTGAAAACGCCTCGCGAGATTTAATGGAACCTCGCGGGACATCGGGATCGGGTTCCTGCCCTCACTGGGCAAGATCCAGATGTACATATTTAAATGAGCCATTAGGTTCATCTAAATAGATCTGTGCTGTATTCTTCCCGGGCCCAGAAATTAATGGCCTCATCTGGGACACCTCGCCAGGACTCCTTTTAGCACTGGCCCACGCAAATGTGGGCCCACACAAACGTGGGCCAGTCGTAATGGCACCTGGGGGAGGGGGTTCCCACTCCACTGGAGACCCTCGAGAGGTCAGGCTCTATGCAGTGGTAACCTGGCGCTCCCGCTAGCACCTTGGCACCACCACCTGGGCATCATTGCAAAGCCACCCTGGCGCTGCCAGGTCAGCAGTGGCATGGTGCCAGGCTGGCAGTGCCTATGTGTCCAGGTGCCAGGTCACCCATACCAGGGAGCGGACTCGGGGGTACCTTGCCCTTAAGAGGTGGGGTGAGGGGGGAGGGCTTGAGGACCCCATAAGAGGTAAGTTGTTTGCAGTGGGAGGGAGGGGGGGGGTGTCTTGAGGCCACGGTGAGGTGGCAGAAGAGGGTCAAAAGATCAGGTGGCATTTAAAAATGGTGCCCCGATCCACAAATAGCCTTCTTGGAAATGATTGTAAGTGCGGCCTTGACAGGGCGTTCAGGCAAAAAATAAACAGCAAAATGGCGTTAACTAGTGGGGTCGTTCTCAACTCTGCAGGTGCCGAGAAACACTCCACCAAGCACGCCCAAAACAGGACTCTGTTTCAATCCTGTGAAATCATGCCCACTGTGTTCCTAAGTATTTGACACCCCTGCCACTGAAGGTGGGGGTGAAACACTATATATAATCGGTATTATATTGTATGTATAGAGCCCTGTAGGTTATTATAATAAGATAGGTGTTACGAGGTACAACATTCCAGTTGTTTAGCATACTATATGTAAGTGCACGTATACACATTATCATGTTAAACGTGAGTCTATGAGCTACAAAGGAAAGATTTGAAATTTGCTTTGTATTCGCAATCTCAATTTGAGCATAAGCTGCAGTTGGGGAAGGTGCTTGTGAAATGTTCTTCACTCTCGCTGTCTGAATCACGTCAATGTGTAAGCGAGGTGGAATTTGATTGCAGATATTGAGTGCTGAGCTCGGAGAGCTGAGAAAACCCAAGGGGACATGCACCATCTAGCTGATCTCTCTCTCTCTCTGTTTCTTCATGCTCTGGGCACCAGCTGTCCACAGTAAGATAATCACCAGAAATACATTCCCTGACTTGCAAAACAGCTGCAAATACATTCCAGCGACATACTTTACCACGTTTACAAACAGCGCGTTACCTCACACTGAACCGTCGGCCAGCATTATGAAATCCAACCAATGGCATGCCCAAGGTTTCTAGCTCCCCTCCCGCCAACCCACATCTCTGTGTATAAAAAATTACAAGCATTATAATTAACATTTTATTCCCTCACTGGCTTTCCTTTGACTATTTTTGGTCAAATATTTGGAGCGCAGTTTGTATGTCAGGGAAACTAGCCGGGCGCAGCTGCTAAGCCTGCCTGCGCGAGGTTTTGACTTTGGCCGTGTTTGCTAACTCAGTTCTCTCACCCCATCAAACCCTGGGTCCTATTTCAAGTTAAACACTCTAATGATGTTACCATGCTATCACTGAGGGATGCTGCACTGTCGGAGGTGCCATTGGCGGAGGTGCCACTGGCGGAGGTCCCACTGTCGGAGGTGCCATTGGCGGAGGTGCCACTGGCGGAGGTCCCATTGGCGGAGGTGCCATTGGCGGAAGTCCCACTGGCGGAGGTCCCACTGGCGGAGGTGCCACTGGCGGAGGTGCCATTGGCGGAGGTGCCACTGGCAGAGGTGCCACTGGCAGAGGTCCCACTGGCGGAGGTGCCACTGCCGGAGGTGCCAATGCTGGAGGTCCCATTGGCGGAGGTGCCACTGGCGGAAGTCCCACTGGCGGAGGTGCCACTGGTGGAGGTGCCACTGGTGGAGGTGCCACTGGTGGAGGTGCCACTGGCGGAGGTCCCACTGGCGGAGGTCCCACTGGCGGAGGTGCCACTGGTGGAGGTGCCATTGGCGGAGGTGCCACTGGCAGAGGTCCCGCTGGCGGAAGTCCCACTGGTGGAGGTCCCACTGGCGGAGGTGCCACTGGTGGAGGTGCCATTGGCGGAAGTCCCACTGGCGGAGGTCCCACTGGCGGAGGTGCCACTGGCGGAGGTGCCACTGCCGGAGGTCCCACTGGCGGAGGTGCCACTGGCGGAGGTGCCACTGGCGGAGGTGCCATTGCCGGAGGTCCCACTGGCGGAGGTGCCACTGGCGGAGGTGCCATTGCCGGAGGTCCCACTGGCGGAGGTCCCACTGGCGGAGGTGCCACTGGCGGAGGTGCCATTGCCGGAGGTCCCACTGGCGGAGGTCCCACTCACGGGGGTGCCATTGGCGGAGGTCCCACTGGCGGAGGTCCCACTGGCGGAGGTCCCACTGGCGGAGGTGCCATTGGCGGAGGTCCCACTGGCGAAGGTGCCACTGGCGGAGGTGCCACTGGCGGAGGTGCCACTGGCAAAGGTGCCACTGGCGGAGGTCCCACTGGCGGAGGTCCCATTGGCGGAGGTCCCACTGGCGGAGGTCCCACTGGCGAAGGTGCCACTGGTGGAGGTGCCACTGGCAAAGGTGCCATATTACAGATGAGACATTAAACCTGCCCCTCAGGCGAATGTAAAAGATCTCCTGCCTCTATTTTGAGGACGAGCACGAGAGCTCTCCCTGCTATCCTGGCCACCACTAATCCCGCAACCGGCAACAATAGAGCCAATTATCTTGTCATTATCGCGTGGCTGTTTATGGGATCTTGCTGTGAGCATGTTGGTGGCTGCGTTTCCTACAGCTTTCCTACAGCTCCACTTCAAAAAATACATAATTGGTTGTCAAGTACTTTGGAACATCATGTGGTCATGGTATAGTCGCAAGTTGTTTAACTTAAAATCTTCTCTAACTACCCATGATGTGGAGATGCCAGCGATGGACTGGGGTGAGCACAGTAAGAAGTCTTACAACACCAGGTTAAAGTCCAACAGGTTTGTTTCGAATCACTAGCTTTCGGAGCCCAGCTCCTTCCTCAGGTGAGTAACTAGGATGGAGGAAGACGCCAAGTGTGATCCCCGGTCTGTGTCCAGTGAGCTGATCTCACCTGGTAAGGATTGGCCTCAATGGGTGTCGCTGGGTAGGAGGTAGAACTGTGGTGGATATTTTTTTCTCAGTCCTACTGCCACCCCAGCTGTTAACCCACCGGGGCATTAAATCGCAGTACGGACCAGGTGATAGTGAATTGATGTCGAATGAAAAACAAAATCAAAGGGGAGTGAAAATAAGTTTCAGATGAACTGCCCTACCTGCCCAGGCCAATGTTGTAGCCACACTGAGCAGTGTGTTTACCCACCGAGCCACTAGGTGGAGCTGGTCTCCCACTGTGTCTTGATGACCAGCTTAATGCATGAGTAACAATCTGTAGGGGTCCGGCTGGGCAATAAGAGAAGGTCTACATGGTTTTGGTCCTCATTGTAAAATGCTACTTCAAATTACAGATAACAAAGGCTGAACTAAGAGACCAGTGGAAAGGAAAAGTAAAATGCCACAGTGCAGACTGGAGTAAACAGTTTCTAATCTCAATGATGCTTCAAAGCTCGGCTTTGCTATTAATCTCGACCGCATCTTTTTCCTGATTCTTTCTCACTCGGTTATTCTCTGTCTGTTTCTCTGCCCATCTGTCCTTTTCCTTCGCTCTTGTTCACGTTCTGTCTATTTTTCGGCCTGTTTCTCTCTCTGATAGTTGTCTTTGCGTTTCCCTCACTCCATCAGCCTGTCTCTCTCTCCCCCTTGCCTGGGCCTGCCTGTCTCTCTCTCCCCCTTGCCTGGGCCTGCCTGTCTCTCTCTCCCCCTTGCCTGGGCCTGCCTATCTCTGATTTTCTTTCTCAATCTTTCTAGTTTTGATTGTTTTCTTTAAATCTTTAATTGGGACCTTAATGTACATTTTCAATTTATGAAGCAGTAATGCACATAACACACATCTGCACACATATTTTACCGGTTTTAAATGTATTTGCATACAAAAATCTAATTCCACCGTTTCAGAAATAGTGTGGCTGGTTTTAGGGTTTTTTTGGTATCTTTTGCTTTTTCCTTTCCTCCAAATTGCCTTCAGTGATTTAAAAATAAACAGGTCACCTCATGTCTCTAGTGAATATTGTTCTCGCTGATTTCCTCAATGTGATTTCCTCAATGGGCAGCACGGTAGCAATGGGCAGCACGGTAGCACAGTGGTTATCACTGTGGCTTCACAGCGCCAGGGTCCCAGGTTCGATTCCCCGCTGGGTCACTGTCTGTGCGGAGTCTGCACGTTCTCCCCGTGTCTGCGTGGGTTTCTTCCGGGTGCTCCGGTTTCCTCCCACAGTCCAAAGACGTGCACGTTAGGTGGATTGGACATGATAAATTGCCCTTGGTGTCCAAAAAGGTTAGGAGGGGTTATTGGGTTACAGGGATAGGGTGAAAGTGAGGGCTTAAGTGGGTCGCTGCAGACTCGATGGGCCGAATGGCCTCCTTCTGCACTGTATGTTCTATGTACCTTCCTCCTGATAGACCTAATGTCCAACCCCACCTGAGAGAAATGTGTTTTTAGTTGAACAGTATTAATCCTGCAAAGGTGCCCTGATTCTGTGAGGGGCTTTACACACACACACACACACACACACACATACACGTTCCCAGGTCAAGAGAGTGCAAGCGAGGGGCAGGCATCTGTTAAAATACACAACTGCCCATTCCAACCTACATCCATCATCTGCTTTACACTTATGTTCTCAGGACATGAGCATCTGTTGCCCTGAGAAGGTGTTGGTCTTTCAGTGAAGACCATTGTTAAAAGAACCTAAGCCTGTTGGTGAAGAGCCTTGCTTCATTGACAGCTTGTTGGCATGTTCAGTCTCACAGCTCACCTCCCACACAACCCAGTGTCCTAGCTACCCCCACCCCATTTATATGTACTCAAAGATAATTAATTCCCATCGCCTGCTTTTCTTAACTAACAATGAGTAGAATTTTCCGCTGGCGGGGCTTTACGCTCTCGCCGAAGTCAATGGATTTTTGAATGGCTCACCGCATTTTCCAGCTCTACCCTCTTCGTGACAGGTCCATAAAATTCAGCCCAATGTAATTACAATGTAAAACAATTTGACAAGACATCAACACCCATATGTGTCATGATAGGGATCTATTAGGAACTTGGGTCCAGAAATGGGGTCCAAGATGTAGTCGACAATTTAGGCGTTAAACAGACTGAGGGAAAAGACTGCTAACTGCAGAGTCAGAGAGGTACGTCCACAGTCTGACTTACCTTGTCCCATTCAGTCTTAACCTTGTTAGTGGGAATACACAGGATGCCCTGGTTCATCTGAGATGACCCACTCAAGATCCATTATCATTCGGGACAATCTTGTTTGACCAGCCATTAGCCCATCACAGTCTGATGACCTATTTGTCTGTCAATGGAAGGTCAGTTGCGTATAAATGGCATAGCATTTGTATAAATGGGAGTGTGCAATCAAACAAGTTAATGATAATAGGTTCAGGTCTCGAAACCTGAGAGGATCTTTGTTTGAGGAGGTGGGCGGAGCTTAGAGAGAAGAAATGCTGTTTTGAACAGTTACAGAGAGAAGGATCTGGAAATCAATCAGAGGGGTCATGAAAGTTACCACCGAGGCAGGCTTTGGAAAAAGGGTTCTGAAGAAAGGTCCTCAACAGAAGAAAAAATGCTTTGTTAAATTCAATTATTGCCTTTCCCGGTTTGTGTAAGTGGAATAAGAGCTGCATTTTCATGTAAAGTGCTGTTTAATGGGAATTAGTGTGTTAAGGCTAAGAAACTGCATGTGATCTGTTAGTGTTAGAGCTGAAGTAAAAGTTTAAATATTGTTTTCTTTTCCTTCGTTCTAATAAAGTTGGTTTATAAAATAAAAAAGCCCTATTTCTTATGTTGTCACTCCTGGAAGGAACAATTTAGGGTGGCCAATCCTCCTACCTTATATATCTTTTGGATTGTGGGGGGGAGACCCATGCAGATATGGGGAGAATGTGCAAACTCCACACAGACAGTGACCCAAGGCCGGGATTGAACCCAAGTCCTCGGCACCATGAGGCAGCAGTGCTAACCACTGTGCGTCACCGTGCTGCCCTACGAATCGATCTTTCTGCACAGCATTAAAATTTTTAAAAAGTTATAGCATCTGGTCCAGACTGCTGACCAGGCGTGCTTAATATATGGGCCTGTTTCATAGGAGAGCAGGGACGTTATCGCTGATGTCCTGGCCAATATTTATCTTTCAATGAACATCACAAAAACAGATGATCTGTTCGGCGCATTGCTCTTTGTGGGACCTAACTGTGTGCAAATTGGCAGCCATGTTTCCAACATCACAACAAATATATTTCACTGGCTGTAAAGCCTGAGGTCATGTCAGGGTTTAATTAGCATGAGCCAGTTTTGCTTCTTAAAACAAACAAAATGTGTTGAAGTGCTGCCTCCTTCTTTTAACCACATCAGCCTCAAACGAATAGGCCACCACCGTATCCTGTACTGTGGGCTTACATTCTACATCCATAACAACTCTGCTCAGCTCAACAAAATGGGACGTGGTGGTTTTAAAGCGATTCCTGCGCTATTTATGTCTGCGTTTATCTGACCAGAAATTCGATTTGTCACTGATGATTTGCTGAAGCAGGTTGGGGCAGGGATGGGAGTCAGGGTGGGCAGCGCACGATTAAATGTCGCAAAGGCCATGAATGCTTTGCACCAAAATGTAAGCAATAAGGGCTTGAGCGTTATCTCAGCCAGGCCTCACAGCTGTCGGCTGCCGTGCATTGTTTTGATGGAAGCGTGTAGCGGCAGAGAGATGCTATCAATTCACCTCCAGAGCAAGAGCTTGCGCCTGAGCCTCCCGTCTTCGAACTACACCGCCCTCTCTCTTTTTTTCTCAACTTCCGATACAGCCTGTGTTTTGCAGCTTACAGGTCAGATCTTTGAAGGGAGGCTATTTGTATCACTGGCAGGAAACTACTTCAAACATCAGCACTAAACAGATTCTGCACTCAAAGGGAATTTCTGTTTTACAGATTTCCGTTGCATGCAAATGCTTTTTGAATTCATAAATGTAAATTTAGCAGTGAAACCATTACCATCGCCCATCAATTCTCTCCTCTCCTAAAGCTGTTGACCATCCGTAAAGGGCAACTGATAAAACGAAAGTCTTTACAAAGTGCTCAGGACATTGTAAAATCTGGGGGCGAAATTCTCCGTTATCGGTGGAAAGTCTGCCGATCGGCGCAAAAAACGGCGCAAATCCCACTTGCGTCATGTCATAAAAATGGGCCGATAGTCTCCGGCCCGAAATGGGCTAGCAGCAACGTGACGGGATCCGCGTTTGCGCAATGGTTCACGCCGTGCAGCGTCATACGCGCTGCACGGCGTGACGGCTCATAAGGCCGCGCAGCTCCCCCCCACCCGACCGGAACACCCGACCGCAACACCCGACTGGATGGCTGGCCGTCGCTCAGCCCCGAGGTTCGAGTCACGCGATGTGGAGGCGCTCCTGGACGCGGTGGAGCAGAGGAGGGACGCCCTGTATCCCGGGCACGGCCACAGAGTTGCCCCACGCCACAGCCGGCGTCTGTGGAGGGAAGTGGCAGAGGCCGTCACCGCTGTGGCCCTGACACCACGGACAGGCACCCAGTGCCACAAGAAGGTGAACGACCTCGTCAGAGCAGGCAGGGTGAGCCTCCCCCATATCCCCCCTCCCCCAAATCCCCCCTCCCCCATATCCCCCCCTCCCCCATATCCCCCATATCTCCCCCTCCCCCATATCCCCCCTCCCCCATATCCCCCCTCCCCCATATCCCCCATATCCCCCCTGCCCCATATCCCCATATCCCCCTCCCCCATACCCCCCTCCCCCATATCCCCCCTCCCCCATATCCCCCCTCCCCATATCCCCCCTCCCCCATATCCCCCTCCCCCATATCCCCCATATCCCCCCTCCCCATATCCCCCTCCCCCATACCCCCCTCCCCCATATCCCCCCTCCCCCATATCCCCCATATCCCCCCTCCCCCATATCCCCCCTCCCCCATATCCCCCCTCCCCCATATCCCCCTCCCCCATATCCCCCATATCCCCCCTCCCCATATCCCCCCTCCCCCATACCCCCCTCCCCCATATCCCCCCTCCCCCATATCCCCCATATCCCCCCCTCCCCATATCCCCCCTCCCCCATATCCCCCCATATCCCCCCTCCCCCATATCCCCCTCCCCCATATCCCCCCTCCCCCATATCCCCCTCCCCCATATCCCCCCTCCCCATATACCCCCCTCCCCCATATACCCCCCTCCCCCATATCCCCCTCCCCCATATCCCCTATATCCCCCCACCCCCATATCCCCCCTCCCCATACCCCCTTCCCCCATATCCCCCTTATCCCCCCTCCCCCATATCCCCCCTCCCCCATACCCCCCTCCCCCATATCCCCCATATCCCCCCCTCCCCCATATCCCCCCTCCCCCATATCCCCCCTCCCCCATATCCCCCCTCCCCATATCCCCCATGTCCCCCCTCCCCCATATCCCCCCTCCCCCATATCCCCCATATCCCCCCTCCCCCATATCCCCCCTCCCCCATATCCCCCCTCCCCCATATCCCCCCTCCCCATATCCCCCCTCCCCATATCCCCCATATCCCCCCTCCCCCATATCCCCCCTCCCCCATATCCCCCCTCCCCATATCCCCCCCTCCCCCATATCCACCCCTCCCCCATATCCACCCCTCCCCCATATCCACCCCTCCCCCATATCCCCCTCCCCATATACCCCCCTCCCCCATATCCCCCCTCCCCCATATCCCCCCTCCCCCATACCCCCTCCCCCATATCCCCCATATCCCCCCTCCCCCATATCCCCCCTCCCCCATATCCCCCCCTCCCCCATATCCCCCCTCCCCCATATCCCCCCTCCCCCATATCCCCCCTCCCCCATATCCCCCATCCCCCATATCCCCCCCTCCCCCATATCCCCCATATCCCCAAGTGAGTCCAGCCCTAACCTTAACCTCTGCAATGCACGCGCAACCGATGGCGTGCATTCATATACCTGCCTAACACTGTTGCCTTTTACCCCTGCCACCACCCCCCCCCCCCCACAGGAGAAGCGCGCACACAACAATAGGGAGCATGTGAGGACTGGAGGAGGGCCCGCTGAAGAGAGGCCACTGACCGTACACGAGGAAAGGGCCCTGGAACTGGCTGGCAGACCTGAGGACCGGGAGGTTGCTGATGCAGAGGTCGGGGCCCCACGAGCAAGTGAGCCACCAACAGCCCGTCCCCATATCCCCCCTCCCCTATATCCCCCTCCCCCGTATCACCTGATCACTGCCTGATGTCTAACCATGCATGCTTCATTGTGTATCGCAGGACCAAACGTCCAGGCACCCATCCCCACAGATGCACACCGCCCGCAGGATGCCCCTCGGAGACCACGGGAGACGGAGAGACCCGGACCCTCCAGCATGCGACGCCCGCAGGATGCCCCTCGCACACCACGGGAGACGGAGAGACCTGGAGCAACAGGGAGACGACACCCCCGTCACGTGCGGGAGCGACCACCCAGCGATGAGGGGGGCAGCCACAGGCCCCCGTCACATCCGAGCCAGGACACCACTACCCAGGACACCACTACCCAGGACACCCCTACCCGGGACACCACTACCCAGGACACCCCTACCCGGGACAGCACTACCCGGGACAGCACTACCCGGGACAGCACTACCCGGGACAGCACTACCCGGGACAGCACTACCCAGGACACCCCTACCCGGGAAGACGAAATACCGGACAGTGACTCAGAGTGGATGGGTGGAGACGAACCCCCACCCCAAAGTGCCATGGACTCAGAGTGGGACGAAGAGCACGACACAACGCCACTGCTGTCACCAACACCCTCCACCATCGCAGAAACACTCACCACGGTTGGGCACTTTAGTGATGAGGCGTCTGGTACACTCACTGGTGCGCACAACACAGCCGTCCCGGTACAGCAGGTGGAGGTAGGAGCAGCAGAGGGACCGGGCGGTCGGAGGGCAGCCCAGGCCAAGCGAACATCTGCCGCCCAGATGGATCCCGGGTTCCTGCAGTTACCACACCCACACATAGATCCGATGCAACCACCGACACGGAGACGAGCGAATAGGGTGACGGGTGGCTTGCGGCGGCTGCGGTCGCAGGTGGAGGAGTCCACCCGCGTCCAGGAGCTGGGAGTGGTCCCGGTCATGCGTGCCACCCAGGCTGACACCGCACGGGTGGCGTCCGCGGTGGAGGCAATGGGTGCGACGGTGTCAGACATGGGGAACGGTTTGCGAGGCCTGGGGCCTTCCGTGCAGGCGGCGTCTGTGGCCCAGGAAATGGCTGCCCTCTCACAGGAGGCCATGAGCCAGTGCCAGCGCCAGATGGCAGAGGCGCTCAACGCCATAGCCCAGTCTCAGCAGGCCATGGCCCAGTCTCAGCAGGCCATAGCCCAGTCTCTGCAGGCCATGGCCCAGTCTCTGCAGGCTATGGCCCAGTCTCAGCAGGCCATCGCTGAGGGCATCGGCGCCAGTGGCCATGTGCGAGCCGGCGTCGCACTGTCACAGACAGGGTTCGACAACCCCCTGGGCTCCATGGCTGCAAACCTGCAGACCCCTGTCGATACCAGCACGGGCCTCCAGGACTGGCAGCGCCAGATGTCGGGGGCGCGTCAGATGGCCAGTCCGTTCGCATCCCCCACCCATGTAGAGGCCTGGGGGCCATCGGGCACCCCGAGGGAGGAGGAGGTGGTGTGGTCCGTCCCGGCTCCCTCTGTAGGGGAGGTCCCGGTACACCGCGACACCTCGGACTCCCCCCCCTTCCGTCCCAGGTGCATCGGTGGGCAACGGGCAGGACAGGCTGGCAGCTCGCCATCCCAGTCGCCCGGGCCGCAGCCTGGCCCATCTAGGCCAGGACGCCCCAGGAAACGGCCGCCAAAGGGATCCAGTGTCAGAGGGCAGGAATCACAGGAGTCCACCTCCAGTTCTGCTGTACCGTCTGGGGAACCACGTAGACGTAGTCAAAGGGCCCGTAAGGCCGAACAATTAGACACTGAGTAAGTTGGCACGGGTGCAGGGCACAGATGAGTTTTAGGGGCTAGGGCACGTGCATGAACTCCTTTGGTTATTAAAGTCAATGTTACACCTAACGAAGCTGCCTTTGTGCTCTGTCCAAAGTGTGCGGGCGTGTCATGTACGTTGAGCGCAAGTGTGTGTGTGACGGGTGGTCTTACCTCAGCCCCAGGTGAGTCTGCCCCCTTCCCCCTGGGCCGCCATCAACGTCCCCCGGGCAGAGGACGGGACCGTGCGCTGCAGTGTCACAGCCGCATGCAGGGATGGTCCGGGTGGATGGTGGTACTGTGGCCATGGGTCAGACATAGTCCAACGATGTAGAGCCAGGAGCTCATCGGAGGCGGGTTGTCATCATCCTCCATGGCCTGCGATAGACACGCGTCCACCCGCAACTGGGTGAGCCCGGCCCGTTGTGCCGCCGGTGGATCGGCAATTGGGGGGGGGGTGGTGTGCATGCGGGTGGGGTGTGTGGGGTTGGGGAGGGGGGTGAGGGTGCTGGGTGGGTGGATGGGTGGGAGGTGTGGGTGGTCGGCTGTTGTCATGGTGTGCGGTCTGTGGCCATAATACCCGATTCCCACGCCCATCTAGTCAGTGAAGCGGGCGTCTATCAGTCTGTCCCGTGCCCGCTGGGCCAGCCGGTAACGGTGGACAGCCACCCGCCTGTGTCTACCCCGTCTGCCCTGACCATTGCCCCCATCCCCCTCATCTGGGGAGGACTGGGCCTCTTCCTGCTGCTCCTCCACTCCGCCCTCCTCTGCCTGCGGCACATCGCCCCTCTGCTGGGCTATGTTGTGCAGGACGCAGCACACCACAATGATGCGGCCGACCCTATCTGACCGATACTGGAGGGCGCCCCCAGAGAGGTCCAGGCACCTGAAACGCATCTTCAGCACGCCAAAGCACCTCTCGATCACTCCCCTTGTCGCTACATGGGCATCATTGTAGCGGTTCTCCGCCTCATTGCGTGGCCTCCGTATAGGCGTCATCAGCCACGATCGCAATGGGTAGCCCCTGTCGCCCAGCAACCAGCCCCTCAGCCGGGGATGGCGTCCCTCGTACATGCCGGGGATGGATGACCGCGACAACACGAATGAGTCGTGTACACTGCCTGGGTGACGGGCGCAGACGAGCAGGATCATCATGCGGTGGTCGCAGACCACCTGTACGTTCATTGAATAGGTCCCCTTCCTATTAGTGAACACGGCCCTGTTATCTGCAGGTGGCCGCACGGCGACGTGCATCCCATCGATCGCGCCCTGGACCATGGGGAACCCGGCAACGGCAGAGAAGCCCACGGCCCGGGCATCTTGGCTGGCCCGGTCCACGGGGAAGCGGATGTAGCGGTGCGCTATGGCATAAAGGGCATCTGTCACTGCCCGGATGCACCGATGCACCCATGTCTGCGATATGCCGGACAGGTCCCCACTCGGTGCCTGGAATGACCCCGTTGCATAAAAGTTCAGGGCCACCGTAACCTTGACGGACACGGGGAGAGGGTGTCCCCCGCCAGTGCCACGCGGTGACAGGTGTGCCAGCAGGTGGCAGATGTGTGCCACGGTTTCCCGGCTCATCCGGAGTCTCCTCCTGCATTCCCGGTCCGTGAGGTCCTGGTATGACTGCCGGGGCCGGTACACACGGGGCGCCCTCGGGTGCCTCCGTTGCCGTGGGGCCGCGACGTCCTCCTCCCCCTCCTCGTCCTGTCGGTCAGGTGTCCCTCCAGCCTGGGCGGCTGCCGCCTGCCCCTCAGCGGCAGCCTGCGCCGCCTCTCTGGCACGCTCCTCCTCCTCCTCCTCCTCCTCCTCCTCCTCATCCAGGGCAACATAGACATGAGCGGCTGCCACCACGGCGGCCAACATCGCTGGATGGTCTGAAAACATGACGGCCTGGTGGGGGGGAGGGGAACGACGACATGTCATCATTGCCCATATCCCCTCCTCCCCCCAGCCAGGTGGCATGGACCGCATGGGTCCAACTGTTGGAGGCTGGCACCTGGCCAGGTGGACCAACTCATTTGCCCTCCCATCACCCACCCCAGCACGGACCCCCTCCCCAACCCCCAACCTCCACCCCAGCACGGACCCCCCCCCCCAACCTCCACCCCAGCATGGACCCCCCCCCAACCTCCACCCCGGCACGGACCCCCTCCCCAACCTCCACCCCAGCACGGACCCCCCCCAACCCCCAACCTCCACCCCAGCACGGACCCCCCCCCCAACCTCCACCCCGGCACGGACCCCCTCCCCAACCTCCACCCCAGCACGGACCCCCCCCCCAACCTCCACCCCAGCACGGACCCCCCGCCCCAACCTCCACCCCGGCACAGACCCCCTCCCCAACCTCCACCCCAGCACGGACCCCCCCCAACCCCCAACCTCCACCCCAGCACGGACTCCCGCTCCCAACCTCCACCCCAGCACGGACCCCCCCCAACCTCCACCCCAGCACGGACCCCCCCCAACCCCCAACCTCCACCCCGGCACGGACCCCCCCTCCCAACCTCCACCCCTGCACGGACCCCCCCCCCAACCTCCACCCCAGCACGGACCCCCCCCCCCAACCTCCACCCCGGCACGGACCCCCCCCCCCAACCTCCACCCCAGCACGGACCCCCCCCCCAACCCCCAACCTCCACCCCGGCACGGACCCCCCCCAACCTCCACCCCAGCACGGACCCCCCCCAACCCCCAACCTCCACCCCAGCACGGACCCCCCCTCCCAACCTCCACCCCAGCACGGACCCCCCCCAACCCCCAACCTCCACCCCGGCACGGACCCCCTCCCGGCACTCCCCCGGAGCCCAGCCTACTCTAACCAGCCCTCCCCCCCCCCCCCCCCCCACCCCCCCCGCCGCACACACACACACACAAGCCGAGACACACCTCTCCTCACGCAATCAGTCTGCGGCCACGCCATTTCCTGCCCAGAGCCAACCCCCCAGGCCGTCACTCACCTCCTCGCTGGTCGGCGTGAGCCTGGAGCACCGGGTCACGCCGATGAAAAGGAGGTTTGATTGACGTCGACGTGAACGGTCATCACGTCGACGGGACTTCGGCCCATCCGGAAGGGAGAATATCGGCAGGCCGAAAATCGGCTGCCTTGCGCAGACCCGTGACGTTCTCCGCGGCAGCGGCGCCATTAACGCCCCGCCGACTTTTCTCCCTTCGGAGACTTCGGCGGGGGCGGGGGCGGGATTCACGGCGGCCAACGACCATTCTCCGACCCGGCGGGGGGTCGGAGAATGACGCCCTGGGTCTTCGACCTGAAACATTAATTGTCTCTCTTCTTTAATCCCTTCTTAACCTTTGGCTTACATTAACACTGCAATGAAGTTACTGCGAAAAGCCCGTCGCCATATTCCGGCGCCTGTTCAGGTCACAGAGGGAGAATTCAGAATGTCCAATTCAAAGCGCGTCTTTCGGGACTTGCGGAAGGAAACCGACGCACTCGGAGGAAACCCGCGCAGACACGGGGAGAACGTGCAGACTCCGCACAGGCAGTGACCCAAGCCGGGAATCGAACCTGCGACCCTGCTTCTGTGAAGCAACAGTGCTAACCATTGTGCCGCCCTCCCCACATGTGCTGCCTGACCTGCTGAGTATTTGCAGTGTTTATATCAGATTTCCAGAGCCTGCAGTATTTACCTTTTGTGTTTGTTTTAGTGATGTTGGTTGCGAGATAAATACTGGTCAGCACACCTGGCACACCTGGGACAACCCCACCTTGCTGTTCTTCAAAGCAGCACCTTCTCAATCCCCCCCCCCCCTCCCCAGCAGAGGGATACTGAGGTCAATTGTTGCTGATACGGCACAGACCAGGTTCGGAGATTGAACCCGGTACGTTTCTAACCGATATGGGTTGGTTCCAGCACCAATCAGGGTTCTTGAGTCACCGGGAGTGGTCACCAGGGTCTTTTGCTACAACGTAACATACCATCACTATGGTGTTCCCCTGGGAACCGTGACAGCCTCGGTTCAACTGAGTCAGAGAATTAACACCGACAACTGGGCCACTCTTTGTCTCAAGTATTGGCTGCTTACACGGGACACTTCAGGGATGGATTGTTATTCCCCTGCCCACCCAAAACGGCACATGGTAACAGCACATAATGAGACAAAAGTCTGCGGCCTTCTTATCTACCTGGCTTGCCACTACCCTGGGGAACGCTGTAATCTGCACTGACATCTTTCAGATGAGGCCGACGGGGAAAGATCCCAATGCACCATCTCAACAAAGAGCAGAGGAACTATCCCCAGTGTCCTGGACAATTATCCCTCAATCAACATAAGAAAAAACAGATTATGTGGTCATTATCACATTGCTGTTTATGGAATCTTGCTGTGCGTGCAATGACTGCCACATTTCCTACATTAAAACGGTGACTCCGCTTCAACAAGTACTTCACTGGATGTAAAGCTCGTTGGAAGGGAGGGACTGTTTCATTTCCGGTTATTCTTTCTTGTATCCATTAGTCTATCCAAAGATTTTTCTGTACATGGCTCGTCCAGATCTCAAAAGGTAAGGGAATAAAAACTGATTCAAAATGAAATTAGAATGATTTTTGCCATTACCAACAGTTCATACCCTCTACCTTCCTCTTTCCCTTTGCTGAACGCAACCCCCACCCCACCCAAAACTCATAATGATGGATGCCGCAACAGACTGGCTGCCAAGATATGGTGACAGAACTGACTTTCCCTCAGACCATCAACAGACGTTTGTGTGGTTTCCTGGGATTGCTGAAAGCCTGTAACAATATTGGTCAGTCGTAAACCTTCCCAGTTCTGCTTTGTGGTTCTGGATTCCAGTAGGAGGAGGGGTAGGGGACCACACGGCAAGAGCCCAGAAACAACAATGTGATATTGAACAAATAGTTTTTAGTTGTTGGCTGAAGGATCAATATTGGCCAGGACACCAAGGAGAACTCCCTTGTTCTTCTTCAAATTTGTGCTATCCAATTGGAAGAGCAAATGGGCTCTGGTTTAACAACTCATTCAAAAGATAACAACCTCCCTCAGTACTGCACTGAAATGTCAGCCAAGGTTCTGTAGGTTTAGGATCCCACAGCCTTCAGTCTGAAGAGGTAAGAGCGTTTCCCACTGAGACAACCTCGCCCTGGTGGACCGTCTGTGTGTCCCTGGACACTCCTTGTTGATGGGTCATTACAGCTAAGCCCAATCCTCAGCTGAAGCTCACATTCCAGCATCTTTCACAGGAGGCGTTAGGTAATGATCAAGAACAGGAACCAGGGTTGAATTCTTCAAAGCCCCTGCGTGTTCTATGCAGGGAAGTACTGGCAAATGAGAGGAGAAGTTTCAGAGTTTGATAGAGAAGTGGTGGGTGAAAAATTCCTTTTGAGGTCGAAACCCCAGAGTCAGTTATTAACTTAGAGCTGACGCCAAATTAAAATATTACACTACTGTGCCTGACCAGTGATAGCACATTAAAAACACGCCAAACCCTATGAGGCTGTCAGAATTCTGGAGTAGCATCTCCCAGAGTTATCCAGTGCTGAGTAAAAGAAGCAATTTGTTGCTATTGCCCTTCACGTTGACCTACATGCGCGAGGTTGGATTTTCCGCTTTCACAAAGTTGAAGACGGCACCTGATATGCGCATTGCCCTCTCCTCTTGTAAACCTGATTCAAGTGAGATCGTGAGGACCAAGTAGGCTCCACTTTCGCATTAAAGGTGAGCGAAAGAGGCGCGTGTCGCGAAGGCTGGCCAGCATGTATTGTGAAAGTCGGCCAGCGTGCATCCCGAAGGTCAGCTGATTGGCAAAAATGGGTTCCGGGGAAAATAGTTTGAAAAGCACAGTCCTAGGATATCTAATTTCCTTGGGAATTGGGGGCTGCTAACTAGGCCAGCATGTCCTGTGTACAATGACCTAAAGGCTGGTCATGTCCTGTGTACAATGACCTAAAGGCTGGTCATGTCCTGTGTACAATGACCTAAAGGCTGGTCATGTCCTGTGTACAATGACCTAAAGGCTGGTCATGTCCTGTGTACAATGACCTAAAGGCTGGTCATGTCCTGTGTACAATGACCTAAAGGCTGGTCATGTCCTGCGTACAATGACCTAAAGGCTGGTCATATCCTGTGTACAATGACCTAAAGGCTGGTCATGTCCTTTGTACAATGACCTAAAGGCTGGTCATGTCCTGTGTACAATGACCTAAAGGCTGGTCATGTCCTGCGTACAATGACCTAAAGGCTGGTCATGTCTTGTGCACAATGACCTAAAGGCTGGTCATGTCCTGTGTTTAATGACCTAAAGGCTGGTCATGTCCTGTATACAATGACCTAAAGGCTGGTCATGTCCTGTGTACAATGACCTGTGGGTTGGTTAGGTCCTGTGTACAATGACCTTTTGCATTCACATTTTCCCTGCTACGACTCTATATTTAGACCTAAGTTGAAAGCCAACGCCTTCTAAAAATCAAACAGCCACATTATAGCTTCCTCTCCAACACATCCCTGCATCACAACATCTGCAGTGACTATTTGGGTGTACAGAATGTTACCAACTTGTAAAATATTTCTGATGCTTCATTTTATTTTTTGCTGAGCGTGAAACTCAGTTTAGATCATAGATCATAGAATTTACAGTGCAGAAGGAGGCCATTTGGCCCATCGAGTCTGCACCGGCTCTTGGAAAGAGCACCCTACCCAAGGCCACACCTCCACCCTATCCTCATAACCCAGTAACCCCACCCAACACTAAGGGCAATTTTGGACACTAAGAGCAATTTAGCATGGCCAATCCACCTAACCTGCACATCTTTGGACTGTGGGAGGAAACCGGAGCACCCGGAGGAAACCCACGCGCACACGGGGAGGATGTGCAGACTCCGCACAGAGAGTGACCCAAGCCGGAATCGAACCTGGGACCTTGGAGCTGTGAAGCAATTGTGCTATCCACAATGCCACCGTGCTGCCCTCAAATGTTTTTTTTTTAAATTTAGAGTACCCAATTATTTATTTTTCCAATTAAGGGGCAATTTAGCGTGGCCAATCCATCTAACCTGCACATCTTTAGGTTGTGGGGGTGAAACCCACGCAGACACGGGGAGAATGTGCAAACTCCACACGGACAGTGGGTAACCTCAAATCTGTACCCCGCCTTCCTCCGATAAGATACCACCCCCTTGTTGCCCAAGAATCTATCCACTTCTGCCGTAAAAACATTCAATGGTTCTGTTTCCATCACCAGAGTTCCAAAGACTCACGAACCTCTGAGAGAAAATTTCACCTCATCTCCGTTTTAAATGGACGGCTCCTTATTTTTAAACAGTGGTCCCCAGTTCCAGATTCTCCCACACGAGGAAACATCACATCCACCCTGTCAACACCCCTCAGAGTCTTATATATTTCAATCAAGGCGCCTCTTACCCTTCTAAACCCCAGCGGACACAAACCTAGCCTGTCCAATCCTTTCTCATGAGACAATCCACCCGTTCCAGGTATTAGTCTGGTAAACCTTCTCTGACCTACATATGACTACAGACCCTCAGCCTTACGGTTGACTCTTAACTACCTCCCTCAGATGGCCTAACAAGCTACTCAATTCAAGGGTAATTAGCGATGGGCAACAAATGCTCACATCCCATGAAATATAAAACACAAGCTGCAACACCGACCGACTGTGTAGTGGATGACATGACAGAAGGTTTTAAAATGTTCACGAGTTTAATAATAAAAAGCAAATCTGGGGCAAATTAACTAAAAATAAACTCCCGCAGGATTTAAGTGAGGATTCTGGTGGCGAGGCTGCCTTTAATGGAATGGAATGCGTAGGACCTGGTCCTGGGGAAGACGTGAAAATTCCATTGACGGAAATATCTGTGAATTTCCTCTCCGACCTGAATAAAATTACCAATTCTATGTGGACTACGAAACGTTTCTTTCCTGATAGGAATGAAAGGCTGCAGATTAGTTGCGGAATATGAATGGGAGCTATTTAAGGAGACACTCTCAATTCTAAAGAACACAAAAACCCTTCTCTGATATCCGACACAATCCATCTCTGTCATGTCACATACTGAAGGGAATGAGTAACACGTTTCAAAAGTGAAAATGTTTCTCATTTACTGAAAGGTTGGTTGCTGCTGTGGCTGTGCCTTTCCAAACCTTCCTGTCTTGCCTGTACGTTAGCAACATACATAAACAACAACCGCATTTACATATCATTCCTTTAACGGACTCAACTGATTCAAGGGCGCCTCACGGGAGTGTCGTCCAACAAAAATGAAGCTGCTCTTCTTTTTATTAGCCAAACCTTTGAAGGAAATTGTGCACGTGGTCTTCCCCCGTTGACTTGGTGGGTAATTGTGTTGCCATGTGTGGTAGGTAGTGAACCACTTCTGCCGAGCTAGTTAACCTCGAATGGACTGTCAGTGGAAATGCGACAAAGGAGCCTCGTTGAGTGAGAGAGGAGACAAATTGGCTGAGACTCCCTGTCCGCCACAAACACTGGGAGGCTGATTGTCTGAGATACTCCCCATGGGTTTGTAAGCCTGCTGACATTCACTGCGGAAGCTCTCACAGGAAGAGTCGCTGCTTGCGGCGCCACCACCAAGACGGGATTCTCTGATCCTGAGGCTAAGTGTTGACGCCGTCGGAAATGCCATCGCGATTCCCAACGGCGTCAACACGGCCCCTGGATCAGCAATTCTGGCCCCTACAGGGGGCCAGCAGGGCGCTGGAGCGGTTCAGGCCGCTCCAGCTGCTGATCCGGCCGTGGAACGGGCGCCGGGGGATGCGTGCATGCGCAGTGGAGCCTGCGTGAACCCGCACATGCGCAGTCCCACCGGCGCGATTTCCACGCATGCACTGTGTCTCCCTTGTCCGCACCGGCCCCGACCCAACATGGCGCAGGAGTACAGGGGCCGGCACGGAATAAGGGATGCCAGGACACAGAGAGGCCGGCCCGCCGATCGGTGGGTCCCGATCGCAGGCCAGGCCACATCGGAGGCCCCCCGGGGTCGGATCCCCCTCCCCCCCTCACAGGCCTCCACCCGACCCCTCACCGCCGAGGTCCCGCCGGCTCAGAGCAGGTTAGAACGGCGCCGGCGGGGTTCCTTTTCTTTCTACGCCCGCTCGGCCCATCCGGGCCGGAGAATCGTGGGGGGTGGGGGTGGGGGTGGGGGGGGGGGGTGGGGGGGGTTGGGCGGGGGGGGGGGCGCATAGAGCTGCCCCCGACCGGCGCTGCGCCGACCACGCCCGACCCAATGCTGCCGCTTCTCCGCTCTGCGGAGAATCGCGTCCGGGCATCGGGGCGGCATGGCACAATCCGCGCGCCTCCCCCGGCGATTCTCCGACCCGCCGTGGGGTCGGAGAATCCCGCCCCATATATGGATTTGGATTTGTTTTGTTGTCCCGTGTACCGAGGTTCAGTGAAAAGTATTGTTCTGTGTACTGTCCAGGCAAATCCATACAGGGAAAAGAAACATAGGACATTCATAAATATACAATGTAAATACATAGTCACAGGCACCGGGTGAAGCACACAGAGTGTCGACTACTCAGTACAGATGATTTGTGACGAGATCAGTTCAGTACCTAACAGGGTTATTCAGAGTCTGGGTACAGCGGGGAAGAAGCGGTTTTTGAATCTGTTAGTGCGTGTTCTCAGACTGTTGTATCTCCTGCCAGATGGAAGAGGTTGAAAGAGAGAATAACCCGGGTGGGACGGGTCTTTTATATGGTGCTGTGATCAGATTTTTCTTTTGCTCATGGGATTTGTTGCCCATCCCTGAGGGACATTTAGGAGTCTACAAATTGCCAATGTAGGCAAGACCAGGTAAGGATGACAGATTTCCTTCCCTGAAGGGCATTAGCGAACCAGATGGGTTTTTACAACAATCAACAATGGTTTCACGATCACCATTAGACTTTTAATTCCATATTTTTTACTGAATTCAAATTTCACCGTCTGCTGTGGTGGGATTCGAACCTGAGGCCCCGGAGCATTTCCCTGGATCTCTGGATTACTAGACCAGTGACAGTACCACTACGCCAGTGCCTCCCCTTCAAGTCAGATGATCAAACCCAGTCCAGTGTAACAAGGAAAGGATTTCTATTCGATAGCACCTTTCAGCACCACACACCTCAAGACATTTTATAGCCAATGAAATATTTTGGGAGCGCAGTGACTAGTAATGTAGGAAATGTGGACAGTCACCAAGAGCATTGCCACAATGAGCTATTAATCTTTTGGGGGTTGTTGGTTGAGGGATAAATATTGACCAAGGCACCAGGGAGAACTCCCATGCTCTCCATTAAAATAATGCTGTGGCATCTTTTACATCCGCCTGCAAAGATTTAACATTGGCTCCAAAAGCAGCACCTCCCACAGTGCAGCACTCCCTCAGCTCTGCACTGGAGTGTTGGCCCTGATTTTGTCTCTGGAGTGTGTGGTAGTCACCACTGTTGCATTATATTGTATATATGGGTATTACGGTAAGGCCCCTGTACGACAGGTACGGCGGTAGATCCCTGCCTGCTGGCTCCGCCCAGGAGGCGGAGTATAAATGTGTGTGCTCTCCGAACAGCAGCCATTTTGTAAGCTGCTGTAGGAGGCCACACATCTCTGTGTAATAAAGCCTCGATTACATTCTACTCTCGTCTCATCGTAATTGATAGTGCATCAGAGTGTTACTTGAATCCATTTTTTCCCCCCTTTTTAAAAACTTTTCCAATTAAGGGACAATTTAGAGTGGCCAATCCACCTACCTTGCACATCTTTGGGTTGTGGGGGTGAGACCCACGTAGACACGGGGAGAATGTGCAAACTCCACACGGGCAGTGACCCAGAGCCGGGATCGAACCGGGATCCTCGGCGCCCTGAGGCAGCAGTGCTAACCACTGCGCCACCGTGCCACCCTGTTACTTGAATCCATAACCTTCTGACTCCACAGCTACCCACTGAGCTACAGCCCCACAGGTTACTGATTCACCCTGCAAGTAAACAAGGTGTTGCAGCCCAGCCAAGGCATAGTATCGTCCCACTTGTTGGCTCCAACTTTGTGATTCAGGAATGTGCGTGGTTTTTTAAAACATTTAGAGTACCCAATTCATTTTTGTCCAATTAAGGGGCAATTTAGCGTGGCTAATCCCCCTAGCTTGCACATTTCTGGGCCATGGGGGCGAAACCCACGCAAACACGGGGAGAATGTGTAAACTCCACACGGACAGTGACCCAGAGCCGGGATCGAACCTGGGACCTCGGCGCCGTGAGGCCACAGTGCTAACCCACTGCGCCACCGTGCTGCCCTGGAATGTGCGTGTTTACGGAGCGGGGTTAATTGCTCAAAGGAACCACTGTGCAGTAACAGAAATGAATTGCGTTTTCATGGCAGAGTGGGCACAGGTAATATCCAGTGCAGGCCCACCTGTGTCGTGCCACTTTATCCTGGGCATGACAATTGACCACAGGAGTGTTATCCAGTGACACAAGTTGGAAACTGCATATTTGGGTGGGACATATGAGTCTGGTTCGAGACACAGGGCTGAATTTTCCTTTCCCCGTGGTGGCACGCCTAGAGGCAGGAGGCTGGGAAAATACTGGGGAGCTGAGTTGGGAAGAGAGTCCCTACTCCTCCACCAGGGAGGTTTACCAGGGTCAGCCTGGGAAGTGGCACTGTGCCAATGAACAGCTGTATCTGTGGCAGTGCCTGTTACTTTGTGGCCTTTCCCCCTTCTACCCGACAGCACTAATCTTTCTTGGCCTTTTCTTATATTTGTGCAGTGTGCTCTTGCAGTCGGCAACCAGGAATGGACGTGCCCACCCCCCCCCTCCCCCGCCGCGTCCCCCCCCCCCCCATCCCCCTGCCCCCCCATACTTCAGCAGTGCCCACCTCTGACAGTTGGGCTGCTGATCTTTCATTACTGGAGGGCCCTCCTATTGGCCCTCCAAACTTGGGAGGCCATCCGCACAATTAGGAGGCTGTCTCTGGGAAAATAGCTCCGCTGTCCTGGCTACCGCAGGCAAGTATAGGCTCGGGAGCTCCATCTGGTTCTAATGTCAGGATCCCAAATCCCAGGAGGAAATCCTGCCCACAGTCACCTGACTTGCTAACACTGACTGTTTTGGATCACATGTGAAGGTTGTAACTGAGCCATCCGGAGGAGAAAGGTTCTTTGTTGCCATGCACTACATGAGCTGGCCTTGGCTGGCACAGCGATAAGGATGTTCCTGCGCGCCAATCTAGAAAGCTCACCAACAATCACGGTCAGCTTCAAAACAAAAACCGGCGACTCAAAAAGCAGCCAACTGCTCAAGAACAGCTGACAAATTGTTCTGTGGCCTGTGTGACTGAATAAGTTAAATTCCATTTTTATTGCACTGGATTGCAAAACCTTTCCTGTGTTTTGGAGATCACATTTCACAGCATGGCTGAGTGTTGTAGGAAAACCAGACCTGAAGCCCTTGTATGTGACACGTGGTGGGGGGGGGGGGGGAGACTTTAGGCAATGGAGGAAAGTGGCCGGTTTCGACTCGCCCACCAGTTAAACACTTCTCCCCATTTTTGTTTCCATGGAAATGGCCATCTGGAGATGAGTCTAACAAGCAGTCGAGCATCGTTTTAAGGTATTGTCTGAAGTCACGGTGGCCTGAATGTAATGTGACCCTGTTGGAAGTTAAACTGCAGCTGTACCCAACATAGAATCATAGAATCTACAGTGCAGAAGGAGGCCATTTGGCCCATTGAGTCTGCACAAGCCCATACCTCCACCCTATCCCCATAACCGCACCTAATCTTTTTGGACACAAGGGCAATTTATCCTGATCAATCCACCTAACCTGCACATCTTTGGACTGTGGGAGGAAACCGGAGCACCCGGAGGAAACCCACGCAGACACGGGTAGAACGTGCAGACTCCGCACAGACAATGACCCAAGCCGGAATCGAACCTGGGACCCTAGAGCTGTGAAGCAACTGTGCTAACCACTGTGCTACCGTGCTGCCCAGGGCTGTGTTCCTGTGTTAGCATTGCCAGCTTGAAGCCTCACTCACCATGTGGGAAGCATGGGCAAACTGCCCCATACTTGTCCATGCATTAAAATGACGACAGGTTACACAATTTAGTAAGGCCCTCTGAGTGTGGAATGATGATGGTGGTTATGTGTGGTTCTGATCTATTGACCTGCAAACAGTCAGTCGGCAACTCCCTTACGGAAGGTGTCTTGTTATCTTCTTTGAGATGCCCAAACTGAGTGAATACAAACTGAGAACTCCACCGCACTGCCTCCCCACTCTCCCACAGTCCAAAGATGTGTAGGTTAGGTGGATTGTTAGTGACCCAAAAAGGTTACTGGGTTATGGGAATCGGGTGGAAATGTGGGATTAGGTAGGGTGTCCTTTCCAAGGGCTGGTGCAGATCGATGGGCCGAATGGCCTCCTTCTGCACTGTAATTCCTATGAAATCCATGGTGGTGTTCCCAGGTGTCTGTTGCTATTGTCCTTCTAGGTGGTAGTGGTCTGCACATTTAATTCCCTCAAGTGCCCATCCAATTTCTTTTTGAAATTATTCATCGTCTCTGCTTCCACCTCCCTCTTAGGCAGGGGGGTAAACTATATAATTTTGTTATTCATTCGCGGAATATGGACATCGCTGTCAAGGCCAGCATTTCTTGCCTGACTGCCATTGAGAAAGTGGTGGTGAAGTCACCTCCTTGAACTGCTACAGATGAAATTAATCGGTTTCTTAATGCTCGGCACAACATCGAGGGCCGAAGGGCCTGTTCTGTGCTGTACTGTTCTATGTTCTACGTTCGTGGACTGAGGGGTGGTTTTGATCGAAAATCGAGCCACGTCGCTGGGACTAAAGCACTGACTCAGCTTCTCTGGAAATGAGAGGCTGGACCGGGTTTTAAAGCGGACAGTATTTTTCCTGATCTGGAGCCAACGCAGGAATTGGGCATCTGCAGAAGATATTTTCAAAGGGTTCTGGGCGACTTCAATGGAATTTCCAGAGATTCAAATCCCAGGCTGTCACTGAAGCCTGCCAAGTGAACGGCAGTGTGGTCACTGGGCGGTGGGTTTGTAACCAGCCTGGCCACTGTCCCATCTGGAATTTTGACTCCAGGAAAGCAACAGCAGGGACGGTTGATGTCACATCGGCGAGGTTTACAACAGGCTTTCCAAGATGATTCAGTCAAGGGGATCCCACCAGGGGGCACAAAGGTACGTATCGTCCCCGGGGGGGGGGGGGGGGGGGGGGTGGAGCGGGGTGATGCAAGGCAGTGCACAGTGATGCTCAATCAATTGCACAAAGTCGAGAGTTGAATACAACTGAGGCTTTATTGCTCTAAAATGTGTGGCCTCCCACAGCAGCTGGCAAAATGGCTGCTGCACGAAGGACACACATATTTATACTCCGCCTACTGGGCGGAGCCAGCAGGCAGGGACTCCCGTCATACGTGTAGTACAGGTCCTACCTAATATAGGTGCACCTAATATAGGTGCAACAGTGGTTTACCACATTCACCCCCTGTTAAAATTGAGTCCGGCGGGGATGGTGGAGAATTATATATAACAACTGGATTTCACATGTACAATTTTTGTGAGAGAAAAAATGTCTTTTGAAGTCCGGTGGACCAGTTAGAGATTCAACCGGTCCGGGGCTTTGATGTGCCGCTGGGAGTGACGCAGTGGTGGCGGCGATGCCGATGCTGGTCTGGTCTTCAGTGACTCCGGGAGCATGCCAAAATCCTCTTCATCCTTGGGCGTGGGCAGGGGGAGGACGGCTGGTCCTGGGGGGTTGCTGTTGGGAGCGCCGGGGGAGGGGAGGGTAGCGCCGTGCCGGAGGGGTGTGTGAGTGGGGAACCTGCTGGTGCCAGGACCCTGAGGGAGACAGTATCCTGGCGGCCGTCGGGGAACACCACGTAGGCATACTGGGGGTTCGCATGGAGCAACTGCAACTGTTGGTCAGTGAGGAGAGTGAATCTCCTGTCGGCCAGGTAATGCCTCCAATGTCGCACAGCTTCAACGATCACTTGGGCCTCTTTTTCGACGGATGAGTGCCGCATTTCTGAGGCATGAAGGGTGCGGGAAAAGAATGCCACGGGTATGCCTGCCTGATTGAGGGTGGCGGCTAGGGCGACGTCTGATGTGTCGCTCTCTACTTGAAAGGGCAGCGTCTCTCTACTGCGTGCATCGCGGCCTTGGCCATATTGGCTCTGATACGGGCGAAGGCCTGTTGAGCCTCGGCCGTCAGGGGAAAATGGGTGGACTGTATGAGTGGGCGGGCCTCGTCCGCATAGCTTGGGACCCACTGGGTGTAGTATGAAAAGAGCCCCAGGCAGCATTTGAGGGCCTTGGGGTAGTGGGGAAGGGGGAGCTCCATGAGGGGGCGCATGCGGTCAGGATCAGGCCCCAGAACTCCGTTCTGGACCACATAGCCGAGGATGGCTAAGCGGTTTGTGGGGAACACGCACTTCTCTTTGTTGTAGGTGAGGTTGAGGAGAGTGGCGGTGTGGAGAAATTTTGCAAGGTTGGCATCGTGGTCCTGCTGATCATGGCCGCAGATGGTGACGTTGTCTAGGTACGGAAAGGTGGCCCGCAAACCGTACTGGTCGATCATTCGGTCCATCTCCCTTTGGAAGACCGAGACCCCGTTGGTGACGCCGAAGGGAACCCTGAGGAAGTGATAGAGGCGACCGTCTGCCTTGAAGGCGGTGTATGGACGGTCCGATTTACGGATGGGGAGCTGGTGGTAGGCGGATTTGAGGTCTACAGTTGAGAAGACCCGGTACTGTGCAATCTGATTGACCATATCAGATATGCGTGGGAGGGGATACGCGTCGAGCTGCGTGTACCGATTGATGGTCTGGCTGTAGTCCACGACCATTCTGTGTTTCTCACCAGTTTTAACTACTACCACTTGGGCTCTCCAGGGGCTGTTGCTGGCCTCGATGATGCCTTCCCGAAGCAGCCACTGGACTTCGGACCTGATGAAGGTCCTGTCCTGGGTGCTGTACCGTCTGCTCCTGGTGGCGACGGGTTTGCAATCCGGGGTTAGATTTGCGAAGAGGGAAGGTGGATCGACCTTTAGGGTCGCGAGGCCGCACACAGTAAGGGGTGGTAGGGGCCCGCCGAATTTCAGGGTTAGGCTCTGGAGGTTACACTGGAAGCCCAGGCCGAGTAGTAGGGCAGCGCAGAGATTAGGGAGGACGTGGAGGCGGAAGCCGCTGAATTCTACGCCCTGGACCGTGAGTGTGACCGTACAAGAGCCCCGGATCGCCACGGAATGGGATCCGGAGGCCAGGGAGATTCTTTGATTGGCGGGGTGTACCGCGAGGGAGCAGCACCTTACCGTATCCGGGTGGATGAAGCTTTCGGTGCTCCCGGAGTCCAGCAGGTAAGAGGTCACGTGTCCATCGATTTTAATGCTGGTCGATGCGGTAGCCAGGTTGCGCGGACGAGACTGAGGGGGAGAAGATGGCGACGCCCACTGGCCGCACATGGTCCGGGGAGGTGAAGATGGCGGCGCCCATTGTCCGTAAACAAGGGGGGTGGGGGCGATAGCGGCGACTGCGCAGGCCTGGCACACCACGGCGAAGTGCCCCTTCTTACCACAAGCCTTACAAAGGGCAGCGCGGGTCAGGCAGCGTTGACGGGGGTGTTTCTGCTGCCCGCAAAAGTAACATCGGGGACCCCCGGGGTTTGCTGGCTGGCGTGTGGCGCAGGTGTATTGGCTGGGTAAGGCCCCTGTTGGGGCAGCCGTCTGTGGAGTCCACGATGCGTAGGAGGGGTGCGTCGCGCAGCTAGGGGTGTAGGCCTGGATATTGCACGAGGCAACTGTCATAGAGAGCGCTAGCTTCTTTGTCTCTGTGAGATCGAGCGTGGCCCCCTCTAGAAGTCGCTGGTGTACGAGGTCCGACCCAATCCCCGTAACAAAAGCGTCTCGCATAAGGAGGTTTCAATGTTCCATGGCCGTAACGGCCTGACAGTCACAGTCCCGGACTAGTGGGACTAGGGCCCGCCAGAAGTCTTCTATGGACTCACCAGGGAGTTGAGAGTGAGTGGCGAGTACGTGCCTGGCGAAGAGCATGTTCGTCTTCTGGGCGTAATTTTCTTTGAGTAGCGTCATGGCTTCGGCGTAGTTTGGCGCGTCCTGGTCAGCGGAAAGACGTTGGAGCTCAACCTCGAGTACAGTATCTGTATTTTCTGAGCCTCCGGAACAGGGCTTGGCTGAATGTAGCCAGCGCTGAAAGTCCTTTTTGGCGTCGCTTGATTGCGGATCCAGCTGCAGGCGATCCGGCTTGATGCGGAGGTCCATCTTTTGAAAATCTCAGAGCAATAAATTGATGCTCGATCAATTGCACAAAGACGAGAATTGAATACAACTGAGACTTTATTGCTCTAAGATGCGTGGCCTCCCACAGCAGCTGGCGAAATGGCTGCTGCACGGAGGACACACATATTTATACTCCGCCTACTGGGCGGAGCCAGCAGGCATGGACTACCGTCGTACCTGTAGTACAGATCCTACTATACATCACCTAATATAGGTGCAATAGTTTACCACACACGGGCACTGTTCCCTGGAACGGCCCTGATCGTGCTCCTGTTGCATATTGGCACTGCCAGGTTGGCACAGTGTCAGCTTGGCAGTGCCAACCTGTGCCAAAGGGCAGTGCCGGGGCAGTGCTGGGCTGGGCCCTTGTGGGAGCCCCATGGGGGTCCAGGTTCCAGTTATCTGTGCTTCGAGGGGGAGAGTGGGCAGTGAAGAGGGAACTTGCAGACACGGGGGAGTGGGCAGCGAGGGGGGTTACGCCAGTGATACTTCCACAGTGGTGGGGGGTGGGGGGGAACCTCCCAGTGATTGTAGAGTTGGGGGGGTAATGATTGTTCGGGGTGGGGGGAGGGACCCCAAATACCTCCGTGGTAGGAGTGGGGGGGGGGGGGGGGGGTAGTTTCGCTTCGGTGCTGATCTTTAAAGATGGCACCCTGAACTCTGTGGAGCCGGCCTTGCCAACTCTGTCAGGCCTCACACCGCCAGAGTGATGACCAAGGGCGCGATCTACCGGCCCAGAAAGCAGCGCGCCATGGCGCTATGTGGCCAGTAAATGACCAGGTGAACGCTTAAAAATCTCCATTTTTAAATGGAGTCCCGATCTCTCTCGGCGAACAGGGCTCCACAGTGCAGGACACGGCCTAAGTGCGGCCTCGGTCGTGCGTTCTCTGTTGAGGCCCGTATGTAACCCGAGTGATGTTAGGCACTGTTTAGTCTCTCGGCACTGTGAGCGCCAGGAAACACACGGCTAAACGCACTCACCTTGGGACTCTGTTCATTTGATTAAATTGCGCCCATAAACCCCGACCACTCGTTTTTGATAACCCAGAGAGGCTCAAGATCTGGAATGAAACCTGGGCCGTGCTGCTGGAGAGCTACACACCGGTCTTCAGTCTGAGCCCGGCACTTTGAAAAACTAGGCAAGATTCTGCCCACTGATTCTGGCAGGGCAGTTCACAGCTCTGTGTGAAAAGGTTACACCTCCTCTCAGTCCTAAATTCCTCACATTTAATCTTAAATCTATGGGCCCTCATCCTAGTCTGGTACTAATCTGTTTGTATCTCCGTCGCATGCCTTAACTGTTTCAAGCACCTCCATAAATCACCCCACAGCCTCCACTATCTGGAACAAAATCGGCAAACTCCTTAACAAGGAGGTGCCTATCTCTTAACCAAGATCTATGGGGACATTTTGCTACGTTAATCGTGACATAGAAATGCAGGTTGTTGTTGTTATTTTGACCTATCTGATGCTATTGTAAATCCTTAATTGGAACAAATGAGAGGCACCCAGTTTAACCCTTTCCTTGATAGGTGCTTCCTGTTGCCTGGAGTATAGCTCGGATTGTTGTGGAGAATTTAATGGCCTTGGCTACGTAACAGTACCGGCCAGAGGAGGAGGAGGGGGACCTGGTTAATTCTAGTTAAGAATCCCACCACTCCAGCTGTGTCGAATCAGTTTTCATTGTCCCTGTATTCTCTCCATGCATGGCCTCAGTCCCTAATGGTGGAGGCAGATTGTTAAACCGCTGCCAGGCATTTACTGGAAATTATTCAGAAACAGCCTCAGTTGATTACCCATGTGTTTTAGAACTTATTTTAATTCCCGTGTCCTCCCTTTTTATATCAGCTTGTGACAGAGATACCAGCAAGAGTGTGAACCATGTCCTCCAGTAAAAACAGTAAACAACTGACATTTTCCATTCCCATTAATACCATGAAATAATACCCCATTTTAAAGATATATTTAGAGATTTACTTTCCTCCTTCACAGTGTCTAAGCTGATTGGCTTGACTACAATACTGAGGAGTTGGGACCTCGGTTTTCACTGCAGGAGATGTGTTGCCAAATAGTTCAGTGATGTCAGAGATTGTTTTTCAAACAGCACATTTTTTTTTCAAAGACAGACCAGTCCTAATACTGCCGCCTCCTCAAATACACCCATTCCCCCAAAATTCACAGCAACCTCCCCGCCCACACACACACTGCTCCTAAAATACTGCCGCCTCCTCAAATACACCCATTGCTCACAATTACATCCATACACAAACATACATACCCACCTCACTCACAATCACATCACTCTTACACATACACACAAACACCACTCTCCCCCCCCACCCGCACCACTCAGCAAACACACATTAACACTCACATACAGTATACTCTCACACACCACTCTCACATGTACATGTGCATACAACCACTCTCTCTCATGCACACACACTGACGTTTACACATAAATACACGATACACACACTAATTCTCTCACAAACAACGTTCTCTCGCAAATAGAAACACTATTCTCTCTCACACACCAGCCAATTACACACGATTCACGCATTTGCACACAAACATACATTTCCCACACGCACCATTTTCTCGCAAAGACAATCATTTTCTCTCTCCCAGAGACACACTCAACCTATATTTACGCTCACATGCATAAATCTCAGATACATAAACACACACATCACTCTCACACTTTCACTCACACACACAGAGCTCTCACACACCGCAATCACATACACAAATTCACAACCAGTGTCTCAAACGCACACACTCTAGGGCGGCATGTGGCGCAGTGGATAGCACTGGGACTGCGGTGTTGAAGACCTGGGTTCGAATCCCGGCCCTGGGTCACTGTCTGTGTGGAGTTTGCACATTGTCTGCGTGGGTTTCGCCCCCACAACCCGAAAGATGTGCAGGTTAGGTGGATTGGCCGCGCTAAATTGCCCCTTAATTGGAAAGAAAAATAATTGGGTACTCTAAATTTATTTTTTAAAAACACACACACACTAACACACACATACAAACAAACACACTAGCGCCACTCTAACACTTACACACAGACCCCACTCTAACACGCGGGGTCACACCTTACCCTAACACACACATACACAGACCCCACTCTAACAAACACACATAAAACATACTGTCCCCACTCTAACATGCGTACACACACCTCACTCTAATACATACATACACACACACACATGCAAACAAACACACTGGCCCCACGCCAACACACACACAGACCCCCACTCTAACACACACGCAAACCCCACTCTAATACCCATACACACGCAAAACCCACTCTAACACACACACACAAACGCCATTCTAACACCCATACACATGCAAAACCCATTCTAACACACACGCAAACCGCAGTCTAACACAAACGCAAAACCCACTCTAACACACACGCAAACCCCACTCTAACACACATTCACACAGACCCACTCTAACATACACAAACCCTAGTCTAACACACATGTAAACCCCACTCTAACTCACTTACACACACAAACTCCCGTCTAACACACACACTGACCCCAGTCTAACACACAGGCAAACCCCACTCTAACACCCATACACACGCAAAACCCACTCTAACACAAAAACACAAACCCCACCCTAACACCCGTACACACACGAAACCCACTCTAACGCACATGCAAACCCCACTCGAACACACATGCAAACCCAACTCTAACACCCAGACACACGCAAAACCCACTCGAACACACACACAAACGCCATTCTAACACCCATACACATGCAAAACCCATTCTAACACACACGCAAACCGCAGTCTAACACAAACGCAAAACCCACTCTAACACACACGCAAACCCCACTCTAACACACATTCACACAGACCCACTCTAACATACACAAACCCTAGTCTAACACACATGTAAACCCCACTCTAACTCACTTACACACACAAACCCCCGTCTAACACACACACTGACCCCAGTCTAACACACACGCAAACCCCACTCTAACACCCATACACTCGCAAAACCCACTCTAACACAAAAACACAAACCCCACCCTAACACCCGTACACACACAAAACCCACTCTAACGCACATGCAAACCCCACTCGAACACACAGCAAACCCAACTCTAACACCCAGACACACGCAAAACCCACTCGAACACACACAAACCCCAGTCTAACACAAATGCAAAACCCACTCTAACACACATGCAAATCCCACTCTAACACACATTCACACACAGACCCACTCTAACATACGCAAACCCTCGTCTAACACACATGCGAAACCCACTCTAACACACTTACACACACAAACCCCAGTCTAACACACACTGACCCCAGTCTAAAACACACGCAAACCCCACTCTAACACACACACAAACCCCACTCTAACACACACGCAAACCCCACTCTAACACCCATACACACACAAAACCCACTCTAACACACCCACACAAACCTCAGTCTAACACCCATACGCACATAAAACCCACTCTAACACACACGCAAACCCCACTCTAATTTCCATTCACATGCTAAACCCATTCTAACACACACACAAACGCCAGTCAAAACCCATACACACGCAAAACCCACTCTAACACACACGCAAACCCCACTCTAACATCCATATACTCGCGAAACCCACTCTAACACGCACGCAAACCCCAGTCTAACACAAACGCAAAACCCACTCCAACACACATTCACACACAGACCCCACTCTAACATACGCAAACCCCAGTCTAACACACACGCAAACCCCACTCCAACACCCATACACACACAGATCCCACTCTAACACACATGCAAACCCCAGTCTAATACATACGCAAGCCCCACTCTAACACCCACACACACAGACCCCAGTCTAACACACACGCAAATCCCACTCTAACACACATGCAAACCCCACTCTAATACACAAGCAAACCCCACTCTAACACACATACACACACAGACCCCCACTCTTAATACACATACTGGCCCCAGTCTAACACTAACACACACGCAAACCCCACTCTAACACCCATACACACACAGACCCCACTCTAACACGCACACATACAAACAAAAACACTGGTCCTACTCTAACACACACACAATCCACTCTGAACACACATACGCACAAGCCCCACTCTAACACACATATATACACAAATGCATAGACACCATTCTAACACACACGCAAGCTCCACTCTAACACACACACACACACAAACCCCACTCTAACACACACATGCAAACCCCATTCTAACACCCATACACACACAGACCCCATTCTAACATGCACTCACACAGGCCCCACTCTAACACACACACAGATAGAGGCCTTCCTCTAACACATACACACACAGACACAGGTCCCACTCTGACACATAAACGCACACAAGCCCACTTTAATACACACATACACAGGCAACACACAGATCTTATTCTAACACACAAACACTACTCACAAACACACACACAGACACCACTCGAACACACTCACGGAGCTCATTCTAACACAGACATACAGACTCCACTCTAACACACAAACACTGCTCACACATACAGACTTCACTCTGACACACACACACACAGCTCCCAATACAGACCCCACTCTCTAACACATACACACAGACCCCACTTTAACACACACAAACACAGGCCCTATTCTAACACACACAGACCCCACTCTAACACACATATACAGATCTCACTCTAACACACCACACACAGACCCCACTTTAACATACACACACACAGACCCCACTCTAACACGCATATACCGATCTTACTCTAACATGCAGACCCCACTCTAACACGCATATACCGATCTTACTCTAACATACAGATCCCACTCTAACACACATATGCAGATCTCACTCTAACATACACACACACACAGACCCCACTCTAACACACATATACAGATCCCACTCTAACACACATATACAGATCTCACTCTAACACACACACACACACACACAGACCCCACTCTAACATACATATACAGATCTCACTCTAACACACACACAGATCCCACTCTAACATAAATATACAGATCTCACTCTAACACACGCACACACACACACAGATCCCACTCTAACATACATTTACAGATCTCACTCTAACACGCACACACACAGACCCCACTCTAACATACATGTACAGATCTCACTCTAACACACGCACACACACAGATCCCACTCTAACACACATATGCAGATCTCACTCTAACATACACACACACACAGACCCCACTCTAACACACATATACAGATCCCACTCTAACACACATATACAGATCTCACTCTAACACACACACACACACACAGACCCCACTCTAACATACATATACAGATCTCACTCTAACACACGCACACACACACACAGATCCCACTCTAACATACATTTACAGATCTCACTCTAACACGCACACACACAGACCCCACTCTAACATACATGTACAGATCTCACTCTAACACACGCACACACACAGATCCCACTCTAACACACGCACACACACAGATCCCACTCTAACACACATATGCAGATCTCACTCTAACATACACACACACACAGACCCCACTCTAACACACATATACAGATCCCACTCTAACACACATATACAGATCTCACTCTAACACACACACACACACACACAGACCCCACTCTAACATACATATACAGATCTCACTCTAACACACACACACACACACACAGACCCCACTCTAACATACATATACAGATCTCACTCTAACACACACACAGATCCCACTCTAACATAAATATACAGATCTCACTCTAACACACGCACACACACAGATCCCACTCTAACACACGCACACACACAGATCCCACTCTAACACACATATGCAGATCTCACTCTAACATACACACACACACACAGATCCCACTCTAACACATATGTACAGATCTCACTCTAAATCAAACACATGCACCAGCCCCACTGTAACACACATATACAGATCTCACTCTAACACACACACAAGCTCCACTGTAACACACATATACAGATCTCACTCTAACACACACACATACACAGGCCCCACTCTAACACACATATACAGATCTCACTCTAACACACACACAAGCCCCACTGTAACACACATATACAGATCTCACTCTAATACACACACATACACAGGCTCCACTGTAACACACACACATACACAGGCCCCACTGTAACACACATATACAGATCTCACTCTAACACACACACATACACAGGCCCCACTGTAACACACATACACAGCCCCCACTCTAACATACACACATACACAGGCCCCACTCTAACACACACACATACACAGGCCCCACTGCAACACACATACACAGGCCCCACTCTAACACACACACACAGGCCCCACTGTAACACACATACACAGGCCCCACTCTAACACACACACACAGGCCCCACTGTAACACACATACACAGGCCCCACTCTAACACACACACACAGGCCCCACTCTAACACACTCTCACGATAGAAGACACAGGTCTCAAAGTGTCAAAAATCGGTTTGAAGACTGAAAGAAGTAGCAAAGGTCACACTCCACATGCATATTTTCCATTTAAAAACTTTCCCTTTAAACCATCTGACAGTTCAATATGTCAGAGCACCAAGACGTTTATCTGTTCAGGATAAATGTGCTCCTGTCAGCTCTACAGTGAAATCAATGGTTGGCACTTACTTAGTTTTTTCAAACTCATGGTGGTTCCTGGTGTTAGAGGCTCCCTCTCATTTGGAAACGCAGTGAAAGACGGTAGATGTACTGTTGTGAAGAAAAGAATGAACACCTTTCTGTGTCAGTCATAAACCTCCACACTTTTACAACATCTCCATTGCATTAGCGGCAGCTCCCCTTCTGCCTATTGCACAGAATCATTGCACAGTCATTTCCTGAGAACTGTCAAACGCTTGGGCAGCCTTCTCAAGTGACAAGATCACTTTGTACATCTAGGAGCATCTTAAATGTCACATTTATTGACTCCTTTCTGAACACTCAGTTTCATCTGCTACCTCGATTCTATCTTCTGTTTTTCTAGATGTAGAAAGGCAGTTAATAGTTCCTCTCTGACAGTTAGCCAAGACATCTGTATTCATTTCATTTCTCTGAGGGTTTTCTCTTTAACCCGTTGGAGACTGTTGCCTGTTTTTTTGACTGATTTTAGTGTTTGTCCCAGGGAAGGGAGAATATCCTATGTTTTACAGTCCATGTCAGCATCTGATACTCTCAAGGGAAGATTTGCTCTGGTCGGTGTATGCCAATTGTAAATGTCGAGGGAATGTTTCTTCCACTTTTTATTTCTCGCAGTGTCATTAAGAAACGTTCTCTTAAAACACTTTTACAACTTTCTTAGAGGTAGTGAACATAAGACTTTAATTTGCAATGTTTACAATGTTGTTACCACACAATGGCAACAGGGAATGTTGCCTTTAAGCCAGGTAAAGTATGGACATGTTACAGAATAAAATCATCTCTGTGCTGCTTCATCACTATCCCCCAGGTGGGTACGCCCTATTATTGTGGTGATATGCCTGTGAATAATATTGTACATAGTTAGCAACACGACCTCCAACCAGCTGGTGGCGTCAAACATCGGGCATGTGCCATCCGTCTCTTGCCAGTTGGTAGTAAGTCGTACAACAGGACAGTCGCACATAGGGTAGTGTCAGGAGAGTTTGCAGAACTCAAATAGTAACTTAGTCTGTATAGCATTCTGTTTGTTATATTTCCATGTGTTCATCAATAAATCATCATTCTTGTTAAGTTCTGTGTGCATCATTGCAACTGCACGGTCTCAGGACAAAACAATTATATTTCCCACGCATGGTCAGTTTCTGCCAATTTGGCATCAAGGTTGTTCCATTGGCATGATTGATTATGGGCATCTTGATGCTGTGAATTTGATTCAACCACAGCATCAGCTCATACTCCATCTCATCAGGAAAACGTAAAATGTCTGCACTCCCCTCAAAACTGTCCGTTTTGAGTAATGATGCAGAGAGAGCTTTCCTCTGTGACTAACGATGGCAGTGCCCAAACTGAGCCCTGGGTGGGCGGCTCCTGCGTTTCCCAAAGATTCACCAGGTATAAAACGCTACCGTCATGGCTGACTCACTGTTAGACATGATGCCACAACTAACAGATGTTCTAAATGGTTAAAAAAAAAGACGTGTATTTATACAGCGCCTTTGTGACCCCAGCGCAGCCTAAAGCACTTAACAATCAAGAAAGTATTTTGAAAGTGTAGCTACTGCTGCAATACACAAAATGTGGCATCCAATTTGCACACAGCAAGATCCCACAGACTGCAACATGGTAATGACCAAATCATCTGTGATGTCCGTTGATACCTGTTTGTCTGTTAACACCTGAACTGTGGATAACTGTGAACCGGGGAAAAAGGGGCAGAAACAATGTTCGTTCTCTTTCCCAAAGTGAGACAATTGCGGACCAATTGCGGCAGGCTGGAGAATCGCCTCAACCGCACCATGCCTCCCCGACGCCGGTGCGCGATTCTCCGAGGTGCGGCGAATCGCCGCCATTTGCGCCGGCGCGTTTGGTGCGGCGCCGGTCACGGGACGCTGTACGTGACGGGGCTGCCGATTTTCCGGCCTGGATGGGCCGAGCGGCCGCGTGGAAAACGCAGAGTCCCGCCGACGCCGTCCACACCTGGTCGCTGCCGGCGGGAACTCTGCGCGAAGGGTCGGGGGGGCGGCCTGTGATTGGGGGGAAGGGGGCTCCGTCCCCGGGGGGGTGGGCCTCTGATGGGGCCTGGTCCGCGATCGGGCCCACCGATCGGCGGGCCAGCCTCTGCCCCCCTCCCCGGGCCTACTTTGTTGCGCGTCCGGTCCCAGAACCCCCATGCTATGTTGCGTCGGGGCCGGAGCGTTCAGTAAGGCCACCACGCATGCGCGAGTTGGTGCGTCGCCACTGCGCATGCGCGGGTTTGCACCACCCCCAGTGCGCGGCAGGAAGTAAGGCTGGAGCGGCGTGAACCGCTCCAGCGCCATGCTGGCCCCCTGTGGGGGACAGAATCGCTACTGCCCGCGCCCGTTATGCGCCGTCGTGAAACGCGACGGTGTTCACAACGACGTGTACACTCTGTCCCGCGATCTGAGAATCCCGCCCCCGATTCATTCAGCAGCAGAACTGACTGGAGAGACGCAGCCAACTCTGCTCGGATATATTGCTGGAGGTTTTATCCATGTGACCTCCCACCTCCAACCGGCCCCTCCCCAATGCTCCAGCCAATGGTTGTGTGGCACAATCAACCTTGCAAGCACATCACTATCCCGAGACAATTGGGAAATAAACAAACTCTGAACAGGATTACGTTTTGGGGTTGAGACCCCAACCTTCGCTGGGATAGAATCCTGGCCTCGACCCAACACAGTTTTCAACAGGGAGGGGCCAATTAATGGCCAGAGATTGCGTTTGCCATGTGATTAAGGAGGGCGGGCGAGCTCCAGATACTGGAGGGCTAATAGGAGGCTCTCTAGTTCTGAGGGAGCGACAGCCTGCCAATGCGGGTTAGAGAGAGAGGAGACACCTCGAGAGGGAGGACCCTGCACAGCACTTGCAACATTTTTTAGAAAGAAAAATATCCACAGCTGACAGACCGGCTTTGCGAAGGGTGTAACCAGCCTGTGGCCTGTGGCCATCATTTATCATTGGCACCTGGGTTGGTGGGTTTAATGTTTCAGGAACCCACCCTGGTCTGCTGCCAGGAGGCTGCTTCCTTTCACTGGCCGTGTTTCAGCCATCACAGGGAGCCTGCCTGCCGACTGAAACATTTTGGTCACCATGGAAGGGGAGTGGGAGGCCTGAATTGGCACCTGTTATGCTGGCCTGGTCAGCACTCAGCAGTCGCTAAGATACTGGACCAGAGTCGCAACGTTTTTACGTTTTTAAGGCAGTGCGGAAAGATCGATTCGTTCCAGGAGAGATAATATAAGAAATAGGGCTTGGTTATTAAATAAAACAAACTTTATTGAAATAAGGGAAAAGAAAACAATATTTAAACTTTTGAACTTCAACTCTAACACTAACAGATTACATGCAGTTTCTTAACCTTAACACACTAGTTCCCACTAAACAGCTCTTTAACAGAACATGCAACTCTCATGCCACTCAGACAGGAAGACAAAGGCAATGCTTGCATTCATGAAGCAATTTTTCTTTTGTTAGGGACATTCATTCAGAACCCTTTTCCAAAGCCTGCCTCGGTGGCAACTTTCATGACCTCTCTCGGCCGATTACCAAAGCCTTCTCCTCTACCTGTTCAAAACAGAATTATTTTTCTCTCTTTTCCGCTAAGCTCCGCCCAGCCCCTCAAACAAAGGTTCTCTAGGGTTTCCAGACTTGAACCTATCATCGTTATCTTGGCTGTTTGATGGCCCACTTCCGTTTATACAAAAAAACAGAGCCATGCTATTGCTATGCAACTAACCTCCCATTGATGGACAAAGAGGCCATCAGACTCTGCAATGGGCTAATGGCTGGTCAGACAGGAGTGCCCCAAAGGACCTGGGCAACCTGTGTATTCCCACTAACGTTGACTGGAGCAATGTAACTCGGCCAGGTGAGGGTGTATCCCTCTGACTCTGTGCTAACAGTATTTTCTCTCAGTTGGTTGAACCCCCAAATTGCCTGCTACAGTTGCAATCTCATTTCTGGACCTAATTTCCTAATATCTCCCACGCATAACACGTCTTGATACTTTTGTTGGGTATCTGCCACTTGTGGATGGGTATTCCTTCCGCCCCTGGCCTGATCTGTTTGAAAATAGCTCAGAGGCAGGACTGTGCTGGCAAACGAGCACGCTGGCCGTTAGCGTAAAATTCCAGGTTTACCCGCCTCTGACCCCGCCCTCACTGGCCACTGAAAACTCAGCCCTTTGTTACCCAATTGGAATGATTTTTCCTGTCAAGTAAAGTACCCTCTTCCCTGCTGATGCAGGTTCAGAAAGGGACTGGGAAAAGGCAATTGAGAGAGCATCTTTCTGACTAAAACGTCCATTAAAAATACTCTGTTTTGGCTCCTGAGTAATTCTGAAGTGGACCCCCCCCCCCCCCCCTCCCCGCACACATACACACACACACCACCCTTCCCCCAGTTAGCAAGTTAATGAGCTCAGCTGGGATCATAAGACCATAAGACATAGGAGCAGAATTAGGCCACTCGGCCCGTCGAGGCTGCTCCGCCATTCAATCATGGCTGATATTTTTCTCATCCCCATTCTCCTGCCTTCTCCCCATAACCCCTGATCTCCCGACACTTGACTGAAAACGGGCTCTGACATGAGGGAGAGAGAATGGGCGCCGGGGCGGGGTGCAAAATGTAAACTACCCATTTTTAAAAAGCGGCCCTACACAGAGTTGTTGAAGCTCTTCACAGATAGCCAGATGCTTGTGAAGGAAATCCTAGCAACTCAGGACGCCCTGCGATGTGTGAGTGGGTTGGGAAATGTTGTCAGAGTAATTTACTGCTGGCCATTTATTTACCATTGCCCTAAACCCTTCCCCTAATCTGACAGAGCTATTCCGTAACCAGGCATAGTAAACCACAGTTTGAAAGGAACAATTTTGTCAACCTTTGCGATCCATTTTTATCACCAGCTCAGTCTGAATATAAATATGCAGATCATGCAAATATGATTGGGCTTGCCTGCTGGGCAAGGTGAGATTTGGCATGCAATTTATTAATTACTTTTAGTCCTTGAAGAAGTGACAACCGATACCACAAAACTCATTGTAGAAGCGCCCTCCCTATCTGTAGGCTAGAACTCGAATGGAAGGTTGATTGGGGAACTGGGATTTTGCATTCATCCTGAAACAGCTCATCCTCGGGAGTCAGTGAGAAGCGGCTTGTCCACTTGCTATTGTACAGAATACGAAGGAGTTTGTCCGTCGGGAATCAGTGGGAAGGCATTGGATCAGCTGAATTCTGAACTCGGATAAATGTGAGATCAACCCTTCATCTGATAGCATTGGCATTCTTATATCTTCCTTCACCTCACTAATTACATTAAAATAGCAAGCTTACATTTAAATATCTAGTGCAATTGAAACATTAAACTCTTGTAAATTGTTTTGATAAGGTTTTTCAATATTCCTCCGGGGGTGAGGGAGGGAGCTGAAGACAATAATTAGATGATGATGTCAAATGGTTAACAATTTCCTGTCAAGATCCAGCCTTTAACTCCAGACATTTATGTAGATTCACAGGGTTCAGATACTTATCCCAGCCAATTGCCCGATGAATGTTTGTTCCATTGAGCTGATTTACTTCAGGAGTTACACCGAGGCTGTGATCAAACCTCACAATGTAGGACTTATACACCAGAAAGAGTCAGAGTTACAAGGCCAGGCTTAGAGAGGGTGGTTAGAAATGCCAGCTTTTTGTGGTTGCTGGTTCCTTATTAGCTGGACGCACAATGAATAAAATCAAAACTACTCAACTGTGTATTAATGGCAGATTGTGAGAAAACAAATCTACGCACTCCACCCAGACTATAGAGTCATTGGACTGGATTCTCTGACCCCAGACTCCGAAATCGTGTTCTTCGACAGGGCGGAGAATCCGTTTCGGCTCCGAAATCGGGAGCGGCGTCGGTTTTTAAATTCTCCGCGCCCCCGAAAATCGGCGTACTCCACGTATCCACCGCCTGAGGCCATTGCCTGAGGCCGCCCCGCAAATTCCCGACGGCGTGGAACTCTCATGGTTCTACTGTCCGGGATTGTCGCAAGGCGGCTGCGGACTCAGTCTGGGTCCACCACAGTCAGGGGAGGGCCGATCGGAGGGCCGGGGGGGCTTCATTCACATGTTTACGGAGAAGCACGGTTCCCGGAGTTGGGAGCCAAGTTGGGAGCCATACCCCGGATGTGGACTTCCTGGGGAAGGCAAAAAGACGTTCATGCGGTGTACTGCTAGTAGCAGTGCAGAGTAATGAGCGAATGGAATGTAGTGCATCAGGGAGGACCTCTTGCCAGCAAGAGGCCGGGAGATTTATGGACCATAGGGCCAGCTGGACGGCCCTCCATACCATCCCATTCTCCCTTTCTACCTGTCCGTTTCCCCAGGGGTTGTAGCTCCTCGTTCTGCTGGAGACAATACCCCTGCTGAGCGGGAACTGACATAGCTCATCACTCATGAATGAGGTTCCCCTGTCACTGTGGATGTAGGCGGGGAAACCGAACAGAGTGAAGATAGAATTAAGGGCTTTAATGACGGTGGCAGATGTCATGTTATACATTAGGTTGAGGAGAGTGGCGGTGCAGAGAAATTTAGTGAGGTTGGCATCGTGGTCCTGCTGATCATGGCCGCAGATGGTCACATTGTCTAGATACGGAAACGTGGCCAGCACGCTGTACCGGTCGACCATTCGGTCCATCTCCCTTTGGAAGACCGAAACCCCATTGGTGACGCCGAAGGGGACCCTAAGGAAGTGATATAGCCAGCCATCTGCCTCGAAGGCGGTGTATGGCCGGTCCGATTTACGGATGGGGATCTGGTGGTAAGTGGATTTCAGGTCCACCGTTGAGAAGACCCGGTAACTGTGCAATCTGGTTAACCAGGTCAGATATGTGTGGGAGAGGGTACGCGTCGAGCTGCGTGCATCTGTTGATGGTCTGGCTGTAGTCCACGACCATTCGGTTTTTCTCCCCAGACTTAACCACTACCACTTGAGCTCTCCAGGGGCTGTTGCTGGCCTCGATGACTCCCTCCCGAAGCAACCGCTGGACCTCGGACCCGATGAAGGCCTTATCCTGGGTGCAGTACCGTCTGCTCCTGGTGGCGACGGGTTTGCAGTCTGGAGTTAGATTGGCAAAGAGGGCAGGAGGATCGACCTTTATGGTCGCGAAGCCGCACACAGTGAGGGGAGGTGAGGGTACGCTGAATTTAAGGGTCAGGCTCTGGAGATTGCACTGGAGGTCCAGGACGAGGATAAGTGCAGCACAGAGGTTAGGGAGGACGTAGAGGCGAAAGCCGTGGAACTCTACGCCTTGGACTGTGAGCGTGACCGTGCAGTACCCCCAGATCGCTACGCGATGGGATCCGGAGGCCAGGGAGATACTTTGATTGGTAGGGTGTACCTTAAGGGAGCAGCGCCTTACCGTATTCGGGTGTACAAAGCTCTCGGTGCAGCCGGAGTCCAGTAGACAGGAGGTCACATGGCCATTGACTTTCACGCTGGTGGATGCGTTGGTCAGAGTATGTGGTCGGGACTGGTCGATTGCCATGGATGCGAGCCGTGGTTGATCATCGGGTAGTGAGACGGCCGTTGAGTTGGGGTCCTGAAACGCCATTGGTATCCATGTGCTGCGGGGTGGACAAGATGGCGGCGCCCGGAGGTCCTGGGGTTTACAAAATGACGGCACCCATGGAACGCACGTTGTGGGGGTGGAGCAAGATGGCGGCGCCCATGAAACGCCCATTTCTCACACATGGCCTGGGGAGGAGAGGAGGATAGTGGCACCCATTGTCCGAAACCGGAGCTGGGTGGGGGCGACCGCGGCCGCTGAGCGGGCCTGGCACACCGCTGTGAAGTGGCCCTTCTTCCGGGAGGCCTTACAAAGGGCAGCGCGGGCCAGACAGCGTTGGCGGGGGTGTTTTGCTGGCCGCAGAAATAGCATCGGGGCCCCCCGGAGATCATTGGCTGGCGCGTAGCGCAGGCGTATTGGGTGGGTAGCGCCCCCGCTGGGGCGGCTGCCTGTGGGGCCCATGAAGCATAGGAGGAGTGGGCCGCGCGGTTGGGGCGTAGGACTGGACATTGCGCAGGGCGTCCGTCCTGGAAAGCGCTAGTGTTTTAGTCTCTGCGAGGTCACGCGTGGCTCTCTTCTAGGAGCCGCTGCCTGATAACATCAGACCCAATCCCAGTTACAAAAGTGTCCCGCATGAGATCTGGTGCTCCTTAGCTGTAATGTCCTGGCAGTCACAGTCCCGAACTACTGGGATCAGGGCCCTCCAGAAGTCCTCGATTGACTCGCCAGGTAGTTGAGTACGCGTTGCGAGCGCGTGTCTGGTGAAGAGCGTGTTCGTCTTCTGCTCATAATTTTCTTTGAGTTGAGTCATGGCATCAGCATAATTGGGCACATCCTGGATCAGCGGGAAGACTTTGAAACTCAGTCTGGAGTACAAGATTTGAGTCTTCTGAGCCTCTGGAACAGGGGTCGGCGCCGCGTTGATATACGCTTCAAAACAAGCTAGCCAGTGCTGGAAGTCCTTTCTGGCGTTGCTTGCGTGTGGATCCAGCTGCAGTCGATCTGGTTTAATCCGGAGGTCCATCTTCTGAATCAGACACTAATAAATTGAGGCACGATCAATTTGACTGGAGACAAAGTTGAACCCAAACTGAGGCTTTATTAGTATCAGATGTGTGGCCTCCCACAGCAGCTGACGAAATGGCTGCGAGCTGGAGGCCACGCATATTTATAACCCGGCTCCTGGGCGGAGCTGGCATGCAGGGGCCCCAGGTGAACCTGTAGTGCAGGTTCTACCGTACAACCTCTAATATCAGGACACAGTGGTTTAGCACAGACTGTTGTCCTGAAACAGAAGCCAGGATGTCTTCTCGGCGTTTCAGCTGCTGCTGATATACCAGATTTTCATCGGGTCTCCACTGGGGGCCTAAGCTTGATTCAAAGGATTCCCCACTCCTCGCTCCGCCCCAAGCCCACTATTTGCCTTGTAAGATGGAGGGAGGAAGTGTCGTCCCTCTCTCTCTCCCCCCCTCCCCCCCAACCACCACCACCGTGCCCCCTGCCCACCCCACTCTTACAAGCCCATACAGGAAACGGGAACAAAATGGAAATGAGATGCTAATGGTCTACCCTATTTACTTGGGACATCCACTCATGTCTTTCTGGAGTTCCAGTAGGACAGCCGTGGAGTTTTGTGGCCAAACCGTTAACTCCTTCTGTCCAGTCAGCTTAATCGCTTGGGCTTAAAGCTGTTTGCTTTTCCGTGAACAACTTGTTTCTCTGACCCAGCCTGTTCCCACGTACCGTGAAAGCAGAAGGAAGCGATGTTGCCACACCCAAGATATTTGCATGGCCTGAGCCACCAGTAATTGGGCTCTGATGAGAAGAGTAATGTCTAAACACAGCACCGGGGATGGAGGTTGTATAATTGGCCAACATGTCTGCATTTCAGATTCTCAGAGATTGGACACAGAGTCAGCCCCACACATTGCCCAGATAAATTGGGCCCTGCTCCTGTGAACCTCGGAGAATCTCAGTGGCCATCTACGATATGACATTACAACAATGGCTACACTTCCAGAATACCTCAGTGGCTATAAAGCACTTTGGGCATCCTCAGGTCACAGAAGGCGCTATATAAATGAAAGCCTTTCATATAAATGTAAGTTGTTGTTGTTGACAATAATCCACACTGGGTTACAGATCTATCTACCTGCACTGATTCACTATTACTCAGGCTTCACAGAACATGGTACCATTGTGTCTGTCCTCTGGCTGTATTTGTATAATCTCTATGTCAGTCAGTCTCATATATATATTTTATTTTATAAGCACACATAGTTTTCACACATTGTTGATGTTTTGCACTGAGGAATCATGAGAAAGTGATTGTTTTAACATAGCCAAAAGGCTGAGGCATGAATCAACAAATGTCAAATGTCCACGAGGTATTCGATTGGAATCTCCGATTCTGCCTTGACCCTAGATTCTCCTGGGATTATGGGGTAACAATCAAGAGTTAGAACCGTGGCTAATTCGGACAATGCTAACCTCTATCCTTTCAATTACTGTCAGCAAAGGTGAGACAGACTAATGCATTATCAACTGGGAGTGACTCCATGACCTTCCCGAACTGTTTGCCTCAGTACCACCCCGAGTGGTGCATATAAACCTCCAGCCCCATTAGGATGGGACTCTTTCATTCTCTCTTTTTAAACAACGATACTTCACGGTCTGCTCTCTGTGTGAGCAGGTGTTGAGGTCCCTTTAAAAAATTTGAGTGTTCCATTACAGCACTCGACAAGCATGAGGAAGGATGGAGCCCTGTAGCTGGAATTAATCAAAAACACGTGTGCATCTTGAGTAAATAAAGTGAAGCAGCTTCCAGTGGCAGACGGGGCAGTAACCAAAGGACAAAGATTAAAAGTGATTGGCAGAAGAATCAGAAGAAACATGAGGAAACATTTTTCACGAAGGTGGAAACAGATTCAGTATTAATATTCAAAGGCAAATTGTGGGGCAGAGCAAATTAATTGGACCCTATCCAAGAGCTGGCAAAGGTCTGATGAGTCGAATGGCCTCCTTCTGCGTTGTATCGCTTTGCGATTCTGTGAAGCGAGCCGGCAACAGAGGAGGAGGAAAAAGCAGGGAACCCTGGCCAGTTTGTCTCACCATTTTCTCCGCAGGCCACTAAAGCCAATTGTAGATGCCGTACCATTGGCCCCACTTGGACCAGCTAACTCACCTCAGACCAAGTGTTAGAACCTATGTAGCACACAATGACTTACGAGAGAGACGAATAGAGATGAAGTCGATGAGGCTTTATTAAGCGTGACTTGTTCCCCGCAGTTCAGCAACAGACTGGAGCTGCGGGGAGAAGCCCGTGTTCTTATACTCTGCCTTCAGGGCGGAGCTAGGGATCAACAGCCAACCAGGACCCGGGATCTGTCAGCCAATAGCATCACGGCTTCACAGTCCCACATGACCCCTAATGCATACTACCACATTCACCCCTTGTTAAAAATGAACCCGGCGGGGTGGTGCTTCGCATGGTGGTAGGGGTTTACAAGGCTGGTCCTGGGAGGAAAAACATTTTTTGGCATGTCCTTTCAATGCCCTACACTTTGCCCCACATTGGGCTATGTACAGGGTTTGTGAACTATTTACAATATTCGTAAGAGGAAAAAGAACATTCTCGTTACAGTCCAACAACGTTCTTGTGTTACACCGATGCCACGAGTCGAGCGGGCGGTCTGGTCTTCCTTGTCGATCGCCTCGGCCCCGGTGGTGGTGCAGGTGCTTGTTCCCGCGTTGTCGTCTCCGGGAGCTTTTCGGTGTCTGCTTCTGTTTCACTCCTGGTCGGACATGGGAGGAGGACCGATCCTCCCGGGAAGGGGGCGGTTGCGGGGTGCGGCGGTGGCAGGGAGGGGGTGATCGGTGTCGGGGGGGTGTGCGTGTTGCCGGCGGGCGCCAGGTCTCGCAGGGAGACCGTGTCCTGTCGGCCGTCGGGGTACGCCACGTAGGCGTACTGCGTGTTCGCGTGGAGGAGATGAACCCTCTCGACCAACGGGTCCGACTTGTGCGCCCGCACATGTTTCCGGAGCAAGATGGGTCCTGGGGTCGCCAGCCAGGTCGGCAGCGACGTTCCGGAGGAGGACTTCCTGGGGAAGACAAGGAGGCGCTCATGAGGCGTTTGGTTAGTGGTGGTACACAGCAGCGACCGGATGGAGTGGAGAGCGTCCGGGAGGACCTCCTGCCACCATGAAACCGGGAGATCCCTGGACCGTAGGGCCAGTAGGACGGTCTTCCAGACCGTGCCGTTCTCCCTCTCTACTTGCCCGTTCCCCCGGGGGTTGTAGCTGGTCGTCCTGCTCGAGGCTATGCCCTTGCTGAGCAGGAACTGGCGCAGCTCGTCACTCATGAAGGAGGACCCCCTGTCGCTATGGATATATGCGGGGCAACCGAACAGTGTGAATATGGTGCTAAGGGCTTTAATAACTGTGGCCGCTGTCATGTCGGGGCAGGGGATGGCGAAAGGGAAACGGGAGTACTCATCCACCACGTTCAGGAAGTATGTGTTGCGATCGGTGGAGGGGAGGGGCCCTTTAAAATCCAGACTGAGGCGTTCAAAGGGGCGGGAAGCCTTGATCAGGTGTGCTCTATCTGGCCTGAAAAAGTGCGGTTTGCACTCTGCGCAGATGTGGCAGTTCCTGGTGACTGTACGGACCTCCTCCACAGAGTAGGGGAGGTTGCGGGACTTTATAAAATGGTAGAACCGAGTGACCCCCGGGTGGCAGAGGTCCTCGTGGAGGGTTTGGAGACGGTCTATTTGTGCATTGGCACATGTGCCGCGGGATAGGGCATCGGACGGCTCGTTCAGCTTTCCGGGACGCTACAAGATCGCGTAGTTGAAGGTGGAGAGCTCGATACTCCACCTTAAGATCTTGTCGTTTTTAATTTTGCCCCGCTGTGCATTATCGAACATGAAAGCTACCGACCGTTGGTCAGTGAGGAGAGTGAATCTCCTGCCGGCCAGGTAATGCCTCCAATGTCGCACAGCTTCCACTATGGCTTGGGCTTCCTTTTCAACTGAGGAGTGGCGGATTTCTGAGGCGTGGAGGGTTCGGGAGAAGAAGGCCACGGGTCTGCCCGCTTGGTTAAGGGTGGCCGCTAGAGCTACATCGGAGGCGTAGCTCTCGACCTGGAAGGGGAGGGACTCGTCGATGGCGCGCATCGTGGCCTTTGCGATATCCGCTTTGATGCGGCTGAAGGCCTGGCGAGCCTCTGTCGACAGGGGGAAGGTAGTAGTCTGTATTAGTGGGCGGGCCTTGTCTGCATACTGGGGGACCCACTGGGCGTAATATGAGAAAAACCCCAGGCAGCGTTTCAGGGCTTTGGAGCAGTGGGGGAGGGGAAATTCCATAAGGGGGCGCATGCGTTCGGGGTCGGGGCCTATTATCCCATTGCGCACTACGTATCCCAGGATGGCCAGCCAGTTTGTGCTAAACACACACTTGTCCTCGTTGTATGTGAGGTTCAAGGCGTTTGCGGTCTGGAGGAATTTTTGGAGGTTGGCGTCGTGGTCCTGCTGATCGTGGCCGCAGATGGTTACGTTATCGAGATACGGGAACGTGGCCCGCAACCCATGTTGATCAACCATTCGGTCAATCTCCCGTTGGAAGACCGAGACCCCGTTTGTGACGCCAAATGGGACCCTTAGGAAGTGGTATAGTCGCCCATCTGCCTCGAAGGCTGTGTACTTGCGGTCACTTGGGCGAATGGGGAGCTGGTGATAGGCGGACTTGAGGACCACGGTGGAGAAGACCTTATATTGGGCAATCCGATTTACCATGTCGGATATGCGGGGGAGAGGGTACGCATCTAGCTGTGTGTACCTGTTGATGGTCTGGCTATAGTCTATGACCATCCTTTGCTTCTCCCCGGTCTTTACTACTACCACCTGTGCTCTCCAGGGACTATTGCTGGCCTGGATTATGCCTTCCTTCAGCAACCGCAGGACTTCGGACCGGATAAATGTCCGGTCCTGGGCGCTGTACCGTCTGCTCCTAGTAGCGACGGGTTTGCAATCCGGGGTGAGGTTTGCAAACAAGGATGGCGGTTCAACTTTGAGGGTTGCGAGGCCGCAGATAGTGAGTGGGGGTATTGGGCCGCCGAATTGAAACGTTAGGCTCTGCAGGTTGCACTGGAAATCTAATCCCAGTAATGTGGGCGCGCAGAGTTGGGGAAGGACGTAGAGCCTGTAGTTTTTAAACTCCCTTCCTTGCACCGTTAGGGTCACTATGCAGAACCCTTTGATCTCTACGGAGTGGGATCCTGCAGCTAGGGAAATCTTTTGCGTACAGGGACGGATGGTCAAAAAACAGCGTCTTACCGTGTCGGGGTGGATGAAGCTTTCGGTGCTCCCGGAGTCGATCAGGCATGGTGTCTCGTGTCCGTTGATCAGCACCGTTGTTGTCGTCGTCTGGAGCGTCCGGGGCCGTGCTTGATCCAGCGTCACCGTGGCCAGATGTGGTCGTAGTGTCTCAGCGTCTTCTTCGGACTCCGTGGAGCCGTCGATGCTGGGGTCCATTGTTGTCATCCAAGATGGCGGCGTCCATGAATCGCACGCGGCCGGGGTGGACAAAATGGCCGCCCCCACGGATCGCACGTGGTCGGGGGTGGACAAAATGGCCGCCCCCATGCATCGCACATGGCTGGGGGTCACAAGATGGCGGCGCCCATCCTCCCCTCATGGTGGCCGGGACCCAAAATGGCGGCGCCTGCGGGTCGCACCTGGGGCGCTGGGAGGGGTTGGGGAGCGTTTGGGATGCGCTGGACTCTTTCTTCTCCGGGGACAGCGGCGACCCCCCGGGACCGGCACACAGCCGCGAAATGGCCCTTTTGCCGCAGCTCTTGCAAATCGCTGCGTGGGCCGGGCAGCGCTGCCAGGGGTGTTTCGCCTGCCCGCAGAAATAGCAGCGGGCCCCCCCGGGATGATCTGGCGTCTTAACCACGCAAGCCTGTGAGGGAGGGGGGGGGGGTTTGTCGCGACGGGGGTCCACGGAGCCCAAGGCTCTGCCACGCGGTCGGGGCCGTAGGCGCGGGCGTTTTGCGAGGTCACATCTAGGGAAGCTGCGATGGCCCGTGCCTCTGAGAGTCCTAGCGACTCTTTTTCTAAAAGTCTTTGGCGGATTTGGGGAGAGTTCATACCTGCCACAAACGCATCGCGAATTAACATGTCCGTGTGTTCCGTCGCGTTTACCGGCGGGCAGCCGCAGCCCCGTCCCAAAATTAGCAGCGCGGCGTAGAACTCCTCTAGCGATTCTCCGGGACTTTGCCGTCTCGTTGCGAGTTGGTAGCGTGCGTAGACCTGGTTCACTGGGCGAACGTAGACGCTCTTTAGTGCTGCGAGCGCCGTCGGGAAATCCTCTGCGTCTTCTATGAGAGGGTAAATTTCCGGGCTTACCCTTGAGTGCAGGACCTGTAGTTTCTGGTCTTCTGTGACCCGGCCGGGGGCCGTTCGGAGGTAGCCTTCGAAACAAGCCTGCCAGTGTTTAAAAACTGCTGCTGAGTTCACTGCATGGGGGCTGATCCGCAGGCATTCCGGGGCGATCCTGAGCTCCATAGTCCTTTAAGCACGCTTAATAAATTGTAGCGCACAATGACTTACGAGAGAGACGAATAGAGATGAAGTCGATGAGGCTTTATTAAGCGTGACTTGTTCCCCGCAGTTCAGCAACAGACTGGAGCTGCGGGGAGAAGCCCGTGTTCTTATACTCCGCCTTCAGGGCGGAGCTAGGGATCAACAGCCAACCAGGACCCGGGATCTGTCAGCCAATAGCATCACGGCTTCACAGTCCCACATGACCCCTAATGCATACTACCACAACCTAGAACCCTCCTGATCTGTTTGGCTCACTGCAGCATTGACCAGCAAATTCAGCACGGCTCACTTTGCAATGCTTTCACCTCCGAGTCAGAATGCTGGGGGGATTCAAACACCCCCAGCCGTATTTGAGAGTTTAGTCCAGGAGAGCACTGAGTGAGTACTGCATTGCTAGAGACGCAATTTTAGCACGACCATTCCACCTAACCTGCTCGACTTTGGACTGTGGGAGGAAACCGGAGCACCCGGAGAAAACCCACGCAGCCACGGGGAGAACGTGTAGACTCCGCACACACAGTGACCCGAGGTCAGAATCGAACCTGGATCCCTGGCGCTGTGAGGCAGCAGAGCCAACCACTGTGTGCAACCAGTAGAGAGCATGTGAAAAAAAAAATTTACTTGGGTTGCATGGCGTCTGGAATCCTCACTAGCTGCTTCTTGGCCAATGACAGCCCAGCAACCTCCTCACATGACTTGTCATTGAAGTGTTTTATGGGTCACCTCTGCGCATGGTGTAGGTCAGATGAACTCCTGTCTGCCACCATGTCTGTGCAGGGCTGAACTCTATATAGCCCACTTACGTAAACAAGCGAAAGTGAACAGCCTGACAGAAAGATAGCACCCGTCTCGCGACTTTAGGATGTCCTGAAGCTCTTTGACTTAAAACTGCCTTAAAACAAGAGCTCAACGTCCGACATATGTTTCTGAGGGGACTGGTGCTGTTTTAGGTTCCCCTCTATGACAAGGGGTTGCCCTGAGTGGAACAGGGGTTGGCATTGGATGCGGCCTGGCAAAATCACCACCATCGCAGTAGGTTAAAAACAATGACGTTTGGTATGGAGCGATAACTAATTTTCACCTCTCTTGAGGTTAGTATAAGTTTTCAATACCAGGTGGTGCATTTCCTTTATTTTAATGCAGAAAGCGTATCGCAGCTTTCATTGCATTAATCTATCCACATAAATGACAAACAATGGTTGCAGTCCAAACTCTTGAATGCTTTAGTCTCCAGATTATTCATACCTCCTCCATCCAAAACTCAGAGATATTTACAGTGATAAATTGCAACAAAAAAAACTGCTCCCTAAACTCTCTTTTTGGAAGTGTGTGTGGGAACCTAATGCGTTGTTATTGATGTCTGGTGCTGGTCAGATTGCATTTCATTAGTTACTGTCTGGTGTCACTAGAGATGGAGAACACATTAAGAAAATCTGTGATTTACATCCCACCAGTGGCTTGAATTTACTGGGCTTGGGGTGGGATTTAAACCTTATCCCACAACAGATTTGGTACATTATGTATTAACCTAGACCGTGAATACACTGATCCCATTACCAGAATCCTATTTTGTTAAGACACACATTGAGGGCCTGCTGATGTGTGCTTACCTCTGTATTTCTCACATTTGTGGTAAATGTGGATGCTGGACATGGTTGAGGGATGTTGTCTGTTTCTTAGATTTCCAAACTCTACAAATTGGCAGTAAAAGTAGTCTGTGAAGGGAACAGAGTGAATAAGTTTCCATTGGCTCCTCATAAAGGAAATAATTATTCAATATTACGACGAGCAACTCCTATGAACTGGACAATTTTCTCACCGTAAATAGCACTAATACACCTCGAGAGGACTGGTGCCATGAACTCTATCAATGTAACAACAATGTGCCAAGCGTTGACTTTAATTCACTCGAGATCCATCTCGTGAGTTTTGCATCCACCTGAATTCGGCACAATTTAGTGAATTCAGATTGCCAAGCCTCCTGGATGGATTGAGAGTCTCCCAGAATGGGACCTATATCCCAGGAGAACTTCAGGTTTCTTGCAATAGTAGTCTCTCCCGCTACCCTCGTCAGTTCTGAGATTCTTCCGCAGAGAATCCTCTGACTCTGCGCTCCATTGCTTCCCTCTCCACGGGAGAGAAGGACATCAGGCATCAAGAGGTGGGGGGGGGGGGGAGACAGGGGAATGGGATGCAGCATCTCTAGCAGGGCCAGGAGCAGGGTCTCGGAGCAGCACCATGAGAGCAACAACCAGTACAGGGGGGAAACTTGGAGCTATTGTTGTAAAAGAATAGTGGACAATTGCGTCCGGAATGGAGGACCAGAGACAGAGCCCCAATGCTTCACATAGGAAGAACCGAAGAGAAAGAGAGAAAGGTTTGAGGTTTTGCATTGAGGTTCTATTACGGGAGTCTTCACCACAAATGGCTATTGATGTTTATCCATAACAGTTTTCATTTATTCTTTAATAGGACGTGAACATCACTGGCAAGGCCAGCTCTGTTGTCCATCTCTAATTACCCTTAAGGTGATGGCAAGGAGCCTTCTTGAACTGCTGCCATCCACATGGCGTAAGTCCCTCCATAGTGCTGTTAGGGAGGGAGTTCCAGGATTTTGACCCAGCAACCTTGAAGGAACAGCGATATAGTTCCAAGACAAGATGGCATGTGACTTGGAGGGGAACTTGCAAGTGGTGTTGGCCATGACCCCTGCATCGGCTGCCCTTGACCTTCTAGATGGTAGAGGTCGCGGGTTTGGATGGTGCTGCAGAAGGAGCCTAGGTGAGTTG